>NC_090380.1:65236590-65569909 GCF_036365525.1 Heterodontus francisci
GAGGGGGGGCGGCGCAGAGAGAGAGGGAGGGAGACAGAGAGAGGGGGAGGGGGGGGCGCAGAGAGAGGGGGAGGGGGCGGCGCAGAGAGAGAGGGAGGGAGACAGAGAGAGAGAGGGAGAGAGAGAGGGAGGGAGACAGAGAGAGAGGGAGGGAGACAGAGAGAGAGGGAGGGGAGACAGAGAGAGAGGGAGGGGGGCGCAGAGAGAGGGGGAGGGGGGGGGCGCAGAGAGAGGGGGAGGGGGGGCGCAGAGAGAGGGGGAGGGGGGAGCGCAGAGAGAGGGGGAGGGGGGGGGCGCAGAGAGAGGGGGAGGGGGGGCGCAGAGAGAGGGGGAGGGGGGGGCGCAGAGAGAGGGGGAGGGGGGGGGCGCAGAGAGAGGGGGAGGGGGGGGGCGCAGAGAGAGGGGGAGGGGGGGGCGCAGAGAGAGGGGGAGGGGGGGCGCAGAGAGAGGGGGAGGGGGGGGCGCAGAGAGAGGGGGAGGGGGGGGCGCAGAGAGAGGGGGAGGGGGGGGGCGAGAGAGAGGGGGAGGGGGGGGCGCAGAGAGAGGGGGAGGGGGGGGCGCAGAGAGAGGGGGAGGGGGGGGCGCAGAGAGAGGGGGAGGGGGGGGCGCAGAGAGAGGGGGAGGGGGGGGGCGCAGAGAGAGGGGGAGGGGGGGGGCGCAGAGAGAGGGGGAGGGGGGGGCGCAGAGAGAGGGGGAGGGGGGGGCGCAGAGAGAGGGGGAGGGGGGGGCGCAGAGAGAGAGGGGGAGGGGGGGGCGCAGAGAGAGGGGGAGGGGGGGGGCGCAGAGAGAGGGGGAGGGGGGGGGCGCAGAGAGAGGGGGAGGGGGGGGGCGCAGAGAGAGGGGGAGGGGGGGGCGCAGAGAGAGGGGGAGGGGGGGGCGCAGAGAGAGGGGGAGGGGGGGGCGCAGAGAGAGGGGGAGGGGGGGGCGCAGAGAGAGGGGGAGGGGGGGGGCGCAGAGAGAGGGGGGAGGGGGGGGCGCAGAGAGAGGGGGAGGGGGGGGCGCAGAGAGAGGGGGAGGGGGGGCGCAGAGAGAGGGGGAGGGGGGGGCGCAGAGAGAGGGGGAGGGGGAGGGGGGAGGGGGAGAGGGAAAAAAAGAAGAATGCGAAGTAAGAGTTGCGGCAGCTCGAGTTATCTCGGGCGTTACAGAGTAACCATAGTGAAAGCGTGGCCAATATGGAGGAGCAGAATTCAGGGCTGCGTACAAGATTGCTGAAACTCACTCAATTAATTGCAAAATTCAATAAGGAAGATATGGAAGTGTTTTTCATGTCTTTCGAGAAAACTGACATGGCAGCTAAAATGGCCAACTGAGACCTGGTCTCTTTTACTGCAAAGCAAACTAACTGGAAAAGCCCATGAGGTTTATTCCTTGTTGCCAGATGAGAGTTCATCAAATTATGAACTGATCAAAAATGCTATCCTCAGGGCATATGAATTAGTACCCCAACCTATTGCCCAAAGTTTAGAACCCTCAAAAAGCAAGCCAAACAAACTTGTCTGGAGTTTGAAAAAAAGTGAGCAGCTGGCTTTTGAGCAGTGGCTGAGGGCTTTAAAATTCCAGCTCAGCTATGAGAATCTTAGGGAAGTAATCCTGTTAGAGGAATTTTAAAACACTCAATAAAAACCCATGTAGTGGAGTAGTGGGTTCAGAGAGCCCGGCAAGAGGCCATTGTGGCCGATGAGTGTACTTTAATTTCTAAGTGTTTCCCAGAAGAGAACCTTTGCTGATCATCCTCACAAATCCGAAAAGGACAAAGGGTGGGAAGGTGATGTCTGCCCAGGCAGTCCTGGAAGAGAAAGGAAAATAGGACACACAGGGGGCCCTCCTCCAGCCAAAAAGGAAGATGCTGTGAGCAGGAGTGAGTCCTGGAGACCTGTTTGCTTCCATTGTAATAAGGTAGGGCATTTAAAAGCTGACTGCTGGAAACTAAGGGTTAATCAGGGCACACCCACTCAGTGCAGATGGGACCGTGATGGAAAACACAGAAGAAGCTGTGGCTTTAACTGCAGTAAGAGTGCAACCCAGGAAGCTTACTATAGCCAGTGCAGAAAAAGTTAATAGGATTCCTGAAGGTTATCAGGATTTGGTATTTGAAGGGAAAGTAACCTATACCCCTCGAGTGGGGCAAGCAAGCCCATAGTGATTCACAGGGACACAGGGACCACTAAACCCCTTTTACTGGGAAAAGGCCTGACCTTTCCCCCCCAGAGAGTGCAGTGAACACCAGAATGGTGGTGAATGGTATTGGAGGGCAGTGAATGCCTGTACTGGTACACCGGGTGCACCTGGAGTGCGACCTAGTTTCGGGATGGTGATTGTCCCTAGCTTGCCTGTGGACCTGCTCCTAGATAATGATCTGGCAGGGATGAAGGTGGTAGCCCCCCCAGTAGTGAAAGAAAGACCACAGGTGGTCAGACACAGGGCGGTGGCAGGGGACCGTCCCCTGCAGTTTCGCTGAATGTGTAGTGGGTCCGGTCATGATCAAACCAGCTCCCCCAGAGGAGACTGCATTGGCACTGCAAGCAAACAACCATGAGGTCTGCCTGTCCGAGACTTTCTCTGGAAAGCTAGGAGACGCAGGGAATTAATTAAATGCATTTTCCCTAGCTGAGGCTCAGCGAGCTGACCCAGTATTGCAAGAGTTAGCACAGGCTGCCCAATCTGAAAGTGAAGCAGAGGAAGTCCCTGACCGCTACTATTTAAAGAATGAGGTATTGATGATGAAATGGAGTTCTCCTCACAGACCTGAGGGTAAGGAGTGGAAAGTGATTCACCAGTTAGTTAGTGGTGCTGCAGAGGTACCGGGGAGAAATATTAAAGCCCAACGAGACTACAGTAGCTGTACATGCCAGTATACAAAAGAGCAAAGCCTGCATTAGACAGCAGTTTGACTGGCCAAAACTCTTCCCTCTCCCCGCAAAGATGTGGTGGAATATTGCAGGAGTTGCCACATGTGCCAGGTTGAGGGGAAACCCCAACCTACAGTGAAACCTGCACCCCTGTCCTGTGCTGGTGTTAGGAGGACCCTCCAGCAGCAGGCTGGCAAACTATAAAGGACCCCTGCTGAGAACAAAAGGGGACAGGCAGACATACGGCTGGCAAAAGTTCAGAAAGAGAAGGGGAAAAAGAGTGACCAAAGGGCAGGTTCAAGGAAGTCCGGGAAAAAAATCCTGGATAAAAACCCCTACTGTCCGGTCAACCAACCCCGAAAAATTTGAAAAGTTAGACCCCACCTTCTCCTATGTAAATACAGACTCTAGAAGCACCCCACCAGAGTTCCTAACAGCATTTACAGGAACCTGCAGAGATGAAGAGAGACCTCTAAGGGGCAGAGAAACCATGAGGGTGATGCCTCACCTAGTGGAAGAGTCACAGCAGAATGCAGTTAAGTCTGCACAAATACCTGCAGGAAGGAGTGTCCCAGAGAACAAAGGGGAGATTAGCCAAGAATCCTCCACCCACAGTCAGAGGAAAAGGGAACCACTCATCCCCTAAAGTAAAAAGTCTTTGCATGACTCAGTTCAGGATAGACCCGCCCCCTACAAACTCTCCTGAGAAAGAGAGAAAATTAAAGCAGCCCTGGCACCTAGGACAAACCAGTTTTAATAAGCTTTAAGATTGGTGAATGAATGGAAATGAATGAGGGAAATGCACGGTTTTCTTTCTGTATCTTATATTTCTCTCAAACTCTAATGAAATGCGCCATTTTTCTTCAAATCGCATTTCATTCCCCTAGGTGTGGAGGTGTCAGGCAAATCCCCCACCTGCCAAGACTGAGGCACACAATTTCACCACATGAACATTAAAACTTAAAATTGCAAGCCCCTGGCTGGAAGGACATTTGCATAGTACCAGACAGTGTTGAAACAAAGGAACCAGTCCCCGTCCCAATACACAGGAGAGAGCTGGTCAAACCAGTCGGTCATGTGACCACCTGCTGGCCAACTTAGGGAGTTTTAAAACTGGACAAACAGAATTTGAATTCAGAACACCATGTGCTCCTTGAACTGAAGCAAGAATTACCTCCTCTCCTGTCTGCCTGCTCATCTCTCAGGGAACTGAATCTTGTGAAGACACGTGAACCTCAGAGAAAAGTTTCCTACGTGAACAAGGTTTACGCAGAATACTGGGCCCCAACAAAACACACGAATTACCTACAAAAGGAATATACTGTGAGCAAAGCACAGTAACAAGATATTGTGTCAAACTGTTCCACTTTATCTTTTCTGTCCCTATCTGCATGTGTATATCGCATGTGCATGCTGGCGTGGGCACGTCATATATCCGTAGGCATGAACCGTATTAAAGTTTAAGTTTAATAAATTTCACTTTTCTTCTTTAAACCAAAGAAAGCCTGTTTGTGCTCTTTTCTTTGCCTTACAATTGGAAAGCTGTGAACAAGAATTCACAGAGGGGGAGCTCAAAACTGTGTATAAGATTAAACCCTGTTACAATAAGACCTGGTTAAGATAATAACAGACCCGGAGAGACCTTTCTTGCCTGGTCGTAACAAACAAAAAAAATAGATATTCAGATTGCTGATCCTAGGGGTGAGGTGTCAATCTCTGGACCCAAGATTGAATTCCAGTTCCATCTGGCATTTAAGCTCTGATACTCTGTATGGGGAAATGTTGGCATTAGCAACCAGGTCATAGGAACAATCTAGATCACTAGAATGCTTCATCTCTGGGGAAGAAACATAAGCACAAATACCTCTTGGTCAGTTGACATATAACAGGACTGGCAGTGGGTCATGGAAAAGTCCCTCGGCCCATCTTTCCTCTTCAGTCGAGGACAGAGATGTTGTATGAAAAGTAAAGAGGGAGGGGAAGAGAAAAGAAAGTCTTAATTCTTAAAGCATCAGCCATATTGTATTCTAGGTTTCTGCAATGCTAAACAGTGATATCTGACTCATAACCGTCACTGTTAGATGGGGGCAAGGGCAGTTCTACAATAATTCAAAGGTGAGAAAAAGCCATTCAATCCATCAACACTCAACCCTCTGGTATCCTAATTCTCCCAGCTTTTGCAACTTGCTATATTGAGTTACCCTAAAATTTGCAACTATATTATCTTGCTTGGCGGTGCCTTCCAGATATGCTATCCTTTACATGCTGAGGTTTCTTTGATATCCAAATTAAGTAGTTTATGCTATGAACTCTGGTTCTACAAGTCCCCCTGATTGAAGTAATATTCTAGATATGCATTATCTAAGCCATTTAATTTTTTAAAAATGTACTTTGAGGTGCCACCCCCACCCCCAATGCCATTTAGCCATCTTCTCTCTTGGTTATGAAAACAAGATTTTAAAAAAAAACTTGGCCATCTAGCTCACCTCCTTTATACTTTGAATCATTCCTGTTGCTGTTCTTGGATGATTGCACATCTTTTTCATGCAGTAACCACAGCTGCGCACAGGACTCTAGAGGCAGATTATGTTTAAACTGGGATCCTCTTTCAGAGAGAGCGAGAGACCTCAATGGCCAAGAGTCAGACACCAGTGTCTATAGCACTGTAGAATCCTAGAATACAAACTCATGGGGAAGCTATCAGAATTTAGCTCACAAAAATTAGCTCTTACAATGTGGCAGAACATTCACAGATGCTCATCTCCTTGGGCCTATAAAAATCTGCTAGCTTCCAAAACCTCAGCTCCTTTATGAACTGCAGCTGACAGAAAGCAAATTGGGTGCCTGGCTCCAGCTGCACTCCGAAGTGTAAAAGTGCCTCAAACGTCGTTTGTTCAGTGCATTATGCAGACTCAGTAAAACTTCAATATATTTGCATTCCACTGTTCTACTTACCATAGAATTTTATTTGCTTTTTCACTTGCCTTGCCATATTGTCTAGACATTGACAACATGTCCACTGTTACTCGAAGGTTCTGTTCCAAGTATCACTTTTTGAATTCTATTCCATTCCTTCCATTATGGACTTATGTTGTATGTTGCTTTGCTCAATGTGCAATGCCATGCCTTTTAAACAATATTACATTTGATTTGCCATTTATCTACCCAGTTAACAAACAACCCAAACCTCTCATCAAATCGTTAACTCTACACTGTTTTTACAACTCTCCCTATTTTAGTGTGATCCACAAATTTGGTAATCTGGAATTTAGTTTCATTATACAGGCCAAAGAGAAACAATGAAGGGCTAAGCACTGATCCTGTGGGATCACTGCACCCATTACCTTCTCGTAGTTTGACATTAAAAATCTCACTAGTCCACTTTGTTTACTATTTTATAACTAATTTGGCATACTCTACCGAGAACCTTCACCTTAATTAGAAGTCTCTAATTTGAAAGCCCCTGAAAGTCCAAGTAAACTACATCCTTAGGAATTGTATTATCTGTAGCAACCTAACATTTTGATGTTCCAGCTTGCAAAACAAAGGTCTGGTACTTTCTTTCCTTTTTTTGTTGTGCTGTTTGGTGCGGTGTTACAGTCCACTTGTCGGGCAACGACCCTGAGCTCCAAGCACCCGTTCAAGCAGGCGGACTGTGGCGGGACAGAATCTTTCTGACCGGGGACATGCCGGTTTGAGGCAGGCGGTAGCTGTCCAGTGAGATGCGATGACCTTTCCCACCAACAAAGGCAACCCATGGCGCCCAATCTCTATGCCAATTGAGCTGGACTTATAACCCGTAACTGCTGCCTTCCGTGTTGTTTTGGTCTCTGTGAGGCGACTATGGAGTGACCTCTCCATGGCGCATGCCTGGGCTGAAGTATGGAGGTTGTGAGGTGCCCAAGCATCAAATCCCCCTTCTCAGCCTTCCTAGTGGGGTCCAAAGGAGTGCAGAGCACGACGTTTGGCACCAGTATGGCTGCAGGAACTGCTGGAAACATGCCAAAGGTGACACATGACCGCCTTGGGGGTTCTGCTCTGATTTTCTGTTAGGGTTTACTCCCTTAGCCTTGGTCTCTCCCACAAGAGAGACGCCCACAAGGCAGTGGGGATGTTAGCGCCTATCCCTGAGCAGGGGCCCGAACAAGTAAACTGTGCGATTTCATGGGGGGGGGGGGGGAAAGAGAGAAAAGAGGGAGTCTTGTGGACATTGCAGCACTGCAGGAGACACTCCTCCCTGCGAGCGGATCTGAGAGCAAGACTACACCTTCTACTGGCAGGGTAGAGATCCTGAAGAACCAAGACAGCATGGAGTGGGCTTCGCCATCAGAAACTCTTTGCTCAGCATGATAGAGCCACCTTCAAATGGCTCGGAACACATACTGTCCACCCAACTGCTTACCGCCTCTGGTCCAGTACACCGCCTCTGGTCCAGTACACCTACTCAGCATCTATGCTCCCCACCTGATGGTAAAGACCAGTTCTACGAGGAACTCCATATTAGCAGCATTCCTAATACTGAACATTTGTTCCTGCTGGGGAACTTTAACACCAGGGTTGAGGCCGACCATGACTCATGGCCCTCCTGCCTTGGGCGCTATGGCATTGGAGGGATGAATGAGAATGGACAGAGACTGCTGGAGTTGTGCATCACCAACTCATTCTTTCATACTAAACCCTGTCACCAGGTTTCATGGAGGCACCCAAGATCAGGTCATTGGCACCAGCTGGACCTCATCGTCACAAGGTGAGCCTCGAGAAACAGTGTCCAAATCACATGCAGCTTCCACAGTGCAGACTGTGACACTAACCACTCCCTGGTGTGCAGCAAAGTTAGACTCAAACCGAAGAGGTTACATCACTCCAAGCAGAAGGGCTGCTCGCGCATCAACACTAACAGAATTTCTTATCCACAGCTGTTAGATAAGTTTCTAAATTTACTTGAAGAAGCCCTTCAAAACACTCCTGCGGGGGAAGCAGAGATGAAGTGGGCCCACATCAGAGACGCCATCTATGACTCAGCAATGACCACCTTTGGCAAACGTGAGAAGTGGAATGCAGACTGGTTTCAATCTCACTTTGAAGAGCTGGAACCTGTCATAGCCACTAAGCGCACTGCACTGTTGAACTACAAGAAAGCCCCCAGCAAGTTAACATCTGTAACACTTAAAGCTGCCAGAAGCACTGCACAAAGAACAACCAGGAGCTGTGCAAATGACTACTGGCAACACCTATGCAGTCATATTCAGCAGGCCTCCGACATCGGAAACATCAGAGGAATGTATCCCTGCACTGAGCGCGCTTTTGGGCCAACCATCAAGAAGATCGCCCCCCTCAAGTCTAAATCAGCGGACACGATCACTGACCAACTCAAGCAAATGGACTGCTGGGTGGAACACTACCTAGAACTGTACTTCAGGGAAAATGTCTTCAGGGAGACCGCCTTCAATGCAGCTCAGTCTCTGCCAGTCATAGATGAGCTGGACGAACAGCCAACAAAATCGGAACTCTGATGCCATTGATTCTCTAGCCAGTGGAAAAGCCCCTGGAAAGGACAGCATTACCCCTGAAATAATCAAGAGTGCCAAGCCTGCTATACTCTCAGCACTCCATGAACTGCTTTGCCTGTGCTGGGATGAGGGAAGAGTACCATAGGACATGCGCGATGCCAATATCATCACCCTCTAAGAATAAGGCTGACCGCGGTAACTGCAACAACTACCATGGAATCTCCCTGCTCAGCATAGTGGAGAAATTCTTCGCTTGAGTCGCTTTAAACAGACTCCAGAAACTGGCTGAGCGCGTCGACCCTGAGGCACAGTGCAGCTTTCGAGCACAGAGATCCACCATTGACATGCTGTTCTCCCTTCGCCAGCTACAGGAGAAATGCCATGAACAGATGCCCCTCTATGTTGCTTTCATAGATCTCACCAAAGCCTTTGACCTCGTCAGCAGACGCGGTCTCTTCAGAATACTAGCAAAGATCGGATGTCCACCAAAACTACTAAGTATCACCTCATTCCACAAGATCAGATGGCAGGTTGTTCAACCTTGCCCGTCTAAGAGCGAAGACCAAAGTACGGAAGGTCCTCATCAGGGAACTCCTCTTTGCTGACGATGCTGCATTAACATCCCACACAGAAGAGAGTCTGCAGAGACTCATCGACAGGATTGCGGCTGCCTGCTACAAATTTGGCCTAACCATCAGCCTCAAGAAAACGAACATCATGGGACAGGACATCAGAAATGCTCCATCCATCAATATCGGCAACCACGCTCTGGAAGTGGTTCAAGAGCTCACCTACCTAGGCTCAACTATCACCAGTAACCTGTCTCTCGATGCAGAAATCAACAAGCGCATGGGAAAGGCTTCCACTGTTATGTCCAGACTGGCCAAGGGGGTGTGGGTAAATGGCGCACTGACACGGAACACAAACGTCCGAGTGTTTCAAGCCTGTGTCCTTAGTACCTTGCTCTAAGGCAACGAGGCCTGGACAACATATGTCAGCCAAGAGCGATGTCTCAACTCATTCCATCTTCGCTGCCTCCGGAGAATTCTTGGCATCAGGTGGCAGGACCGCATCTCCAATGCAGAAGTCCTTGAGGTGGCCAACATCCCCAGCACATACACCCTACTGAGCCAGCGGCGCTTGAGATGGCTTGGCCATGTGAGATACATGGAAGCTGGCAGGATCCCCAAGGACTCATTGTACAGCGAGCTCATCACTGGTATCAGACCCACCGGCCGTCCATGTCTCCGTTTTAAAGACGTCTGCAAACGCGACATGAAGTCCTGTGACATTGATCACAAGTTGTGGGAGTCAGTTGCCAGTGATCGCCAGAGCTGGCGGACAGCCATAAAGGCGGGGCTAAAGAGTGGTGAGTTGAAGAGACTTAGCAGTTGGCAGGAAAAAAGACAGAAGCGCAAGGAGAGAGCCAACTGCGTAACAACCCCGACAACCAATTTTATCTGCAGCGGCTGTGGAAGAGTCTGTCACTCTAGAATTGGCCTTTATAACCACTCCAGGCGCTGCTTCACAAACCACTGACCACCTCTAGGCACTTACCACCCATTGTCTCTTAAGACAAGGAGGCCAAAGAAGAGAAGCAACCTAAGAAGTCAGGTATAAACCTCCCTTTCTAGGTTCTTTCTTCCTGTAAGTTACCCTCTTAGAATGGTTTTGATTCCTTTATCTGGTATAGAAATTAGGTTTTTTTTCAGGTTTGCACTTGCTGCTGTTCAATATTCAGTGTATTCACACCTAATCTGTACTAATGCTTTGTCTTTCAACACACAATTAACATATTGTTTGCCTTTGCTCTGTGACCTTTTGGTCAGCTATGTGGCCTGGTCCAATCTGCACCTTCTCCTTTGTTATCTCCTGCCCCACCCCCACCTCACTTCCTTATAATCTGTGACTTTTCTAATATTTGTCAGTTCCGAAGAAGGGTCACTGACCCGAAATGTTAACTCTGCTTCTCTTTCCACTGATGCTGCCAGACCTGCTGAGTGATTCCAGCATTTCTTGTTTTTGTTTCAGATTTCCAGCATCCGCAGTATTTTGCTTTTATAGAAATTAGGTTAATGGGCTTATCATTGCATGGATTAGATTTGTCACCTTTTAAATACAAGGATTATATTTGCTCATGAGCACCCAACAACTTTCATGACAGTCAGTGCCTCACACATCTCTTCAGAGTATCCCTAAAGAAAAAAATCTTCAGGTCCAATGAATTTGTTCATTCAGTCTTTATGTTCCTCTTTAGTAAATATTTCCAGAAAATATTCAATTAGTATTTTCATTATTTTCTCCTCCTAACTGCAGTACCACTTTTACAAATTAGAAAAGAGTCCTTCTATAAAAGAAGAATGCTTTATTGTACTTCTTTCTTCAACTGCTCCAGTCAGATGTCTTTTTTGCACCCATCTCTCTTGAGCTGTACTCAAAAGGTTTCTCTCTCCTTTTTGCATATTCTGATTTTGTTGCTAATTTGTATCTTATCATTCATCCATTCTAGGGATCATTTGTTTGATGACACTAAGATAGGCAGCATTGTAAGCAGTGCAGATAGAAGCACAAAATTACAAAGAGATATTGATAGATTAAGTGAATGGGCAAAACTGTGGCAAATGATTAACAATGCAGGCAAATAGAAGGTCATCCACTTCAATCTAAACAGGTTAGAACAGAGTACCTAAGGTAGAAACAGTGGAGGTACAAAGAGACTTTCAAGTACATAGCTCATTAAAATGTCATTAACAGGTACATAAAATAATCAAAAAGGCTAATGGAATGCTGGCCTCTTTCTACAGGAACAGAATACAAGGGGTAGAAATCATGCTCAACTATACAAAGCCCTAGTTAGACCACACCTGGGTGCTGTGAGCAGTTCTGGACATCACATCTTAGGAAGCACATATTAAGTGCAGAGCAGATTTATCAGAATGATAGCTGGAGTCCAAGGGTTCAAATTACAGGGAAAGATTACACAAACTAGAGTTTTACTCCCTGGAATTTAGAAAGTTAAGTAGTGATTTAATTAAAGTTTTCAAAATATCTTCTTTGGCCTCCTGATCTCGAGAGACAATGGATAAGTGCCTGGAGGTGGTCAGTGGTTTGTGAAGCAGTGCCTGGAGTGGCTATAAAGGCCAATTCTAGAGTGACAGGCTCTTCCACAGCCGCTGCAGAGAAATTTGTTTGTCGGGGCTGTTACACAGTTGGCTCTCCACTTGCGCCTCTGTCTTTTTTCCTGCCAACTGCTAAGTCTCTTCAACTCACCACTCTTTAGCCCCGCCTTTATGGCTGTCCGCCAGCTCTGGCGATCACTGGCAACTGACTCCCACAACTTGTGATCAATGTCACAGGACTTCATGTCGCGTTTGCAGACGTCTTTAAAACGGAGACATGGACGGCCGGTGGGTCTGATACCAGTGGCAAGCTCGCTGTACAATGTGTCCTTGGGGATCCTGCCATCTTCCATGCGGCTCACATGGCCAAGCCATCTCAAGCGCCGCTGGCTCAGTAGTGTGTATAAGCTGGGGATGTTGGCCGCCTCGAGGACTTCTGTTTTGGAGATATGGTCCTGCCACCTGATGCCAAGTATTCTCCGGAGGCAGCGAAGATGGAATGAATTGAGACGTCGCTCTTGGCTGACATACGTTGTCCAGGCCTCGCTGCTGTAGAGCAGGGTACTGAGGACACAGGCCTGATACACTCGGACTTTTGTGTTCCGTGTCAGTGCGCCATTTTCCCACACTCTCTTGGCCAGTCTGGACATAGCAGTGGAAGCCTTACCCATGCGCTTGTTGATTTCTGCATCTAGAGACAGGTTACTGGTGATAGTTGAGCCAAGGTAGGTGAGCTCTTGAACCACTTCCAGAGCGTGGTCGCCAATATTGATGGATGGAGCATTTCTGACGTCCTGCCCCATGATGTTCGTTTTTTTGAGGCTGATGGTTAGGCCAAATTCATTGCAGGCAACCGCAAACCTGTCGATGAGACTCTGCAAGCACTCTTCAGTGTGAGATGTTAAAGCAGCATTGTCAGCAAAGAGGAGTTCCCTGAAGAGGACTTTCCATACTTTGGACTTCGCTCTTAGACGGGCAAGGTTGAACAACCTGCCCCGATCTTGTGTGGAGGAAAATTCCTTCTTCAGAGGACTTGAACGCAAGTGAAAGCAGCAGGGAGAAGAAAATCCCAAAAAGTGTGGGTGCGAGAACACAGTCCTGTTTCACGCCACTCAGGATAGGAAAGGGCTCTGATGAGGAGCCACCATGTTGAATTGTGCCTTTCAAATTGTCATGGAATGAGGTGATGATACTTAGTAGCTTTGGTGGGCATCCAATCTTTTCTAGTAGTCTGAAGAGACCACGTCTGCTGACGAGGTCAAAGGCTTTGGTGAGATCAATGAAAGCAATGTAGAGGGGCATCTGTTGTTCACGGCATTTCTCCTGTATCTGACGAAGGGAGAACAGCATGTCAACGGTCGATCTCTCTGCACGAAACCCACACATGTGCCTCAGGGTAGAGGCGCTCGGCCAGCATCTGGAGCCTGTTTAGAGCGACTCGAGCAAAGACTTTCCCCATTATGCGGGGCAGGGAGATTCCACGGTAGTTGTTGCAGTCACCGTGGTCACCTTTGTTTTTATAGAGGGTGATGATATTGGCATCACGCATGTCCTGGAGTACTGCTCCCTCGTCCCAGCACAGGCATAGCAGTTCATGTAGTGCTGAGAGTATAGCAGGCTTGGCACTCTTGATTATTTCAGGGGTAATGCTGTCCTTCCCAGGGGCTTTTCCGCTGGCTAGAGAATCAATGGCATCACTGAGTTCCGATTTTGTTGGCTGTATGTCCAGCTCATCCATGACTGGTAGAGGCTGGGCTGCATTGAGGGCAGTCTCAGTGACAACATTCTCCCTGGAGTACAAAATATAAGGGAAACATATAAGGTAGATAGAAAGAATCTATTTCCTGGTTGGGGAGTCTAGCACTAAGAGGCATAGTCAAAAAACTAGAGCCAGGTCTTTCAGCACTGAAATTAGGAAACACTTCTGTATACAAATGGTGATACAAGTTTGGAACGCTCTTCTGTAAACGGTAATTTTTGCTCGATCAATTGCTAATTTTAATTCGGAGATTGATAGATTTTTGTAAACCAAAAGTATTAAGGGATCAGGGGCAAAGGTGGGTATATGGAGTTAGCTCACAGATCAGCCATGGTTCTAATTGAACGGTGGAACAGGCTTTGAGGTCTAGATGGTCTGTTCCTGTCCTATATTCCTATTTTACACATCCTAGATGTTCAGCATAATTGTTTACAAGAGTACTTCACTTTCCTAAATGGAGACACCCTTCAGCAGTCTCATTCCTTTGTATCTTGCCATTTTAAAGTCATACCTTGTTTTCATCTTTTTCCTTCATCAGGTCCTTAATACATTGGGTCATAAACAAATCTTATACCACAATGATTAATACAAATTCTAATGGTGATGTCCCTTTGGGCATTCCCAATTTGTAGTGAGACGACAAAAGTTGTCTTGATTATCATTGTCAGTACACACCTATACCATCACATCATAGAATATGTAATCTTGATGTTTTTCCTGCCTTGAAGGTCTGTAGAAAGCCCTATTATTAACCTTATCCTAAGCACGCTCATCAATTTTAGCCAGGCTATTTCATGTTGCGTCCCTCTCTGGGACAGCACTGTAGCATCCATAATTAGCAAATTCTCTCAAACATATGAAGCCACCAACCTTCATTTCCTGTCATTTCTATCCTTTGCAAATATTGTGAATTCACTCCCTTCTTCCAGATTAGGCCATAAACAGAATTTGCGACGGCCAAAGGAGGTGGGACCGGAGGTGGGCGCTGGCCGGCGTGCTGGTTTGCTAACACCATGCCACCCCTGAGCCATTTTACAAAAAGCCAGCTCGGGGATGGAACAGCTACCCATCCGCAAGCAAAGTAGGCCACTCTCCCACTGACTGGAATTTCCTAGTTGGCTTGCGGGCCCTACACTGCAGCAAAACGTAGCTAGTGAAAGGAAGTGGCCTCGCAGCGGTAGACCAGGGCAGGGGTGTCAGCACTCCAGATGGATTTCAACACTCGCCCCTTCCCCTCAGTGCCCATAGCAGTCTGACAGTTATGGACAATCTGATTTCTCAATTTTCAAAAGTTCTGAAAGGGCGCCTCCATCTCTAGGTGCCCTCTCGCTCGCTTACCTGCATCAGCAGGCTGTAGCTCTCAGTGCTAGAAGATCTCCCATTGGCCTCAATTGGATGGCGAGCATCATAGCATCAGGTCAAACATGGCAAGGAAACCTCCTGCAGGCCACTGCTACAAAAATAGTGTTGGTGACTGTTTGGACATGGTGTAGAGTTGGGATCCGGAGGTTGTCCAGAGCCAGGTTCCAGACCCCAAAATGAAAATCCAGCCCCTTGTTCCAGTAATTCCAATAGTCATAATTTCTTCCCGATGAGTAGGCTTTCACATGAGCATTTTATTATGAATGCTTCCAGTACTAAAGTAAAGACACTTGATTGCATTCTTTTCCTTTATATTATATTTAGTTTCTAAGTCATTAAAATCACAGTATACAATAGCATACATTGATTTATTCATATGAAATGACTCCGCCATTTTAACAAAGGCACTTTTAGCGAGTTTGTTACCAACACTACAAAGCATGATTTCAACCAATTTGTATTTGTTTATAATACTCAAGTTTTATTCATTTTATGTTGGTCTTGTAGGGCAGACCCACCAGAGGCAGCAGCACAGTGGTACACTGTCAGGAGGGAATTGACTTGGGAGTCCTCAACATGAACTCCAGACCCCATGAAGTCTCAAGGCATCAGGTCAAACATGGGCAAGGAAATCTCCTGCTGATTACCACCTGCCACCCTCCCTCAGCTGATGAATCAGTACTCCATTTTGAGCAGCACTTGGAAGTAGCACTGAGGATAACAAAGGCACAGAATGTACTCTCGGTGGGGGACTTCAATGCCCATTACCAAGAATGACTCGGTAGCACCATTAGTGACTGAGCTGGCCAAGTCCTGAATAACATACATGTCAGACTGGGCCTGCGGCAGGTGGTGAGGGAACCAAGAGGGGAAAACCTGCTCGACTTTGCCTTCATCAGTTTAATGTTGCAGATGTATCAGTCCATGACAGTATTGGTATGAGTGACCACTGCACAGTCCTAAGAGACAAAGTCCCGACTTCACACTGGGAATACTGTTGTGCTGTATGGCACTACCACTGTGCTAAATGGGATAGATTCGGAACAGATCAAGCAACTCAAAAATGGCCATCCATGAGGTACTGTGGGGTGTGATAGAATTCTATTCAAACACAATCTGTAACCTCATGGCCCAGCACTATCCTCACTCTACCATTACTACCAAGTTAGGGATCATCCTGGTTCAGTGAGGAGTGCAGGAGAGTATGCCAGGAGCAGCACCAAGTAACTCACCTCCTGACTCCCCAAAGCCCGTCCATCATCTGCAAGGCCCAAGTCAGGAGTGCGATGGAATACTCTCCATTTGCCTGGACGAGTGCGGCTCCAACAACGCTCAAGAAACTCAACACTATCCAAGACAAAACAGCCCACTTGATCAGCACCCAATCCACCACCTTCAACATTCACTCCCTCCACCATCGGCACACAGTGGCAGCAATGTGTACCATCTACAAGATGCAGTGCAGCAACTTGCCAAGCCGCCAACAGCACCTTCCAAACCTGCAACTTCTACCATCTAGAAGGACAAGGGCAGCAGACACATAGGAACACTGCCACCTGCAAATTCCCCTCCAAGCCACACGCCATCCTGACTCGCCATTCCTTTATTGTCGCTGGGTCAAAAACCTGGAACACCCACCCTAACAGCACTATTGGTGTACCTATACCAGATGAACTGCAGCAGTTCAAGAAGGAAGCTCACCACTACTTTCTCAAGGGCAATTTGGGTTGGGCAATAAATGCTGGCCTTGCCAGCGACACTCACATCCCATGGAAGAATAAAAGTGTTTGTGTATAACTAATTTTTTTATAATTAATCATTTATATTTATTTTATTTACAACTTAACTGCTATCTTCTAGTCTTTCCCCTTCTCGGGCTCAGATTCTCTTTTCTCGACACTCCAATTGACCAGACACATCTCGTGCAATTATCCTTCTAAATTTGCAAGTTGCTTTCTCAAAAATTAAGCAGTTTTTAATAATGCATATACTGTATAAATAGGGTACTGGACACAATTCAAATCCCCAATGATACAGCAGACAGTAACACAAGTGCCATTTTCCCACCCTTATAAATTCAGTCATGAAATTACAAAATCATATACATACGCAATATCTGCATTAATGGTTTAGTTCAAAACAATTTAGTTGCACAGCCATTGTAACTACCCCTGTCTTTCCAATCAAAAGGCACATACATATACTGACTCCAAAGACATATGAACACTTTTCCAAATTTTGGGCTTTCATACGATGGCCGTAACTATCCAGCATAGACTGAGCCCTTGCCAGCTTCTGCTTTACAAATAGTCACAAGATTTGTTAAGTGCTGCTGCTTTATTGATAATGCACCACCAAGGGGATGATTTCAATTAGGAAATGAGTTTTAATATATAATACAGTACAGTGGTGCAGTGGTCAGCACTGCAGCCTCACAGCTCCAGCAACCTGGGTTCAATTCTGGGTACTGCCTGTGTGGAGTTTGCAAGTTCTCCCTGTGACTGCGTGGGTTTTTGCCGGGTGCTCTGGTTTTCTCCCACAGCCAAAGACTTGCAGGTCGATAGGTAAATTGGCCATTGTAAATTGCCCCTAGTATAGGTAGGTGGTAGGGGAATTGTGGGGATGTGGTAGGAATATGGGATTAATGTAGGATTAGTATAAGTGGGTGGTTGATGGTCGGCACAGACTCGATGGGCGGAAGGGCCTGTTTCAGTGTTGTATCGCTAAATAAAATAAAATAAAATAAATACAGGATTCTCCAAGATCATCATATCACAAATGCCACAACTGCTGAAGGTGCAATTTGGGGGAGCATGATAATTCTTAGAAGTCCATGAAATTATCAAGACATATTGCAAGTGGGAAAAAAAGAAATCAAAGAGCTGAGAAGGGGAGATTAGGAGAGTGAAATCACATGCAGGGGGGGAACCAAGGAGAAATTAGAAGTGCGAAGAAAACAAGGACACATTGAGAATTTTGCCAAATGATTTGAGGCACATAATCATGTTGCTGGGGAAACAAGAGATGAAGCAAGTCACGACCTCTCTCTCTCTGGCACTGATTTTCAGCGCTGTTCACCAGGCAAAGACTCAACATAACTCCTTCTTCTACACTTGCCCCCGTCTCCATCCAGGGTCTCCCTCCCCACTCTGCGCCCAAATGTCAACCGCTGCCTTGCCTGTGGTCTAGCTTGCCTCTTTCCCCTCTCTCCACACTTTAATCAAAACCCATGTGAATACAGACACCTCCCAGCTCCGATTCACTCATTGGATGACATCCTTTGATTGACAAAGCACCTCAGCTGCTGCTTGTTCTGACTCAAATTTCAATTGTGCTATCAGGTCAATCCTTTTTTTCTGCCCATTCTCTGGTTATTTTGGCAAACCCCTTGAAACATTCTCACAGACCCCCGGTTGACAGCCCCTGATTTGTAAGTCAGTGGTGAAGAAAATGTTAAAAATATTCAATTTTAAAGAGATATCACTTTTGTGGAATCCTGGATATATTAAAAGCAGATTTACACAATTGCCTATTCAAATCCATTGCCCTGGCTCACGAATTAAGAAAGGCCACTGGGGGAGAGATACCTAAAAGCTACCATACCGGAGTAGCACTGGTTGCCTTCAGCAGAAGAATAAAGAGGAAAAATACTATACTCATAAGTTAACCCATAACAAACAATTCAAACAAAATTCAACTAACAAATATACCTACAAAAGCCAAGTGCTAACAAACACACACCTTTCACTATATCCTCTTTCAAGATCAAATGGTGAATATGAGCAACATGAGCACTTCCCCTCAGCAAACTGGGCTACTGCAGACCACATATAAAAATCACCTCACCAAAAATCCACTTATAACGTACAAATTTCATAGTAAAAAGTCAGACATGCACTTAATCCACGTAGATTTTATTAATAAATAATATAGATCCTTCACTTCCACAGTAAACATTTTACAGGCAACTTCCTCTCTTTAACCAAGAGAAGTAACAGTGGAACAGAAATAGCAATGATAGTCTGTAATAAAATTTCCATTGAAGTGAAATAAATCCCAATTTTGGTTAAATGCCATACATGGTGCTAAAGCATTTTTCCTTTTTTGCAGATAGATGAAGTGAAAGAAAACATGAATTGCAGCCAGATTACTTGTCGGAACTACAAAAGCTTGACAAACTTTAAAATAAGCTTCAGAAGCTTTTGGAAATGCCAGTTCCTTTATAAATCTAATTATAGTCCCAGATCCCTCCAGAGTATAAAACAATGACTTTATCAAAATACCACACTGTGCCCATAGTTATGAGGGCACTACAACACCTTATGGACTACTGATAAAAGATGAATAGCATTTGAATCCATCGTATCCATCCACAATGACCATGTGAAGTTGGTGAACTATTACTCTTGCTCTTTGCTAATGGCACAGATATCCACTCTGAAGGATTGCAGGCCTAAAAAGATCCAAGAACAAAACAGATGTAATGTTCACTTATTACAAATTCATCTAAGGAAAGATATACTTGCCATGGAGGGAGTACAACGGAGCTTCACCAGACTAATCCCTGGGGTGGCGGTACTGTTTTGAGAGATTGAGGAAACTGGACCTTTATTCTCTAGAGTTTCAAAGAATGAGAGGTTATCTCATTGAAACTTACACAATTTTTACAGGGTATGACAGGGTGGATGTAGATAGGATCAGGGAGTAACTGATATTATTTGACATTAAGATCTTCCAAAAGGTTAATTTAAAGGGTTAAGTCATGGCAGGAGAGCTCAAAGACGTGGTGTGTTCCTCGTGCTCCAAGTCGGAAGCCAGGAACATTTCCAGTGCCCGGGACCGGCATGTGTGCAGGAAGTATCTCCAGCTGCAGCTCATGGAAGCCCAGGTTTCAGAGCTGGAGCGGCAACTGGGGACACTGTGGAGCATCCACGAGGCGGAAAGTATCGTGGACAGCACGTATAGAGAGGTGGGTCACACCGCAGGAGCAGACCACACAGACAGGAAGGGAATGAGTGACCACCAGGCAGAGCAAAAGAACGAGGCAGGCAGTTCAGGAATCTCCTGTGGCTATTCTCCTGCAAAACAGATATACTGCTTTGGATACTGTTGGGGGGAATGGCCTCTCAGGGGAAAGCAGCAACAGCCCAATTGTTGCACCACGGTTGGCTCTGCTGCACAGGGGAGGAGTAAAAAGTGTGGGAATGCAACAGTTATAGGGGATTTAATTATAAAGGGAATAGATAGGCGTTTCTGTGGCCGCAAAAGAGACTCCAGGATGGTATTATTCAGTGCATTAACACCTAATCTGTACTAATACTTAGTCTTTCAACACACCATTAACGTATTGTTTGCCTTTGCTCCATGACCTTTTGGTCAGCTATGTGGCCTGGTCCAATCTACACCTCTTTGTTATCTCTTGCCCTACCCCCACCTCACTTGCTTATAACCTGTGACTTTTCTAATATTTGTCAGTTCCGAAGAAGGGTCACTGACCCTAAATGTTAACTCTGCTTCTCTTTTCACAGATGCTGCCAGACCTGCTGAGTGGTTCCAGCATTTCTTGTTTTTACTCCAGGATGGTATGTTGCCTCCCTGGTGCTAGGGTCAAGGATGTCTCAGAGCGGTTACAGGACATTCTGAAGGGGGAGGGTGAACAGCCAGTGGTCGTGGTACACATTGGTACAAACGACATAGGTTTAAAAAAAAAAAAAGGATGAGGTCCTAAAAGCAGAATATCGGAAGCTAGGAAGTAAGTTGAAAAGTAGGACCTCAAAAGTAGTGATCTCAGGATTACTACCAGTGCCACATGCTAGTCAGAGTAGAAATAGCAGGATCTATTGGATGAATACGTGGCTGAAGAGATGGTGTGAGGGGTGGGTTTTAGATTCCTGGGACATTGGGACAGGTTCTGGGGGAGGTGGGACCAGTACAAACTGGACAGGCTACATCTGGGCAGGACCAGGACTGATGTCACAATATATATATATTAATGATTTAGATGAGGGAACTAAATGTAATATCGCCAAATTTGTTTTTTTAATTCATTCATGGGATGTGGGCATCACTGGCCAGGCCGACATTTATTGCCCATCCCCAATTGTCCTTGAGAAGGTGATGGTGAGCTGCCTTCTTGAACCACTGCAGTCCATTTGGGGGTAGGTATACCCACAGTGCTGTTCGGAAGGGAGTTCCAGGATTTTGACCCAGCGACAGTGAAGGAAGGGCGATATAGTTCCAAGTCAGGATGGTGTGTGACTTGGAGGGGAACTTGCAGGTGGTGGTGTTCCCATGTATTTGCTGCCCTTGTTCTTCTAGTTGGTAGAGGTCGCGGGTTTGGAAGGTGTTGTCGAAGGAGCCTTGGTGCATTACTGCAGTCCATCTTGTAGATGGTACACACTGCTGCCACTGTGCGTCGGTAGTGGAGGGAGTGAATGTTTATAGATGGGGTGCCAATCAAGCGGGCTGCTTTGTCCCTGGATGGTGTCGAGCTTCTTGAGTGTTGTTGGCGCTGCACGCATCCAAGTAAGTGGAGAGTATTCCATCACACTCCTGACTTGTGCCTTGTAGATAGTGGACAGGCTTTGGGGAGTCAGGAGGTGAGTTACTCACCTTAGGATTCCTAGCCTCTGACCTGCTCTTGTAGCCACGGTATTTATATGGCTACTCCAGTTCAGTTTCTGGTCAATGGTAGCCCCTAGGATGTTGATAGTGGGAGATTCAGCGATGGTAATGTCGTTGAATGTCAAGGGGAGATGGTTAGATTCTCTCTTGTTGGAGATGGTCATTGCCTGGCACTTGTGTGGCGCGAATGTTACTTGCCACTTATCAGCCCAAGCCTGGATATTATCCAGGTCTTGCTGCATTTCTACACGGACTGCTTCAGTATCTGAGGAGTCACGAATGGTGAACATTGTGCAATCATTAGCGAACATCCCCACTTCTGACCTTATGACTGAAGGAAGGTCATTGATGAAGCAGCTGAAGATGGTTGGGCCTAGGACACTACCCTGAGGAACTCCTGCAGTGATGTCCTGGAGCTCAGATGATTGACCTCCAACAACCACAACCATCTTCCTTTGCGCTAGGTATGACTCCAGCCAGCGGAGGGTTTTCCCCGATTCCTATTGACCTCAGTTTTGCTAGGGCTCCTTGATGCCATACTCGGTCAAATGCTGCCTTGATGTCAAGGGCAGTCACTCTCACCTCGCCTCTTGAATTCAGCTCTTTTGTCCATGTTTGAACAAAGGCTGTAATGAGGTCAGGAGCTGAGAGGCCCTGGCGGAACCCAAATTGAGTGTCACTGAGCAGGTTATTGCTAAGCAAGTGCCGCTTGATGGCACTGTTGATGACACCTTCCATCACTTTACTGATGATTGAGAGTAGGCTGATGGGGCAGTAATTGGCCGGGTTGGACTTGTGCTGCTTTTTGTGTACAGGACATACCTGGGCAATTTTCCACATTGCAGGGTATATACCAGTTTTGTAGCTGTACTGGAACAGCTTGGCTAGGAGCGCGGCAAGTTCAGCAGCACAGGTCTTCAGTACTATTGCCGGAATATTGTCAGAGCCCATAGCACATGACACAAAACTGGGTGGGAGGGTGAGTTGTGAGGAGGATGCAGAGAGGCTTCAGGGTGATTTGGACAAGTTGAGTGAGTGGGCTAATGCATGGCAGATGCAGGATAATGTGGATAAATGTAAGGTTATCCACTTTGGTCGCAAAAACAGGAAGGCAGATTATCTGAACGGCTATAAACTGAGAGAGGGGAATCTGCAGCGAGACCTGGGTGTTCTCATACACAAGTCGCTGAAGGTAAGCATGCAGGTGCAACAGGCGGTAAAAAAGGCAAATGGTATGTTGGCCTTCATAGCGAGAGGATTTGAGTACAGGAGCAGGGATGTCTTGCTGCAATTATATTGAGCCTTGGTGAGGCCACACCTGGAATATTGTGTGCAGTTTTGGTCTCCTTATCTGAGGAAGGATGTTCTTGCTGCAGAGGGAGTGGAGCGAAGGTTTACCAGACTGATTCCTGGGATGGCGGGTCTGACGTATGAAGAGAGATTGAGTCGGTTAGGATTATATTCGCTGGAGTTGAGAAGACTGAGGGGGGAATCTCATAGAAACCTATAAAATTCTAACAGGACTTGACAGGGTAGATGCAGGAAGAATGTTCCCGATGGTGGGGGAGTCCAGAAGCAGGGCCATAGTCTAAGGATACGGGGTAAACCCTTCAGGACTGAGATGAGGAGAAATTACTTCACCCAGAGTGGTGAGCCTGTGGAATTCACTACCACAGAAAGCAGTTGAGGCCAAAACATTGTATGTTTTCAAGGAGTTAGATATAGCACTTGGGTCTAAAGGGATCAAAGGGTATGGGGCAAAAGCGGGAACAGGTTACGGCGTTGGATAATCAGCCATGATCATAATGAATGGCGGAGCAGGCTCAAAGGGCTGGATGGCCTACTCCTGCTCCTATTTGCTATGTTTCTATGGATAGGCACCAACATGTTGCAGCACAGACATTTGACAAAATTGAATCAGCCACGGACATGGGGGCAATTAATTTGTTATATCAAGTGTATAGCCAACCTAATGCCATTAAAACACTGTCCAACTTAAAATGCATTTCTCCCTATTTAGTGAGTACCTGGCATTGTTTTTGCTTGTACAAGTAGTCAATCTCTGCCCGCATACTTGATGTAGCAATGCAGAGAATCCAGATAGATGTCCATCTGTTAGGTGTGACCTTGATCTCTCTCTCTCCCCCTCTCCGTGTCAATCCCTATCCCCCCCGTGTCCATATCTCTCCCCCTCATGCTCTGTCCTCGCTCTCTGACAGTTGCAGAGAGCAGGAACTCTCCCCAGAGCAGCTTTGTGATTGGTCAGTTTTTCTAAAAAAAACTCTCAGCGGTCAGTTTCAGTATCACAGCTGACAGGTGCTGGGAGCGGGAACAGCAGCTTCTGAACTCACGATAAGTTCAGGGTTTTCGGCAGGTTTTTAAAAGAAAAAAAATCAGAACCCGCCAAATCTAATGGCCATGAAACCATTGTTGATAGTCATAAAAACCCATCTGGTTCACTAATGTCCTTTAGGAAGGAAAATTATCTAGTCTGGCCGACATGTGACTTCAGACCTACAGCAATGTGGTTGACTCTTAAATGCCCTCTGAAATGGCCTAGCAAGCCACTCAGTTGTATCAGTTGTAGAGCAGGCTCAACGGGCTGAATGGCCTACTCCTGCTCTTATGTTCCTATGAGTCTCTGCCTCTCCGAAGCAATATTTACTTACAACAAAAGTTTTACCAAGTAATGTCATAAATGGCAACAGCAATCTTGCTCATATTATTTAACATCCACATCATAAAAGAATCGTTTTGGTCTTTTTTTTCCTGACTCCAAAATGTAAACAAAAATAACTGAATTTTAAGTTCTCATCTTCAATAACTAATTAACAATGCAAAATTTTGATGAAATAACTATCACACAAGCCTCATTGAAGTTAACACAAGAAGAAGAAATGAACATAGAACATAGAACATACAGCACAGAACAGGCCCTTCGGCCCACAATGTTGTGCCGATCCTTTGTCCTCTGTCAAGGACAATTTAATCTATACCCCATCATTCTCCTGATAGGACTTCATTGTAGATAAATTGCAGCTGCAATGTCCTTTTCAACAACTTAGAGCATGAGTCAACTTCTCACACTAATTCAACGAATAAAACTGCCTCTAGATGTTAGGGCTGAATTTAGAGCAGGGTCATTGGTATAGGGGATTTCTACAACAGAATTTATACAGAGAAATTTTTTTTATTAGGTGGACCAAATACTGAAATTTAAATTGGGCCAGTACCTTAAACTAGTTGTAGATTATAATGGAGTCATAAAATAACCAGCATGATTTTTTTAAAATCAAGAGATGAACTCAATTTTCTCAATCTTGGGACAATCCAATATTTTAGAACAATTCATAATTTATGATTTTTGTTAGAAATATTATATTCTTACATAACACTGATTTTTGAGACTATGATTTTATCAAAAGAATGCAGCATCTAGTATCCTTTGTTCAATTTTATCTATTTTTAAAAAATCAATATTACTGTGATCAGAACGGTTTCAAACTTCCCACTTATTCCTAAAAATGCAAATTTATCATCCTACACATTTTTCTTCCTTCCAGGTGCTGAAATCAAGACTTGCTGCATGGTGTCCTAATCCATTCTTTATTATGTATTCAAAACTATGAATTCCTTCACTGTCTCAGTCATTCCTTTCTCCCATGATCCTCCCTCACACTTGTTTTCCTTCTGTAACTTACAGGTTTTTAAAACCTAAGCTTAGCATCATTTAAGTATTATTTTCTGACCTGGATTGTCTTACTCAAAATAAATACAAATGAAGATCATTCTGCCCATGAGTAAACATGGTTCTTAAATAACTGCAAGGTTTTTGCTTCACTACTATACCTAGAAGTGCAATTCGTGTGTGTCAGTCACTTTGCTTGTGAACGATGATCCTGGAGATCAATGATAAACCCCAGCTTCTTTTCTCCACTACCAATGGTTTCCTTAATCTGCTCTCACCTGTCCCCTCTAGCCTCACCTCCAATAAGTGCAGAGCTCATGGATTTCTTTGTCACCAAGATCAAGACCATTCAGCTACTTTTGCCCCATCCCCTTGCACACTTAGCCGAACTTCGCCCAAGGTTCCTTTCTGCCTTAACCCTGAACCTACATCTTTCTCTAGCTCCTCTTGTCAATGAGGCCCACCTCCTTCTCTCTTGACCCCATTATCACTGAACTGCTGACCACTCAACTTCCATTCCTGGTCCGGATGCTAACTGATATCAGAAATTGTTCCCTCTCCTCAGGTTCGGTCTTACTCCCTTCCAAAACTGCTCTAAATCACCCTCCCCTCAAAAATACAACAAATTCTCTGACTTCGTAAAATATCACCTCTCCTCCAACCTCGATTTCCTCTCCAAAGTTTTTGAATATATATTGTTGCCAAATCCTTGCCCATCTTACCTGCAACTCCAAGTTTCAATCTCTCCAGTTAGCTTTTTGACCTGCCACAGTGCTGAAACATTCCAAATTAAAGTCACAAATACCATTCTGAGAGACTGTGACATGGTGTAATATCCCCTCTTGACGTCTCTGCAGCTTTTGACATGGCGGGTCAGATCACCTTCCTCTAATGAAGCACCTCTCATTTGTTGTGCTGATGAGTAAGAAATCCCTCGCTTGTTTCCACTCTGACATATCCTATTGTAGCCCAGACCATCTCCTGCAATAGCCTCTCTTCCTGTCCCCAGTCCATTACCTCTGGAATTCAGTAAGGATCTGTCCTTAGTCCCCTCTGTTGTATGTTTGCTTAGTCTGCCACCGTTTGTGTATTTTTTTAGTCTAGCTAGGAGAGTTTACAGAGTCTTCAGCAATTTTAACATTTACTCATTTATTACATTTTAACTATATATAGCTTTACACAAGTCTGTATGACTCTTCTGAAGCCATGCTGCATCTCCCTCAAGTCTCCCTCACATGTGATCTCTTACATTATGGTGGGAGGTATTCCTCACCATGTCTCAATAATTAACCCTTTCACTACACCCTCATTTTCCTGATCTACATGCTGCCCTTTGAAGACATTATTCAAAGACATGTTGTCACGTACCACATGTATGTCAGCGACTCCCCAACACCTCTCTAGACCATCTCCATTGCCTCTCTATCAGACTGCTTGTCTGGAGCTCCAGTTTTGGATGAGCTGCAATTGCTCCCAGTTAAATACTGGTCTTCGGCCCCGTCACAAACAGGGTTCCCACTCTTCATCCAATCCCATGAGCCCTGTTAGAGAATGCGTCTGTATGGACTTAGCAAGAGGACAGGATCGGATTCAATTATGATTCCCATAGTAAAATAGCCTGTCACCATTTTCTGTCTGGAGTCCCACACTGAGATAGACCATTTGTCCAAAGGTACTGGTGGAACCATACTCCAACAAGAGTTAAGATCTTCAGAAGAACAATTAAAAAAAAATTATGTTACTTTCCTCTTACCAGTGATCTAAAATATTTATCATGCAAACTGCTAGTACATTTTCAGTAGACTTTAGCAAGAGACTCTGCACCCACACCTAAGATTTTAGTCTGTGACTGTGACACAGAAATATATTGCTCACGTTACCGTGAAAAATCTTCCATTTCCCCTCCAAAAAGAGAGACTTTGAAGATGGAGTATTCCGTTTTAACAAACAAAAGAGGTAATAATATATTTACCAGCAGGAGCTGGACTACAGTCTGAAATGCAATGCAAAGGTAACTATTAAAAAACCATTAGAAGCAAACTTGGGCTACTTTGTTTCTGAATCTGGTAAAAAGGTATACAGTTATTTTATACAGTACCCTTCTTTAAAAACGATTAAGGGGTAAAACCTGTGTTCCAAAATTGAAAATATAATTAATGTAGGAAATACTCTGAAATGAAGAAATATCTGGTTGCTCTATATATAGTAATAAAATGGGAGAGCCACAGGGAAAGTCGTCATTGTTATTATTAGCTTCTGCTCTCTACAAGAGCTGAATTATAAATGGCTGTCCCTCAATCAATAAATGTCTGTGCCAAGCACTATATACACTTTTAGTTCAATTTTATTATATTCAGTATTAGAAAAATATATTCACAAGACATTAGCAGATGTACATAGCAGAAAAGCTCAGGCACACTTCAGAAGCAAACACAAAATGTTCGGTACTCAAATGATGAGTTAGAAATACCGTGGAACTTCCCCCACTTGAACCTCACCCCTAAGTAAAGCCAGTCTTCTCCAGTTTTTTGCTTAAGGTAAAAGCTCCAGCCTGTTTTTAATGAATGTGCCTTTTTATTATTCTTAAAAAAGAAAACTATAATAAACAAGAGATCCAACTTATTTTTAGAACTTGCCTTTCAGACTGTCTGGCGACAAGTTGCAGCAGGGGGTGGCTGGTAGCTGGGGGACAGTTTGAGCTCTTGATTTTCAAGCCAGACTGAGACACTTTCTTAGAAAAGTAAGGTCAATGATGATATCTATCAATGATCATGAAAATCACATTTTCTTATTCAAAAGCTTGTACTTTTACATGTGAAGCACAAGCTCAATAACTTCACATGTGCACTCACAAACAGCAGTAAACAACCAGTTGGACTTGCCTCCTGGCAGACATGTGAACCAATAACTTAAAACATTACATTTACCAAATAATTATTTATTGTTTCAAAATGCATCCTCACTAAACTTCCGTTTTTCCCTCAGAAAATTAGTTGAGCTACTCAACATGCAGATCATTATGTGGCACCAAATCCAATTCCCCCTGCCACGCTGTGGCAAAACACTCAACTCTAGCAGCTGCTCCCACCATTACAGTCTCAGATGCAATCCTAAGTTCATACAGCTGCATACAATGGGTCAACATGTGGAAGCAGAGTTCTGTGAACCTCCAAAGCCAGTAAAATATTTGAAAAAGATATTTATATACAGGTTCAGATGGATGTGGAGATTTAACTGCCCAATAAGCTCCACACTTAATAAAAACTGCCCTCCAATAATCTGGTTGACAGTTATTTTCCCCCTAATTTCTTCAGTCCTCACCTGATCGTTCCAACTCCTGCTAGGGTATAATTTAATGGATACCAACAGGCACCTGGTATTTCACCCAAGTGGTCTTTTGTAATGTGAGTATAGACAATAAGAGCAGCTATGTGGCTTGCCTAGTTGAGTTTCCTTTAGCACATCAGCTTCTAAATGTTACTATGTTTGTGTCCAAGGTAATTTTGGAAAAAAAAATTTAAATTTACTTAAAGCTGGTAAAAATACTTCCCACTACCTTACAATTTCCCTCCCCTTTCACCATTTCCCCCTCTGTACAAACATAATATCTCTGAACTCATTTCTAGTGACAGTTACAATACAAATGTTTAATTTGATTCTGATTAAGGTGGTCAAGGAACTGATTTTAAGTGAGAAAAACATAAATATAGCAGTTTCCCCAAATAGTTATCAGAAACATAAACCTTAATTTTCTAAAGATCAAAGTGGCAACACTAGTATTGGGCAGGTTTGATGCAATCTCAATTGTGTGCGTGTGCCAGCTATGAGTAAACTTACTTTTTTTCCCAAAAACTACCTTAGATACAAGCACAGTGACATTTAGAAGTTGATGTAGTATAGAAAACAGTGAAACAGAGGGGAGGCTGGAGAGGATGAAAAGGGGAGAGTGAGGGAAAAAGTGGGGAAGAGTAGGGGAAGAGAAGGGAAATGGGGTAGTGAAGGTGAGAGGAGTGAAAAGAAGGGAAAGCAAAGGTCAGGTGAGTGAGGGGGATAGAGGTTCCTTTTCAGCCAGCAGGTTTGCAGGAAATGCCCTCACATATATAAAAACACATCCTGACAGTCATTATCAGACTATTAAGAGCTCTATTATAAACCTGACTAGTGTGGTCAGGAGGGAATCAAAGAGAGAAAATTGAGGTTTAGTTGCTGGTGCTGTTCCAGGATGCAAGACCATAGGCGGGGTTGAACAGTCATTACTTTTTCCAAGATGTGATGAGATTCCCTTACCTCAAACAAAAAGATTTGTCTGTTAAACTAAATAACGTAACTTGTTGGAAGTAATTGGCTGGTACAGAGTCACCGGTTTTTAAAGAGTATGGAACAGCAGGAGGATTTGTTAACATTGGTTTACAATAGGTGAACAGATCTAAAATGGCAATCATACATAATAGTGCCACCTACAGGTTAAATGGTACTGAATCCAAATGTTGACACTAAAAATGGATTTTCCCAGACAGAGCCTAGCATAGCAGTTTTCAATACTTTTTGAAATGGAATGTTGCAACTCATTGATTTTAAGATATAATACATATGTTTCTGTATATTTTCTGTATTTATTAGCAATGATCAATTGCAGTTTTGCCAACATTTTATACACAGTTGCTTTTTTATTAAACGATCATGCACAGGCCCTTGCATATAGTTAGTTCTACTGTTTTTCCAGTTAGTTACCTAAAACAGCCTCAAAAAGGCCCATGCTTTACTCTGCTTCCTGTTTTTATACCAAAAAAAGTTACAATGTGCCCAAAACGGTTGCTCTGGATTTTAATACTGTCAGTCCTCCTTCATGGTCTGTCTTCTAGGATAGAGTAGTGGAATTTAAAAACAGCAAATCTGGCATGCTCTGAATAGTGAGTCCTGCTGTCAGCTTTACTGCAAAGCAATATTGCTGCATTTTGGGTAGTATAGTTAACTTCCTTATTCAGCTGTCCTAAGCTCCATGAAGTCGTCAATTATTTTTGAAAGAGTGGCACCCTCCAGAGAAAATAGTTCGAGATATATCAAACACTTAATTGGATGGGTAAGTTTATTAAGTGTTTTGAATTATGTAACTTTGTGTATTAATGTTAGAAACCTTACTATAGAAATTACTGTCATTGACAGAAGCAAAGATACTGGTGGAAAGGATTTTCAAAAAACGTTGAGTTATTTGATTAGATCCCCCCCCTCCTTGCTTTATTGGAAACTGTTTACTTATGCTTCATTGGTAGTGTTTATACCTACTTCTTTCCTACTAGTTTGGTCATAATTTGGAGTTTCTTTATGAAAGACATTTCAGTTAAATAGATAAAAGTGTGACACTTTGAAGTATGATGCATCAAGTGTGACAGGCATGTATTAAATGCAAGACTCATACATATATTACAAATCTTGCTCATGGTGCATTTCCTGCACATAATGACAGTGTTGCAAGAGGGAGCACGACGAGCAGATGGGACTCCCCAGTCAGGCATTTACTTGTCTCCAAGCTGGTGAAAAGGCAGTATCTTCTGCTAAGTCCTATTCTGAACCACAGAGATTTTGAAAGGTACATTTTAGGATCCTTCCGGGGATGGGGGAGGCCCCAGTACCAAAACCATCTTTCAGCATACTCCACCCAGCCAGCACCTGAAATGTGCCACTACTGGCATTGGTATTCATCTGTGGTTTCTAAATTAAGTGACTTCCCCCGACCCTGCTTACTTTGGCAGAGTCAGTATCAGAATTCACCAACAAACAGATCCTGGCATTTATACCTGAATTGACAGCCCACACAATTTCAAGACTTATGTCACAATGAAACATATCAAATCACAAAGCGTTTTATGAAAAAGAATTCCTGTCAATCACAATCAAAATAAGATATCAAACAAAAATATTAAGAAATTACATGTTTTACAGTATCAAATTTTCCCACTGAATTTACTTTTGTATCTTTTAATGCCTTCCTTAAAGTTCCTACTTCAGGCTTTGACTGGAAATTTGTCCCTCATCATACTATTACTTTTGTATGACGGGAAAAGCTTATAACGGGATGTCTACTTTAGCTAGCCATTCAATGGTCCCCTGAATTGCCAAGTGGAGAAATGAGGTGCCTGCTGCAACAGATCTTACTGGGCAGGTTGATGTGATGTGTTCCATGGTCCGAGACTCATGAGCACAACTGCGTTTTTGGGTTGTCCCTTATCTTCCACTTTTTAGAGCAGGTGGGTACATCATCCATGTCCTGTGCGGATTCGGTTGAGTGCTGTCCATTCTTCGAGGAAGGTCGAAGCCTGGGACCTTCGCTGCTGGGTCAGTAATGAGATATTGGCTTTTGATGCTGCACATGTTCCATGATTCTGTCCAACTGGGTTGATACCAGCTGCATGACTAGTAGCTGTTGTTTCCCAGAATGACCAGCACGACTTTAAGCGCTTTCTTTGTAGTTTTAAGACTTTACTAAAGGGAAGATCTGATTTGCCCATGACTTTTTCCATCTCCTGGAGCAGAATGGTGTCGCGGCGAATGGCAGGCCAGGCAATGTGGGACAGCACTGGGATCCACTCAGCTGGAGTGAACTTAAGTGGCCCAGACACTATCCTCATGGCAGCATTTCACAGTACATTCACAATCTCTGTATGGCGGCTGTAGAACCTCAAAGCACAGCAGTATTCTGCAGCAGAGTAGACCAGATGTACGGTTGCGGTGCAAGTGTCCTAACTGTCCTCCTCTATGACTTTCCAGCGAGTCTCCAGATCAGGTTCAACTCATTGTATCTTGACAGAACTTGTGAATGTAGATGCATTTGGAACCTGTGCAATTTACAGAATTTCTCAGCATGCAATATGTGCATCTGCATGAATTATGTAGAATGACATGTCCCTTCATGTGAGGATTTGAGACAAGCGAAATAAATTCTCAAATTTCAGGCATGTGATTACATTTACATTTATTAACAAATCACTGCTATTTTATAGTGAACAGTTTACAAACAAGCCACACCTGCGACTAGACCACCTGTGGGGTTTATTTGTGGTTAGAAAAGAAATCTAAGGTTTATCAAATATTTTTTCGCATTGAAAGGTTGAAAAAGTATTTCAGCTTGCTTTTTAACTAGAATGCTTGAATTATTGTATTTCTCCTGATTTACTATTGACATGCCAATCATAACTAGCCACTCCCATTTGTAGTGTTGGTTGAGTGATAAACATTGGCCAGAACCAAAACAAATCTCCCCTCCTCTCAAATAGTGTAATGGGATTTTACATCTAACCTCAACAGATAGTGTCTCTTCCAAATGATGGCAAAGTAGCACTTGCTCAATACTGTATGGTAGTATTGGCCTAGATTATGTACTCAAGTCTTGGAATGGGGCTCAAATCCACAAATATCTGGCTCAAAGTGACAGTACTACTACTGAGCCAAGGTGACATTTCAATATGTACGAGAAATAGAATTTCTCAGGAATCAACTGAGAATTATTCCTGATAAACCTGAAGTATTATAATCATGAATCCTCTCTATCAACATTGTGTAGCAATGATATGGAACCAACAAACTTTTGACATTTAGCACCAATAGCTGCTGCCAGCATAAAAACTGGCCAAAGACAAAGTAAAACCCTATACAATGCATCATAAATAAGAGATGCTAAAACATGATTTCAAGACTTTGTCTAATGTGAAGGCTCAAATAATTATAAACCACTCATATTTCATTCTAGTTATTTATGTTGTTCTCTGAAATCATCAATTGAATTACTGCCTTGTAATGCCTCCCAGGAAGTCACTACACTATCAGTAATTATAGAACCCTCATTTTAGACAAAGAACATGTGTTTAAACCTCTCTTTTTAATGGTTTGGTTTCAGAAAAAATATTTTGTGTGTCAAAGCAAGCATCCAAGATATGAATGATTACAAACTACAAAGGACTAGTTGACACTTGCAACCCATGGCCTGTTTATCTGTAAGAACCTTATTACACTGCACCAATTTTGTGAGAGCACCAGTGATGTTATGTCAGAAACCTCGGACGTCAACCTCATAAGTCATATTTGGGGTCACCTAGGGCAGTAGTTTACGCTGTCCCAACATGATCATTTTGAAATTATGCCATGCTGGCATGAGAGTCACCTCTGAAAGAAAAGATGTGCACTAATGTGGCACTACAGTTCAATCTACAATACATTTTATGTAGATTTCTGTTTAATTCTAGAGTTGAGACTATAATAGGGTTGACAGACTATGCATTTTACAATATAATTTTTGGATGGTAAATCATTGTTTTAACAAACAAGACCCAGGACACTGGGGTGATTTATGAAAATAAACGAGAAAGAAAAATTCCAAGGGGTGGACCCACCATTCGCGGTTAACTAAAAAAGTTAAAGATGTCATCAACCTTAAAGTAAAAGCATATAATTGCGCAAAGATGGGTGGCAGGTCAGAAGATTGGACAGAATATAAAAAGCATCAAAGAATGACAAAGATTAATGAGGGAAAAATTAGAGTATGAGAGAAAGCTGGTGAAAAATATAAAGACAGATAGTAAGAGTTTCTACAGATATTTAAAAAAAAAGTTAACAAAGTGAGCGCTGGTCCTATAGAAAGTGTGTCTGGGGAATTAATAAGGTAAAATAAGGAGATGACAGATGAACTGAACAGGTATTTTGCATTGGTCTTCACCATAGAGGATACAAGTAACATCTCAGAAATAGCTGTAAAATCAGGAAATGGTAGGGAGGGAGGAAGTAACTCAAGAAAATTACAATCACCAGGGAAGTGGTACTGAGCAAATCGTTGGAGCTGCAGGGGGACAAGTCCCCAGGTCTTGATGGACTTCATCCTAGGATCTTAAAATAAGTGACTAGTGAGATAATTGATGTGTTGGTTTTGATTTTCCAAAATTCCCTAGATTCAGGGAAGGTTTTACTCCTTTATTCAAAAAGGGGTGACAGAAAGCAGGAAACTACAGGCCAGTCAGCTTATCAATCACGGGGAAACTGTTAGAAACTATTAAAGATGGTATAGCAGGGCACTTAGAAAAATTCAAGGAAATCAGGCAGAGCCAACACTGTTTTGTGAAAGGGAAATCATGTTTCACCAATTTATTGAAGTTCTTTGAGGAAGTAACATGTGCTGTGGATAAAGGGGAACCAGTGGATGTACTGTACTTAGATTTCCAGAAGGCATTTGATAAGGTGCCACATCAAAGCTTATTGCGGAAAATAAAAGCTCATGGTGTAGAGGGCAACATATCGGCATGGATAGAAGATTGGTTAGCTAACAGGAAACAGAGAAGGCACAAATGGGTCATTTTCTGGTTGGCAAGATGTAATGCCTGGTGTGCCACAGGGATCAGTGCTGGGGCCTCAACTTTTTACAATTTATATAAATAACTTAGATGAAGGGACTGAAAGTATGGTTGCTAAATTTGCCGATGACACAAAGACAGGTAGGAAAGTAAGTTGCGAAGAGGACATGAGGCTACAAAGGGACATAGATAGGTAGTGAGTGGGCAAAGATCTGGCAAATGAAGTATAATGTGGGGAAAATGTGAAATTGTCCATTTTGGCAGGAACAAAGCAGATTATCTATCTAAATGGTGAGAGATTGCAGAGTTCTGAGATGCAGAGGGATCTGGGTTTCCCAGTGCATGATTGGCAAATGGTTAGTATGCAGGTACAGCAAGTAATTAGGAAAGCTAATAGAACGTTTTTATCGCAAGGGGAATTGAATACAAAAGTAGGGAGGTTATGCTTCAGCTATACAGGGCATTGGTGAGACCACATCTGGAGTACGGTGTACAGTATTGATCTCCTTATTTAAGGAAGGATGTAAATATATTGGAAGCAGTTCAGAGGTGGTTTACTAGACTAATACCTGGAATGGACAGGTTGTCTTATGATGAAAGGTTGGACAGGCTAGGCTTGCATCTGCTCGAGTTTAGAAGAGTAAGAGGTGACCTGATTGAAACACAAGATTCTGAGGGGTCTTGACAGGGTGGATGTGGAACGGATGTTCCCTCTTGTGGAAGAATCTAGAAATAGAGGTCACGGTTTAAAAACAAGGGGTCGCCCATTTAAGACAGAGATGAGGAGAAATTTGTTCTCTGAGGGTCGTGAGTCTTTGGAATTCTCTTCCTCAAAAGGCGGTGGGAGCAGAGACTTTGAATATTTTTAAGGCAGAGGTAGATAGATTCTTGATAAGCAAGGGCTTGAAAGGTTATTGGAGGTAGGTAGGAATGTGGAGTTGAGGTTACAATCAGATCAGCCATGATCTTGTTGAATGGCAGGGCAGGCTCGAGGGGCCAAGTGGCCTACACCTGCTCCTACTTCATATGTTCGTATGAACATCTAGATACTTTAAAAAGTAATGAGATAGGACTGGTATTCTTGAGAGGATGAAATAAAAGGGATTAAAAGACCTTCATCTGAATCTATTTTGTGAAATTACTAATTGAGGCACTTTGAACTATTCTTACTCTGCCCTCACTACAGTAAATAACTTCTTTAAAAAAAAACCTTCATCTCCTAATTTTCTCCCTTCCTCTCCTGAAAGTGCTGATTCTTGCCTACAATCTTGCAGGTTCCATCCTTCCTCTAATTGTCATTCTACATGTTTGAGTCTAAACTGTGAGTACTACAAAGCTAAGGGATTGCAGGGCACAGCATACTCGAGCTCAATCTTGGCCCAGCAGACATTCAAACAAGAGCACATTCCAGCAGGGGTTACAATCATAGTCAGAGTTATACAGTACAGAAACAGGCCCTTCGGCCCACAGTGTTTGTGCCAGTCAAACCTTTCTATTCTAATCCCATTTTCCAGCACTTGGCCCATATGCTGTGGCATTTCAAGTACTCATCTAAATGCTTCTTAAATGTTGAGGGTTCCTGCCTCTACCACCCCTTCAGGCAGTGTGTTCCAGATTCCAACCACCCTCTGGGTGAAAACATTTTTCTTCAAATCCCCTCTAAACCTCCTGCCCCTTACCATAAATCTATGCTCCCTGGTTATTCGACACCTCCACGAAAGGAAAAAGTTTCTTCCTATCTACCCCCCATAATTTTGCATACCTCAAATCAGGTACCCCCCCCCCCCCTCCCCCAGCCTTCTCTGCTCTAAAGAAAGTAACCCTAGCCTATCCAGTCTCTCTTCATAGCTGAAATACTCCAGCCCAGGCAACATCTTGATGAATCTCCTCTGTACCCTCTCCAAAGCAATCACATCCTTCCTATAGTGTGGCGACCAGAACTGTACACACTACTCCAGCTGTGGCCTAACTGACGTTTTGTATAGCTCCACCATAACCTCCCTGCTCTTATTCTATGCCTCAGCTAATAAAGACAAGTATCCCATATGCCCTCCTAACCACCTTATCTACCTGTGCTGCTGCCTTCAGTGATCTATGGACAAGTACACCAAGGTCCCTCTTACCCTCTGTACTTCCTAGGGTCCTACCATCCATTTATATTCCCTTGACTGGTTAGTCCTCCCAAAATGCATCACCTCTCACTCATCAGGATTAAATTCCATTTGCCACTGCTCTGCCCATCTTACCAGCCCCTTTAAATCATCCTGTAATCGAAGGCTTTCCTCTTCACTATTTACGGCACCAATTTTCGTGTCATCTGTGAACTTACTGATCATACCTCCTATTTCACATCTAAATCATTAATGTACAATATAAACAGCAAGGGTCCCAGGACCGAACCCTGTGGTACACCATTGGTCACAGGCCTCCAATCGCAAAAACAACCCTTGACCATCACCCTCTGCCTACCGCCACTAAGCCAATTTTGGATCCAATTTGCCAAATTGCCCTGGATCCTGTGGGCTTTTACCTTCTTGACCAATCTCCCATGCGGGACCTTATCAAAAGCCTTACTGATGTCCATGTAGACTACATCAACTGCTTTACCCTCACCTACACACCTAGTCACCTCCCCGAAAAATTCAATCAAATTGGTTAGACATGATCTCCCCTTGACAAAGCCATGCCAACTATCCTTGATTAATCCCTGCCTCTCCAAGTGGTGATTAATCCTGTCCCTCAGAATTTTTTACCAACAGTTTCCCTACCACTGGCGTCACTGACCTGTAATTACCTGGTTTATCCCTGCTGTCCTTCTTGAATAATGGTCCCACATTTGCTGTCCTCCAGTCCTCTGGTACCTCTCCTGTGGCCAGAGAGAATTTGAAAATTTGTGTCAGAGCCCCTGCAATCTCCTCCCTTGCCTCACATAGCAGTCTGGGATACATCTCATCTGGACCTGGGGATTTATCCACTTTTAAGCCCGCTAATATCTCCTCCCTTTCAATGCTAATTTGTTCAAGTATATCACAATCCCCCTCCCTGATCTCTACATCTACATCGTCCTTCTCCATAGTGAACACAGATGATACGTAATCATTTAAAACTTGAACCCACAACCTAACTGAGGCGAGCATGCTACCCACTGACCTACAGCTAACACACAAGAAAGAAAAACGTTATAAAATAATAGGCAGGACTTATGCACTGCACTTTGTAAAATAAAAGGACAGTTTCTCACTTTTGGTGATGTACTCATTCCCCCGGCAAAAACTTGGCACTGGGGACATGTAGCTAATGAGCTCCTAGACTTTGCCAATCTGTTAAAAGGAAATCCAGAGGAGTAGCCAAGTGTGACAGATCCTGTTATTTTCTCTCCCTCTCGGTGGGGAACCTCTGATGTGCCCGATGCGGTACTGAAAACAACAATTGACAATGTGAGGAAAAATATACAAACTTACGAATTAGGAGCAGGTGTCGGCCACTCAAATCTGCTCCACCATTCAACAAGATCATGGCTGATCGGATTGTAACCTCAACTCCACATTCCCACCTACCCCCAATAACCTTTCACCCCCTTGCTGATCAAGAATCTATCTACCGCTGCCTTAAAAACATTCAAAGACTCTGCTTCCACTGCCTTTTGAGGAAGAGAGTTCCAAAGACTCACGACCCTCAGAAAAAAATTCTCATCTGTCTTAAATGGATGACTTCTTATTTTTAAACTGTGACCCCCTAGTTCGAGATTCTCCCACAAGGGGAAACATCCTTTCCACATCCACCCTGTCAAGACCCCTCGGGATCTTATATGTTTCAATCAAGTCGCATCTTACTCTTCTAAACTCTAGCAGATACAAGCCTAGCCTGTCCAACGTTTACTCACAAGACAACCCACCCATTCCATGAATTAGTCTTGTAAACCTTATCTGAACTGCTTCCAATGCATTTACATCCTTCCTTAGGAAAGACCAATACTGTACACAGCGGCTCAGTGGTTAGCACCACAGCCTCACAGCTCCAGCGACCCGGCTTCAGTTCTGGGTACTGCTTGTGCAGAGTTTGCAAGTTCTCCCTGTGACCGCGTGGGATTCCTCTGGGTGCTCCGGTTTCCTCCCACATTCCAAAGACTTGCAGGCTGATGGGTAAATTGGCCATTGTAAAAATTGCCCCTAGTGTAAGCAGGTGGTAGGAGAATTGAGGGAAGGTGAGGATGAGAGGGGGAAAAATGGGATTAATGTAGGATTAGTATAAATGGGTGGTTGATGGTCGGCGTAGACTTGGTGGGCTGAAGGGCCTATTTCAATGCTGTATCTCTGACTCCAGAGGTGATCTCACCAAAGCCCTGTATCTGCAACCAACTATTGGAAATCCAACAAGTGGAACCACCACACTTCCCTTTTCACTCTCCCCCATTTATTATCATATGGCTGAAGTTTGCTCATTATGATGTATCATATAACATAGTACCTGTAACTCCTCCAGTTCTACATACTATGCATACCACTGAGCAAAAGCCCAAGACTTATATGACTAATGGTGTCTATATACGCTGAACAAAGTATGATTTTCAATGATAAAAACATAAGCCATGCAGCTATAAAGTCCATTTGCACCATTGCGTGGGGGGTGCATATATACGTGAGGGAAGGGGAAGGGTGCGGGGTTGAATTTGTGTAGTTCTCAGTGTTCCACAGACATATACAACATTTATTTGAATGATAAGACAGCAATAAAGTGACAGCAGATCTTCAATCTTAGAATTAATTTACAGGACATCATATTACCATACTGTCACATTTTCCTGCTTAAAGGCAACCATCGTAGAGCAAAAGGCAGACTTTGGTGATCTCCAGGGCCTGTAGTTATACTGACCCGGCATTAGCATTGTACTTGTCTGTAATACATGCTCAAATAGGTTAGTTTTTGACACTTCCACAAAGTTTATACGGCACCAAGCCGTGCAGAATCTTGAACAGCTCTGGTTATACCGGCCGCTCACACTGTTCAAGTCAAGGTAAGCAGCTCGCCATTTGAGTAGTGAAACATATGAACTCAGCATTGCTCACTGGTCTCCAACATCTGTCCTTCTTTAATTGCATTCCTCCAAACATGTTGATTCATACTGGGGTAGAGGCACCAGTACCTTTCCCAAATGGCTATTCATGAGTTTCAGCAGGCTGTTTGCCCAGAGGCATCATTACAGCAACATCCAATCTGGTCATCACCTGACATGCATCTTCTTCTTTGGCCTCCTTATCTCGAGAGACAATGGGTAAGCGCCTGGAGGTGGTCAGTGGTGTGTGGAGCAGCGCCTGGAGTGGCTGCATACACCTGACATGCATACACACACATATATTAAGTGGGAGTCACTGAGTAACAATCAAGGAAAAATAACCCTGGTTGGTTTTTCCCTTTCAATAGCCCAGCAAACAGAGTATCCTACCACTGTCCTACCTGATAAGCCAACTAGCCAAGCGGATCAAACATGGGATCTTTCTGGTCTGTGATCCAGTAACCCATGTGATGCATTATCCATTAAACCACCAGGTGAGACATACAGTTCTTTCTATTTAAGCATTTCTTCTTTGGCCTCCTTGTCTCAAGAGACAATGAGTAAGCGCCTAGAGGTGGTCAGTGGTTTGTGGAGCAGCGTCTAGAGTGGCTATAAAGGCCAATTCTAGAGTGACAAACTCTTCCACAGACGCTGCAGATAAAATTGGTTGTCGGGGCTATTGCACAGTTGACGCTCTCCTTGCGCTTCTGGCTTTTTCCCTGCCAGCTGCTAATCCTCTTCGACTCGCCACTCTTTAGCCCCACCTTTATGGCTGTCCACCAGCTCTGGCGATCACTGGCAACTGACTCCCACAACTTGTGATCAATGTCACAGGACTTCATGTCGCATTTGCAGACGTCTTTAAAGCGGAGACATGGACGGCCAGTGGGTCTGATACCAGTGACGAGCTCGCTGTACAATGCATCCTTGGGGATCCTGCCAGCTTCCATGCGGCTCACATGGCCAAGCCATCTCAAGCGCCTCTGGCTCAATAGGGCGTATATGCTGGGGGGATGTTGGCTCAATAGGGTGTATATGCATCTATGACTCAGCAATAACCATCTTTGGCAAAAGTGAGAAGCAGAATGCAGACTGGTTTCAATCTCACTTTGAAGAGCTGAAACCTGTCATAGCCATTAAGCGCGCTGCACTGTTTTACTACAATGAAAGCCCCCAGCGAGTTAACATCCGTAGCACTTAAAGTAGCCAGAGGCGTTGCACAAAGAACTGCCACGCGCTGTGCTAATGAGTACTGGCAACACCTATGCAGTCGTATTCAGCTGGCCTCCAACACCGGAAACCTCAGAGGAATGCAAGGTGGCATTGAGAGCGCTTTTGGGCCAACCATCAAGAAGATCGCCCCCCTCAAGTCTAAATCAGGGGAAACGATCACTGACCAACACAAGCAAATGGACTGCTGGGTAGAGCACTACCTAGAACTGTACTCCATGGAAAATGTTGTCACTGATACCGCCCTCAATGCAGCCCAGTCTCTTCCAGTCATGGATTTAAGCATTTAAAAAGTCAGAAGAAGAACATAAGAAATAGAAGGATTCCATAGGCCCCTGAAACCTACTGCCCATTTAATAAGATCATGGCTGATGTGATCTTGGCCTGAACTCCACTTTCACACCCGTTCCCCATAATCCTTGGCTCCTCTATAGTTCAAGAATCTAGTTCAGCCTTGAATATATTCGATGACTCAGTCCCATAGCTCTCTGGGATAGCACAGCAGGTTACCCACAATTTTTACATTTTATGCTATAAACAAACAATCTCAATACAAAATACAGTTCATTATGTATTCCAAAAATACAAACAATTACACCAGAGTAACAGTAATTTTAATAGCAATGCCACAATGAGTAGCCACTCATCATGGACATCCTTTTTCAAGATAATTTCTTCCAATCACTCACTACTGACGCAAAACTGTTAATTTCATTGAAATTGGCAGGTTTATCCTACAAATCTGACATTAGTCCAAATGATTGACATCAAACATGTGGTATAACTGGAGCACAGGTTTCACTGCAGGATTAACTTATGAACATATGAATTAGGAGGAGTAGGCCACTCGGCCCCTCAAGCCTGCTCCACCATTCAACAAGATCATGGCTGATCTGATTGTAACCTCAACTCCATTTCCCCACCTAACCCCCGATAACCTTTCACCCCCTTGCTTATCAAGAATCTATCTATCTCTGCCTTAAAAATATTTAAAAGATTCTCCTTCCACCGCCTTTTGAGGGAGAGTTCCAAAGACTCAACCCTCAGAGAAAACATTCCTGCTCCTCTCTGTCTTAAATGGGTGACCCCTTATTTTTAAATATTGACCCCTAGTTCTAGACTCTCCCACAAGTTGAAAACATCCTTTCCACATCCACCCCGTCAAGACCCCCCAGGATCTTTTATGTTTCACCCAAGTCGCCTCTTACTCTCCTAAAGTCCAGTGGAGTACACAGTTCTATTCCTTCATGCATACCCAACTTAAAGCTGTTAATTTTGGAAGTTATATGCAGCTCACTTCCTGTAGTAGACCAGAAGTTTAGCAGCAGTTACTGATGTAAAAATAACTACAGGTCACATGACCAAAACTCACTTGTTAAACAGGAGCAATTGTGTATCAGAAGCTGTCATGAAAGTTAACTATATAGAAGAGGCATTGTGGAAGTTTAAAAGCCCTTGAAGATCAAACAAGTTTAAAACAAAGTGTTCTGCTCCTGAGCCATTTAAATAAAATAAGTTGCAGTCAAAATTTACAGAACTTGTGTGGTATTTCTTTCAGATGAATTAAGCAAATAAGAGTCAGGTAGTGTCTCACTCACAGTTTTCTTCTTTCTGGCTGCACAATCCAAGAAAGCTCGCACCTTTCCTCCCAGTCCATTCTTCACTTACTTTGACCTGAGCCATTTTATCATCTAATAACATAACAATTCTAAGTAAAATATATTGGCCGCATGATTTGCAGTCTCAATTGTTTCAAAAAGAATGTAAGCATTTCTTCCGATTGTTTTCATGATTCACTTAAATCATGCAATTATGCAAGAATGAAAAGACAATCCAAACCAACTCATCAAGCAGTTTCTTGGATTTTGTTCTGAAGAAAAGCAAAATGGCCTCTTTTTTTGTCTCCAAAGAAATTAAAGCCTCAGTTACACATTAAAATTTATGTGAATACTAATTGGACTCTATTTCAGAGTTACCTTCCAGTGGAAACTTGAAGCAAGTAAGTGTTAATACAGTTCAAAAAAAGTCACCCCTCCTAACTGTCATACTGGTATGTCATCGATCGGCTTGGGATAAATACAACATCTGTTTATATAGTGCCTTTAACATAGTAAAACATCCCAAGGCACTTCACAGGAATGGTAATCAGACAAAATTCAACACCAAGCTACAGAAACAGATATCAGGACAGGTGACCAAAGTTTTGGTCAAAGAGGTCGATTTTAAAGAACAACTTAAAAAGGGAGAGAGGGATAGAGATGGGGAGAGGAACAACAGTGGAATTCCAGAGATTAGAGTCTAGGCAGTTGAAGGCACCTCATGGAAAATTGTGTACAAAACACCTTTAACCACAAGTCTATTAGGCAGTGGTCTGCACAGAACATCCTCGAGGCCCTGCAGGAAAAAGAGTTGATGAATCTTGTTGGATGGTTCCCTGAGCAGACTGTCAAACTCATTTGGCAGAATGCCTCATCACCAGAGTCTCAGTGCCAATGCATGCTGCCCTCGCAGCAGCTGCAGTGGGGAAGAGACTGTTGCTCACCTGCTTTGGGAAAGTGTCTTTGCAAAGCAGGTCTGGAAAGAGATGCATTGGTTTTTCCTCGAGGTTCATCTCAAGCAGCTCCACAGTGCCGGACTCCGTGCTCTACGAGCTGTTCCCAGGAAAGCACACTGAGATAACCAACTGCTGATGGAGGACCACCAACTTGACGAATGGCAACCTTTGGTCTGCTGGAAACGTGCTGGTCTTCCAGTGCAAAGAGCTGTCAATGACTGAGCATTGCAGACTGGCACATTCCAAGATCCAGGACTACATGCTGAGCGACACATTCAAGGTTGGGGCAGCTGCAGCAAAGGCTCAATGGAGAAAGAGCACTGACTAAGACCCCATAGCCATAGTATACTGAGAGGTTGGAAACAGTGTAAAAACGCCTCGAGCCGTATGCAGAGAATGTTTGACATGTAAACGTACATTGTAAATATAACCTGTAATGGCAAGTGGAGTGAGGGACCTCGTGCTGTATTAGGAAACTGATCTGCACTGCACTTTATGTAATGTCAAATTTGAACTATAATGTATTTTTACAAATTTTATGGATAAAGTATATTTTTGGGGAAAAAAATCAATGGTGGTGCATAGGAAATCAGAGATGCACATGAGATCCAGGTGTGGAACAGAATCCACTTTTGATTTACATTGTGTCTTTTCGAAAAAGAATTTGTCAGTGTAGTGACCACATATCAACACTGCAGTATTCACTCAAGAAGTACACAACAGGATTTTAAAAAAGAGGGGCAAAAGTTAAGGCTCTTGACATCTCATTAGGTAATTGTACCATACGGTGTGATACTAAGCTATACAATCTGCAAGGTCGACAATTCAATCGCTCATCTGGATTAATCCAGTTGAGATCAGCACAGACGACACACCTAACCTTACATGGTTTCACTAAGTATGAGGGGGAAGGAGGAAAAAAAACAGCTGCCCTTTCCAGTACTGTTTGCTAATGGATATTCCTGTTGGAAGTTTCCTCATATGGGTATTATGTGAGGAAAGGACAAAGTTTGGTTATAAGGGCTCCCACAGAATGAATTGCTATATGGATTCGTTAGCAGAGGGCAATTGTGCTCATGAAACTACACCCACTATAAATTGCTCCTTTGGGAAAGGAGGAACTAGGGAGAAAGTCAGAGGGGAAATTGGAGAAGGTAGGAAGGACAAATGTAAACGTTTAGGTCTCAAACTGCCAATTGCAATGAGAGCGAAATTCCTGACTGGTATTTTAAGTGAAAAAGTAGTCAGTATAAAGCATTGTCAGTTTCATACTTGTCTACTTATTTGCCAATAATAGTGCGAATAGCAAAACAACAGTCACTCTTGGATAACGTCAATGTGGTTTAAATTTACCCACAATCGTGGACACCAACAGCCTAGCAGTTAGACTGAAATAAAACTGTCACTTTTCACCTCAACCATAATTATAATTAGGTTGAGATATTTTAAACCAATTCACAAGACCAATTTCCAGATTTTATATAAATTAGAGCCATTACATTCTTAATCAAAACTCAAAATAATCTTAAAATTGAGACAAATAACATCTTTAAAGTAATAAAAACACAAAACATTGCAGTCAGGTCAGGCACCACGTTATGCAGAGAGGAACATAGGGTTAACATTTTAGGTGTACACTCTTTCAAAACAATTGTTCAATGCTGACCACAGCTCTACATTTGAAACCTTCACTCATCGGTTCTCTCCACAGATATTGCCTGATCTGCTGAACGTTCCCAGCATTTTCTGTTTTGTTTTAGATTTTCAGCATCTGCAGTTTCTATTTTTTTGTTTTTAAAAGTAATTACAATCCTGAATAGATGCACACAGACAAACAGTAAACTGACTACAATTGTTCATTCTATCTTCGGGATTTGCAGGAATACCATTTTTTGAAAATTCCCAACACCCATTGTAAAGTACCAAATTTATGGGATAGAACAGTGGCGCAGTGGTTAGCACCGCAGCCTCACAGCTCCAGCGACCCGGGTTCAATTCTGGGTACTGCCTGTGCGGAGTTTGCAAGTTCTCCCTGTGACTGCGTGGGTTTTCGCCGGGTGCTCCGGTTTCCTCCCACAGCCAAAGACTTGCAGGTTGATAGGTAAATTGGCCATTATAAATTGCCCCTAGTATAGGTAGGTGGTAGGGGAATTAAGGGAAGGTGGGGATGTGGTAGGAATATGGGATTAATGTAGGATTAGTATAAATGGGTGGTTGATGGTCGGCACAGACTCGGTGGGCCGAAGGGCCTGTTTCAGTGCTGTATCTCTAAATAAATAAACTCCAAAACAAAAGCTGTGGTTTCATCACCTGATCGGCCAACATCTAAAACTCACATCCCTATTAATTCTTCAGGACCATAATTTAGATAATCGTTTCGTAACAGGTTGAAATGCGCTGAAAATATATACTACAATGGGTTTAACATCAGCTACAATCACTGGAAATCTTTGCACATGAACAGCACATACAGGTCCGTTGCTCGACATAGTTGCCCTTAGTAAATACAGATCGATGCAAGAAGCTCATTTTGCACTTTTAAATCTAGTATTAACTTTTATAATCATGCTCTTCACATGTAAAGATGGACGGGGACGCAAAGCAGATTGCAAAGGCTGTTCAATTTGCATGGCAAATGCACCAAATGTACTCTCCTAGTACACCAGTAAAATGATCTGTCACACGCAGGAAATTACCAATAAATGATGCGTTTATCATAACAATTTTCTTTACAATAATCTGTTTTACAAGTCACTGAAGATGGTGTTGGGGAGAGAGAAGCAAGCTCTTACAGTCGAGATATTATTGCAGTCGACCAACCGCCTATGGTTCATATCCATAAGGTTTTAAGTAACCCATTTCGATAAAGAATGATCTTAAGGATGTAAGGGATATTAGTACAATAGTTTACGAACCAATGTGGAAATTCGAAGGCAAAGATCGGTTAAACATCCTAATTTTCTATTACCCACGGCCACAATACCCCTCCCCATGATAATGTTTGATTGGCATGTATCTGACCCGTTTTACTAAAGATCAATAGGGCACCGATCACCAATGAAAATAGCTTATGTTTATGGCTTTCATACATACTTCACAAGAAAATATGGATCTGCACCTAATAGTAGGTGACTGAATCTCTGGGTTAAATACGATTTATTGCTGCGTGCTCGGAATCCCCAGATCCACACCGTAACAATCGACAGAGCACAGGACCTTGCTCAGACTAATTGTTTATAACATTCTAATACTAGTGTGGGGTTGGTCATCCTCTATAGTTTTTAAGTAAACGTGGCACCATGTACATTGAATCTGCAGTGCCCGTTCTGCTTTAATATCGCTGCAGGTTACCGTACTTGCTTCCGACCCCATAAGGATGCAAAGGGCGCATAATTTCAAGACGGTGCTACTGCTTTTGCTGTTGGTGCACTTTGAATGTAAAATGTGTCCAGAAGCACCAATCCTGCGTCCTGAACGATAAGCATTCAATCCTTAAAGATCACGATTTAACCCAGGGCAGCAAGTATGATTGGCATGTGATCGGGAATGTGTATAATATGTAAGCACACTGCTACTGTTGAGTGCTTTCCCGCTTCCGAGTCGGAGCCATTAGCAGAAGCCATTGTCTGTGAGCAGGCAGTCAAAGCTAAGTAAATATTCAACGAGTCTTAACAACAAAAGTGGCTCCTCTTACATTTCCCTCCCCCCGCTCCGAGATTTACTCTGCGCGATATATATGCGCATTTCTCAACCGATTCGTACAAGGAGGAAGGCATTGTCTCGGTGAGGAAGGCTACGATATAAAACTTTTTCGACTCCATTTTTGAGTACGGTCTGTTGCGATCGACACGAGAAAGCCTCAGTTGATAAGAACTGAAAATCTTGCAACCACCATGCTTAGCTGGGCCTATGAAATCTGGGTTAAATACGTGAGCGATTAACGTAGTAAATACCTAACGAGAGTTTTTAAAAACTAAATCTATAATTCAACGTTTAATATACAGCTTTGAGATGCTTTTACAATTACGTAAACGATTGAAATGTTTATTTAGAGAACACATGGACAATGAAAAACAATATCGTAGTATTACAATATCGCACTCATCGGGTCAAAATCAAAGCACACACAGTTTTCATCCAGCTAAACTGTCAATTTAGCTACAATAATTCACAAATGTTCAGCACATCCATAGATTATTATACAGATCGGTGTATGAAGTCTACCATAATGTTTCTATTAGTCCCGGCGACAAAGTGCAACAAAACGCCTCTTTTTAAATATCAGACCATTTAGTTACTTAGATTCTGTTCTGAATCCGAGTCAAAGTGCCATAAAGCTGAATTCAGAACCCTGTCTGGGAAGATCACCCGCACGGAGTTGTAAGTATTTGTTAGCTACAGAAACCTTTTTATTTATCAAGACACAGGTGAAAGAAATGAAAAATACTCTACCAAGCCTGCGACAGCACAGTGTAAACCCTACAAAGTTCTATTTCACAATACTTTCAAAAGCTACACCAACTCCACCAGCATAAAACACTAACATCTCTTTCAGAAATCCCAGAGAAGTATAGATCACTGTAAATCACTCTGGTCACATTTTCTATTTTTTTTTAAAAAGGTGTAAATTAATACGGTGTGTACTGCATTTTAACACTGCTTCGTTCCATTTTTCAAATGGAGATTTAACGACTTTGGCACTACAAGTGCATGGCTCACAAGGGGTCTAAAGCTCTCTGGTGCTTCTTGTGTGACCTTCCTGCGTGAGACTCACATGACTGCGAGCAAAGATGGTTCAGCACAATGTAAAGCCCAAGAAATATTAAGCATTTGTTAACTGTGTTGAACACGTACATCATTGTGGCCGTTACTTGAATTCTAATTTGCAATAAACTGCTTTATCAAAAAATGACCATCGTCAATCTCAGTGCTATTGATACGCTAACGTACGGTACACATTATGTATTTAATCTACTTATTCAGATGCCGATTTTGACGAACACTGGCAGCATTACTGGTATAGCAAATGTGGCACCGATGTTTTTAGACGCATTCCGCGGGAAGATCAAAAAATGCGCCTAAAGCAATCCTTTCCGGATTGCCTACCGAACGTAATAGAAACTTGTGTAATAGGGACGGCTCGAACATATTACTGTGTGGGAGGAAAACAGGTATTTAACCAGCAATTTGACTATATGATGGTGCACAACTTGCTCTATTCGGTAACGTAGAATATGGTTTAAATTCTCAAAAGAAAAATGGTTTCATTCAACAGTGGGTTGACGACTACCTTCAAAAAGGTTTAAGGTTTTTAAAATAATTTCTTAGCATGGCTTTACACCGCCAATGTGTCATCCATATTTGAGATTGGCAGAAACATCCATATAAATAGTGGTGCACATGGTGAGCTAAAGCAACCATGCGAGATTAAAATGCTAATTTCCTACTCATGCAGCCACTAGTATGCCAGACTCGATCGCCACATTATCTGGCGAACATTAAAACGCAGAAGCTTGACTTGATATCAATCACGTAAAATCTATGAAAACCTGTGTTTTTTTTCTTGCAACTGCTTTCTTTTTAAAATCCTGCGCTTTGCTGTTACATAGTATTTCCTACACACCTCCGTGTGAACAATTGTGTGCGCAAAGTTAACAGTAACTGTTGAATGAACACTTTAAACAACATGCAGTCTGTCAGACAGAAATAGCAATCATCCTGATACAGCATATATTTGTGGCATACTGTGTCTGATAGACTAGTTAGTGCCCTGCGTGCAGAATGTTTCAGCTGATATACTGCTTTCTTACGAAGGAAACTGAATTTTAACCCTTTAAGATCCATGACTACATTTAAACACGCAAGATTGCATTTCTAAATACCGTATCGTTCTAAGGAAGATTTTCTTCTGTACTTGGATATATTTCCCAGAATCTCGAATACTAATAGTTAAAAATCTATATAATTCTATTATAACATTACGAATACAGTGTTGAATAAACATGACATCGAAGGTGCTCGGTTGTAAATACCACCTCCCATTGTAATTATTTGAATAACTACATTACAGAACAGTAGTTTCTAATTCTATGTCGAGTCGAATTTTTTTTTTTACAAACTGAACACCACAACCAGTCAACTAAAACCAGGGTTTTAAAAAAAAAATCAACTGGCCCACTTTTGGTAAAATGCAGCTATCAGGCATCTATAACATGAGATTTGTATTAAAAGTAAATGAACACTGGTCAGTTATAAACAGTATGGAGAGATTTCTAATCAAATTACAAGACTTAGTTGTCACATTGACATTAAGTATCCAAGTTCATGATGTAATGAACAACAGTGTGGGCATTTTGAAGAATTAGCAAAAAGGTTAAAGGCCTATTTAGAATGTGAAAAAGTTTTGTCTGAGATGCTTATAACTGATATTTTAGTCACCTTACCCTTCCATTCACAGTTTTTGTTGAGCTTATAATGTGTTCTTTTCTCCCCTCCAAGGCTTATTCATGGATGACAAATCAATGGGTACTGATTGTCCTCTGATACCATATCCAAGCCACCACTATTTCGAAGTCTTGACAATGAAAATTGATAGACTATTCATCAATGGGGAAATCACAGCCAAGCCCGATCTTGTCCTTATCCAGTGTGCACTTATACACTTCCAGCAGGAATCAACAGTTAGCAAGAAAAATGTCTGTGGTTGGATACATTTCCTTTAATTTCATTAATAACTATAGTTAGAAATCCAAGGCCACGAACCCATGAACATTTTCTCCTTAAACCATGTGTGGTGTAATGCCCTACTGCTACTCTGGCTGAGATCAGCGAATTCAACACTTTAGTCTGGGAGCAGGCAGGTCTGTATGGCTGAGTTACTGGCAGGAAGCCTGTATTTTTTCAAAAATTGTGATCAAGTAATCATTTGTTAGTAAAATTTAACTTTCTCCTTACATTTGACAGACATGAACTAAATGATTTCAACAGGAAAAACTATGTTTCAATTTTCTTTCAGTGAATTTAATTTTGGAAGTGGCACTAAATTTAGCAGCTATTTACAGTTTTCCCTTAAGAATTTTATAAAATGTCTACCTTCTGCAGAAACAGGGTCATTCTGAATAGCAGCACAATACTGCACACTGCATCACACAGTGATTTCTGCTTCACATTGACACCAACTGTGCAGTATAACTACAGAAAAACAGTCCAACATTTGATACTGGGTTTGGGACCATCTCCATAAAGCAAGCTCACACTTTTCTGCATAGGAGCACTACATCTTTTTTAACTTTACAATCAGGGTAAAAAAAAAACTCTGACTAAGCTCTCTGATGACTAGTGAGTTTATCCAGAGAATAGCTGAGGACACTGTACAGGATGGTCTAGGTTCAGTCTGCAAACTGGTGAGTTAGCTGATGTCAGCTGTGGAAACATTTATTTATTCATTTGTGGAATGTGAGCGTTGCTGGCCATGCCAGCATTTATTGCTCATCCCTACTTTCCCTGGAGAAGGTAAGGCTTAATAAGAAGATAGATTAGCTTGTGTTGTCAAATCTTAATTACTATGCAGTGTCCCTGATAGAATTATTTGCCTGTAGTTGTTGGAATGAGAGATGGATTGAGCTTGCTATATTTCTCACCACAACTAGCTTGCCAAAACTCATTGCAAAGGCTCATATGAACAATAGCCAAAGAAATGGCACTGGAGAATGACCATTACCCATTGACATATAACCTAATAAAGAATTACCATCTTCAGGACAGTCAAAATCAAGGGAGAAAACTGACTAAAAAAGGAGGGGGAAAAAAAGAGACAGCCAATTGGTCCCCCAGACTGCTTTTGAGGTTTTAATGTTTGAAAAGAGACACAAAGATAGGTAGGAAAGTATGTTGTGAAGAGGACATAAGGAGGTTGCAGACTGAGAGATAGGTTGAGTGAGTAGGCAAAAAAATCTGGCAGATGGAGTATAATGTGTGAAAATGTGAGAATAAAAAGAGCAGAGTATTACTTAAATGGAGAATGAATACAGAATTCTGAGGTGCAAAGGGATCTAGGTGTTCTAGTGCAGGAGTTAGTATGCAGGTACAGCAAGTCATACAGAAGGCTAATGGAATGCTATCCTTTATTACGAGAGGAATTGAAAATAAAAGTAAGAATGTTATGCTTCAGTTATATAGGGTATCTCAAATACAGTATGCAGTTTTGGTCTTTTTATTTAAGGAAAGATGTAACTGCATTGGAGGGGTTCAGAGGAGGTTTACTAGATGGATAGCTGGAATGAGCGGGTTGTCTTATGAGGAAAGGTTGGACAGACTGAGCTTACTTTCACTGGAGTTTAGAAGAGTGAGGGGAGACTTGATTGAAGTATAAGATCCTGAAAGGTCTTGACAAGGTGGATGTGGAAAGGCTGTGGGTGAGTCCAGAACTATGGGGACACTGTTTTAGAACAGAGATGAGAAAGTTTTTCTGAGGGTTGTGCGATTTTGGAACACTCTGCCTCAGAAGGTGGTGGAGGTGGGGTCATTGAATATTTTTAAGGTGGAGGTAGATTGATTCCCTTGCCTAACAAGAATCAAAGGTTATCGGGGGTAGATGGGAGTGTGGAATTCAGGACACAAACTGATCAGCCATGATCTTATTGAATGGAGGAGCAGGCTCGAGGGGCCGAATGGCCTACTTCTGCTCCTACTTCATATGTTTGTAGGAGGCAACTGTCTCATTTACTCTTTCCAAACATTAAACACTTCACTGGCTGGTTATTCATAGTTCTGCATATTCATTTAAATACACATGCAGAGATCCATTTCTCATTTAAGATCAGAGTGATCAGGACAGTATTATTCAATGCTAACTACTGGTCCTGCTGTCAAAATTACATCAATGTAAAGCTGATAGGCATAGTAAAAAAGTTTGTGTTTTTATGTAAGTAAGACAAGAAAAGGCCAACAGTTCAACTGATTTTATGCACCATGAAAAAGCCTCAAAAACCTTCACAATAGACCTAGTACCCGTTCTGATAAAGCAGTATAATTACAAGCTACATCAGCTACTGACTACACTTCCAGGATACCCAATTCACAATAAAAATTTCTATTTTTTCCACCTTGAGGTCCAATCAATTCCATTAAAATCTACAAGTGAGCTCCAACCTAAAAAGAAAAATCAGTAATATCACTGGGCAGAATTTAGATTTGAGGGAGGTAAAAGTGTCATAAGTCAGCCGTTTCACTTTCAAAATCAAATGTTAATTGCAATTTTTCCCTATCTACAATATAGAAATTAATTATAAATACAGAAAGTCTTTTAGTTCATTAGTTTATTGGGATGTTCGCTTGAATGGATTACAGTATTTGAGAATTGAGTTGCAAAATCCTCAAATATATGTATGCATAATGCCTTTGATTGACTCATGTAGATTAAAATTAAAAATGCGTAAAAATTAAATATTTTAAACTGTCCGAAATGAAACAGCAGTCTAAGTTTTCTGTTGAAATCCTGTTATTGGTCATCTGAATTCTTATCTGAAACTTATTTGGCTTCTAATTACAATACATTATTTCAAATAGTGCAACTTTATAACCAGCCCTATATATTTTCACTGTGGAGCATCAGTGAGGGTGAGAGTTTCCTGGATTGTACGTTCCAGGAGGTGGTCACCCCACAGACAGCGAGAGTTCAGAATAGTAGATGGGTGGCCATCCACAAGAGTAGGAAGAAGCAGGAGGTGGAGTCTTTGGGGTGAGTGTGTCACCCTCATGCCGGTTCTCAGCTTTGGAGACTACTGGGAGCGATCACACCTTGAAGGAGTGCAGTTCAGACCATGGCACCAATGGGCAAGGGATTGTACAGGAGGGAACAGCAAAGAGTAGAAATGCGGTCACTATAGGAGATTCTATAATTAGGGGGACAGACAAGCATTTCTGTAACCATTATTGTGTATTGCCTCTGTGGTGTCAGTGTAAAGGACATCATGGAGAGATGCAGAATATTCTGCAGGGGGAAGGGAGTGAACCAGAATTTGTGGTACATGTCAGTACCAATGAGAGAGAGCAAGTATTGAGGCCCTATGGTCAGATTTTCAGGAGGTAGGAAGTTAAAAAGTAGGAACTTGAAAGTAGTAATCTCTAGATTATTCCCAGTGCCGCACACTAGAGAGAGTAGAAATAGGAAGATAGGGAGGATTAATGTTTAGGAGGCACCTATTCAACAGGGACGGGTTGCACCTCAACAGGACTGGGACCAATGTGCTCGCAAAGAAGTTCACTAGTGTGGTTGATGGGGGCTTAAACTAAATTGGCAGGGGGATGAGAATCAGCATATAGTGGTAGAAGAGAGCAATAAGGTGCATAAAGCAGTGAGTGCTGGATAAGACTGGAAAAGGAATAGTACCATATTACATAGCAGCAGACTAAGGAGGACTATGAGGAACATAAATACATGTTCACAATGCAAATGTGTAAATACACAGAGTGGTGAATAAAGTTGGTGAGCTACAAACACAAATAGCCGTTTGGGAATATGGCGTAGTGGCAATAACGGAAACGTGACTTAAAAATGACAAGGACTGGACACTTAATATCCAAGGACAAAGTGTTCAGAAAAGATAGAAAAGGAAAAAAGGGAGGTGGGATGGCAGTACTGATTAGGGAAGACTTTGTAGTGTTGGAAAAGGAGGATGTCCTTGAGGGGGCAAGGAAAGAATCCATTTGGTTAGAGTTGAGAAGCACAATGGGTATGCTCATACTACTGGGACTATTCTATAGGCCTCCAAATAGTGAGTGAGTGAGAGAAAGGAGCAAATCTGCAGGGAAATCACAGATGTGCAAGAACTAGAGTGGTGATATGTGGGGACTTTAATTATCCAAATATGGATTGGGATAGTTTTAGGGAAAGGGAAGGAATTTCTGAAATATGTTCAGGAGAACTTCCTTGATCAAGATGTTCTCTGTCCAACTAGGAAGGTGGCATTGCTGGATGTGGTGCTGGGGAATGAGGTGGGCCAAGTGGCCCAATTGTCTGTTGGAGAATACTTGGATAATAGTGATCATTGGGTCATTAGGTTTAGATTAGTAATGGAGAAGAGCAAGGAACAATCTAAAGTAGAACTTGTTAAATGGAAAAGAGCTAATTTCAATGGGATGGGGGGGTGGGGGGGGGGGGGGGTGGATTTTGTCAGAATAAAATGGAGCCAAAGATCGACAGGTAAAACTGTAATCTTTAAGATGTTGTTTCAGGTACAGGCTATGTACATTCCGACAAGGCCGAAAGGTAACAGAACTGAAGCCAGGGCTCCTTGGATGACAAGGGAGGCAGAGAATATGAAGAAACAAAAAAATGATGCATGTCAGGTGAATTCTTCAAGTGAGAACCAAGCCAAATACAATAAAAGTTGAGAGGTGTAGTGAAAAGGAAAATAAGACTGGCAAAGAGATAATAGGTGAATAGAATGGCAGTTAACATAAAAGGGAACCCAAAAACTCTTACTGGCATGTAAATAGTAAGTGGGTTGTAAGAGGTAGAGTGGTCCTATTAGGGTCAAAGAGGGTGATGCATGCTCAGAGGTACAGAACAAGGCTAGTATACTTAATGAATAATTTGTATTGGTATTTACTAAAGAAGAGGATGCCGACAAAATATTGGTAGAAGTGGAGATGGTAGAGGTAACGGATTTGGTGAAAATTGATAGGAAGGAAGTGCTGGAAAGGTTGGCTGTGCTTAGAGTGGTTAAGTTGCCTGGTCCAGATAGCTTGCATCCCCGGTTGCTAAAAGACGTGAGAGTGGAGATAGCGGAAGGGCTTGTCATAATCACCCATAGATATGGGGTGGTGCCAAAGGATTGGAAAGTGGTAAATGTGACACCCTTAAACAAGGGTGCAAGGACATTCTTACTAACTACAGGCTGGTCAATAAAACATCAGTGGTGGATAAAGTTTTAGAAACAATAATCAGGGGGAAAAGAAATCAGACATTAAGAGGTTTGAGTCAATTAAGGTTAGCCAGCATGGATTTGTAAAAGGCATAATGTGCTTGACTATTCTAATTGAATTTTTTGATGAAGTAACAGAGGAGGTTGATGAAGGGAAAGCAATGTATGTTGTCTATATGAATTTTAAGAAAGCATTTGAAAAAGTACCATATAAAAGACTGTAATAAAATTGAGGCATCCTGGAATAGAAGAGTCAATGTCAGCTTGGATAAACAATTGGCTTAAGGACAGAAAACAATCAGCTGTGTTAAAATGGCTGTTTTTCAGAATGGAGGATGGTAAACAGTGGTGTTCCAAGATTCAGTGCCAGTACTATTGCTTTTTTGCTATATATACAATTTGGATATTGGAATACAGAGCAAAATTTCAAAATTTTCCAATGGGGAAATTTGGAGGTGGAACAGACAGTGACTATGATGCCAAATGCCTGCAACAGGACATAGATAGGCTAGCAGAATAGGCAGACAAGTGGCAGATGGAATTTAATAGAGAAGTGTGAGGTGATGCATTTTGGCAGAAGGGACAGGAAGAGGCAATATAGAAATGGCAGAGTTCTAAAGAGCATGCAGGGACAGAGGGACCTCGGAGCGGTTAATGTGCATAGATCTTTGAAGGTGGCATGACATATTGAGAGAGCAGTTAGCAAAGCGTATGGGATCATGGGCTTCATAAATAGAGGTATTGAGTACAAAGGCGGGGAGGTTATGCTGAACATTTATAAAGTTCTGGTTAGGCCCCAACTAGAGTATTGGTCACCACACTTTAGGAAAGATGTGAGGGTTCCTGAGAGGGCGCAGAGGAGATTTACCAGAATGGTTCCAGGGATGGGGGATTTTAAATACAAGGTTAAGTTGGAGAAGCTGAGGTTCTTCTCCTTGGAGCAAAGGAGATTGAGGGGAGATTTAGATAAGGTAGACAAAGAAAAGCTGATTGCACAGATTTAAGGTTTTGGGCAAGAGATGCAGGAGGAATGTGAGAAAAAACTTTTTTTATACAGCGAGTGGTAATGATGTGGAACTCACTGCCTATGAGGTGGTGGAAGCAGAGATGAATGATTTCAAGAGGAAATTGGATGGGCACTTGGGGGAAATAAACTTGCAGGGCTACAGGGATGGAGCTGGACAATGGGACTAACTAGATTGCTCTGCACAGAGCCAGCACAGACTTGTTGAGACAATTGTCTTCCTTCTTTGTCTAATGATTCAAAGTCTAATTATTTACATGCCTGACAATTGAATTCTGTCAAATATGGAAGAGATGCGTTTTTCTGTTTTAATTTGCTTTAAAAACCATTCAGTAGCATAGTCATTGACAGTAAAATATTACTGGTATTGCAATAATTATCAATGTTTAAAGTTGATTGCTTTGAAAATATAAACCCATATCAATTGGACTAGTATCTAAATTTCATATTGATCAGTTTTGACTTGATACTTACAGCTTTCATAATGGTCTTTAAACACAAATATGCATAATTTCCTTCCGGTAGCACTAGTAGCATTCGCAGCAGAGTTTTGATCTTATTAATAGCATTTTAAAATGCTGCATAACATTATTTCTGTTTAGTACACCAGCAAACTAACCAAGAAAATTACTTAAGACACCGTACCTTTTACAGTTGAAATGATTTGATAGAAATTATTCAAACAGTATCTTCCCTCAAACTTCTGCACTGAGCAACATCTCATCCTCAGTGATTTCAATCATTGTTCCAGCTCACCTTTGCCCCAATCCTTTTAATGCACCACCCATTTGTCCTCTCCAAACCTCTCCTTATATCTTAACGCTCACACCGAGCCTCTTGACATCTCCATCTCATTGAAACTATGGTGGTAGAAGGGCAATCACGAACAAGGTAATCACTGAACATTTCTTGTAAGTGGTGACAGATACATCCTCTTGTACCCTTCTTTCTGCCTCTAAGTCATTTACAACTGTGCTTTCAAACTTCCAACTGACTAGCCTTTGGCCCCTGCCATTCACGATACCTCTACAACTCAATCACTCACTCACCTCCACCTTTGATGTCATCATTCCAGCAAACCTTCATGGTCTCCCATCCTGATCATTCCCCTGGTATAGCCCCCATCTTCAAGTCCAAAGAGGCACTTATGAGCATATCTGGCACATGATGGTTTAGCCATCCATCACCATGTATGGCTCCATCACAGCAATTTTTAACTGGACCTTAATTTCCAATATCACCCAATACTCAAGGATCATTCTGAAGAGTTAATAATTCTTGGCATTCCTTTTCCACAATAAATGGTCTCCTTAAACCCCCTCTCCTCTGCCCTCTCATTTCTAAAAAAAAATTGAAAAGAACAAGAATTTCTTTATCAAAGACAGCAAACATCTGTTCAGTTGTCTATGCAGCCTCTTTCCCTACCGCTCGCCTACCAAGCCAAATCTCCTCCTAGCCCTGAACCCTGTGATCTCTCTCCAGTTTCTCGCTTGCCTCCCCATACACTAAGTTCATCTCATCCAGGACACCCACCCCTCCTGCTCTCTCAACCCCATTCCAACTTAACAGTTGAACATCCAACTTTCTTTCTTGTTCCCAACAGGATACATTGTAAATAGTTCCCTCCCCTCACACACTGTCTCTCCCTTTCAAAATCATTATCTCTCCTCAAAAGAACCAACATTTGACCCGTCTTTCCAAATTACTGTCCCATCTCCAACGACTTTAGCATCTAAAATTAAGGACCACGTGTCTTCCAATTCTCTCGAGATTCCTCCAATTAGGTTTTCAACCTTCACTTACAGCACCACAACAGCCCGAACCAAAGTCAAAAACAAGATTCTATGTGACTGACTGTAGGACATAATATCTCCTTGTCCTCCTTAAACACTCTGCAGTTTTGGCATTGTTGGCCACATAATCTTGCTCAATTGCCCCTCTCTGTTCAGTTTGGTTGAATTTCATTCACTCTTACCTATCCAATCATAACCAGAGCACCTCCATCAATGGCTTCTCTTACTACTCACATGCGTCCCTCAAGAATCAATCATCTGCCTCCTCATTTTCTTCATTTATACTGTCCCTTTTTGATATCACGCATAAATCTGAAGTTAGCTTCAATAGGACACCTAGCTTTATCTCTCCGCCACCATTTTTGACCTCTTTCCCCCCCCCCCCCGGCTGTCTTTGCAGAGTCAGACTGCTTGCCCAACAATCAGCTTTGGATAAGCTCCAATTTCTTCAACTAAACAATGGGGATCAATGCCATCATCTTGAGCCCCCTCCACAAACTCCATCCTTCTTTCCAGCCACTGTCTCAAACTGTACCAGGCTGTTCTCAGTTCTGGTGTGCACTTTGAACATCAGCTGAGCTACCAATCCCATAGCCTCTCCTGCACAAAGACCACTTACTACCACTTCCACGGTACTGCCTGTCTCCAGCCCAACCTCATTCCAACTGCCACTGAAGCCCTCAAATATGCCATTTTTATCACTATTTTCTGATAGCTGGCTTCCTATGCACTATCCTGTATAAACTACTGCTGATCCAAAATTTGACTGTCCATATCCTATTCCATTACCCCTAGTCTTGCTCAGCTACATTGACTCCTGGTCCACAAGGCTTCAAATTTTAAAATTCTTATCCTTGCTTTTAAGTCCCTCCATAATCCTGTAACCCCTTCCAGCATGGAATCACTCTCACTTCATCAGCAGCGGTGCGTTCGGCTGCCTCTCTTCCTTTAAAGACACTCCTAAATATGCACCTCTTTGAACATGTTTTTTGTTCACCCCTTCTAATATCGCATATTCGGCTCAGCAACCATTTTTCCTTACGCGTCTATGAGGCAACTTGGGAAGTTTTTCTACCTAAAAAAGTGCTTTTAAAGGCAAATTGTTGTAAATATCTTAGTGTACCATCTCGCAGTGGTGAGGAGAGAGCTAAAATTATCTCGGTATAAACAGAGAATTAAATTACCTGCTACAGAACCTCAAAATGTACTTGTTTTTTTAAACTGTACAACTTTAAAAAATACACAAAAAGTCAGGCCAAAACATTCGTGAACCCGATCTGTAAGGTTTCAAACATTGCGAGTTTAAAATGGACAAGGAACTGGAAGTTCACATTAGATATAAGTTGACTAGATGAAACAGTACTAAATCATTGCGAACAAAATGTAAAATTATGTTAACCGTTCAATTATATAGTTAGGATTCAAGTACAAACTATAACGAAGCTGGTGGGATTTCCTTTTCAACCACCTTCAATTCAGCCTGGAGTTCACTTTTGAATGTCTTACCATCTCGCTATGATGGCCTAGTGTGCGCTTTCGGCGTGAAATGGTTAAATAATTAGAAACAAGACCCACCTTTTTCCCACCTCCTAAACACTGAGGATCAATTAAATTAAAACTCTCAGGTCTTCCTGTGTCAATTTCGGAGTCCTTTAACCTGGAAAAGATGATGTCGAGCATTTACAATCAATGTAATTAACAAAAAGTTCGTACAAAGCACTGAAATGCCCGTGGAAACATATTTAAGGTGTTTTTTAAAATAAAAAGTAAAAATAAAAAGATGCTAACTTAACCAAATTAAAAAGATGCTGCAACCACATACCAAGTTATGTATATTTATTTCACATCATTTGCTGTCTGCGATTGTATCCATGAATAAAATTGCTGGAAAACAGCTGCTTAAATGAACTAGTACATGCGCTGGAAAAAAAACTCAAACTCACTTGGTATTGAGCTTGTCGCGATCCTCCTTGCTGCCGCTGCGTTCTCCGGGCACTGAATGAAAATCGCCATACATTTCCTTCCAAACGGGCTTCTCTTTGGTTTTCGCCATGTGTCTTTACAGAATAGCGTCTAATAAAATTCGATAAGCTTTACGCGCGTGATCGAAAAATCTTTAGTTTCATTCTCTCTAAAACTTAAAAGAGCGGACAAAACCCCACAGGGAAAACGTATCGAAACTGATCGAGCCCTTACGGCGGCGGCAGCAGCATGATGAGGAGGAGGAGAAGGCTGCTGTTCCTCGGCTTTCGCTATTCCGGAGACAAGTGTGGTCGGATGGGATGTTTTATAGCGTTATTCCTCGCCAAGCACTACAGAAGAGACCGCTGCTCCTACTAACAAATCTTCCAACAACTTCAATTGCTGCCTTCTGATTTTCTACTAAACACACTAGAGATTCATTGCAAATCTTTTTTCTCACTGACGCCGTAATGAGCGAGGGGGGGGGGGGGGGGGGGAAAAAACAGGTTCCGGCTTCCCCGCTGTCAGTATGCAAAATAATCAGCGGCTTTCTGAAATATAAAACATGAACAATTTATACCAGTCGTAACCGTTTGAAATGTATTGAAGATTTCGTGCGTTCGCCTCCCTCTGTCACCACTTCCCCTCAGTCCGGGTCTGGCTTGTGGTTCGGGTCAGTGAAGATTTCCCCTTGCCCTTCTCCGCGGGTCCTGCTACAGTTGGATTTTCCAATTCTTTCTCCCGTTTTTTTTTACTTTTGAAAAGTTAGGTTTGATTTAAAAACGAAAGGAAATAAAAGCCATGTAGTAAAATGAACAGGTAAATTCCCGCGAGTGGCAGTGCCAGTGTTACTGTTGCCTGCCAGGTTGCTGACTGGGCTGGCCGGGTTGCGCAGCCACCGCCCGGCTCGGCCTGGAAAGTTTCGCTACGCCGACCGAGAGGGACTGAGTTGAGGCAGGCGGGCCTGACGTCAATCAGCACAAAGCCCCGAGTGATAATTAGTGAAATATCCCAGACTGGCTGGACCGGGGATTCTTCTTCATATTAATTATCTTGCATTCTTAGTGTATCCCGTACCGGAATGTATTTATTTATTTAGTCATTATTTATTCCATCGTTGATAAATTATTACATTGGTTGTTCCACGCGCCATCCCACGATATCAGCAGTTTCTGAGCCAATCTCACCGCTCACCAGCACCCGAATTTAATTAGAATAATCGGTCAGCGCTGGAGAGAGGCGGGGGAATGCGAGCACATTCCTCATTGGTTAATCCCGCGGCCAGAGAATTAGAATCACACTCTTGATTGGTTGGATCTGGTATCAATCAGATTAGCCCAACAACCCCTTCCCCTTTTTGTTCCACTAAGGAGCTTTCCTTTATTTTCTATTGGTCTAATTCCCGTCAATCAAGGCTCAATTCCGATCACGAGCCCGGTTGCGGTGCGAGGAGGCTGCAATCATATGTCGCTCAATGACGCAATTTGTCCCGCCCTCTTCTCGCCTTGTCTATTGCATCCAGAAGGCAGTGTGATGAGAAGATGGCGTCTGTAGCTCTGGGTGTGAGAGGTAGTGCTGGCCTTTCCCAGCTGTTCCTCATCAGTGCGGCCCTGACAACTGGTAAGAATTATGCAGATCCACCTGTCTAATCAACTCCCTCTTTTTTGCTGAGGTCTCTGTAATCATCTTTTCATTTGAGATTAGTTATTTTCAATCGTCAGGTTTCATTATTGCAGTCGGGTGAATCAAGGAAAGGTTCTTGTATTAAAAATTGTCGTACACTTAAGTAGTAATCGACTGTTCAGGGCTAGTTTTATTTTTGGCTTTGTACATAATGAGCGTTTCTTACACTCGATCGAAAATAAGGTGGTTCTAGGAGATGTAAAAGATCATGTGATTTTTGGTTCCTTCTGACTCGCTGTATTAAACCATAGGTTTATTTTTAAAGTGAACTAAAATATCAAAGTTATAGTGTAGGGAAAAAGCGTTTTTCGAAATTTTTCTGTAGATTCCGGCTCCATATATTGAGATTGTGGTACCATATTTTGGATGAAATGTTAACTGGAGGGTACTATTTGTGTACATATTATAGACCCCACGACACTATTTGAAGAAGAGTAGTGAGTTATCCTGCAACATTTCTCCTTTGGTCAATACAAAATCAGATTAGCTTCTCATGTCAGCCTAAAGCAGTACCTGGGTGACACTAGTGTTAAGCAATGATTATCACCAACAAAAACAATGTACGCGCATTCTTTTTTTCAATGGCACCATCATTACTAAGTCCCCTGCAAACATGCCAGAAGTCGCCACTGAACAGAATCTTAAAAGATGTACTCATATTGATAACATTGCTACAAGAACATGGCTGAGGCTTTGTGTCATGTGACTTGCCTCCTGGCCCCTTGGAGCTACCATTTTACAAGGCTAATGTTAGGAGTGTGATGGAATACTCACCCGTTATTTGGATGGTTGTAGCTGCAGCAATGTTCAAGAAGCTCAACACCGTCTAGTTTAGAGCAGTGGGTAATTGACTCTGCCTGCCACTGAACTTGATATCCACCATTCCATACTGTAGCTGCAGTAATTCAGGATGCACAGCAACAGATTAGCTTATTTGTTGTGTGTTGTGATTTCCACCAACAAGAAGTGAGTTCTAAGATCATAGCATCAACATTACCTCCAAGTTACCATCCTGATTTAGGCATATATCATTAACTTCATAAATACTGGGTCACTATTTTAACTTCCTGCCACCTACTATTGTGGGAGCATCATCATGCAAGGACGGCAAATGTTCAAGAAGGCCCAGCACCATAATCTTAAGTAAGGATGAGCAATAAATGTGACCTTGCAAGAATCACCCACTGCCAATTTGGTTGCTGCATTTACCCATGTAATAACTGTGACTACATTTCAAAAATAATTAATTTGAAGTTGTGATTTGGGATGTCATGATGTGATGAAGCATCAGTTTGCTGCTGTAATTTATTTATATTTTCAAATTCATAACCTGTGGTTGCTGGTTTAAACCTGTGCTTTCTTGCTGGGGAGTGTTGAATATTATGGTAATAATCCATTTTAAGAGTCACCTTGCTGGTTTGTGTTTTTGCATCTTTGACGATTCAGTGAAATATTGTAAGTTTAAAATACTAAATCAGATTGGGTTAGCACTATACCTGCTGAAGTGCAAAACTACTGTGATGAGTACCAAAGTTAGATACATCCTTTTGTTTTAAGAAAAACTTAAATGTTTTGGGTAAGATGTGGATGAATTATTTATTGTCTTAAGTATTTGTGGTTTCAATTTCTATATACAGTAAAATGTGCAAGTGGGTATGACCATTTGTACACTTAAATTTGTTTTTCTCTACTAGCGGAGAATTGTCAAAGCTAATCTGTAGATTTTAATTTTTGTATTCTAGTACACTAGAAATGCAGTGCTAAAATATTTGAGGGTGGAGAAAATGTTTTAAGGTTCAGTAGCCTTGTATTTGGAAAAGTAAACTGGTTCTTGGCAGAAGAATGAAAAGGGGTCTTCATGACCTATCCCTATCTTGAATTCTAGTTACAGGCAGTTGAGATCACTTTTCCTGTAGGTTCATTGTTTGTGGTGCAATCTAATCTAGTTGCTGCAGACTAAGTAAGGCCTGTTTCAGTGCTGTATCTCTAAATAATAAATAAAGTAAGCTTCAGTGCAGAGTTGTTGAATTCAAAACCTCTGCAGTGTATTAACACAGTCCTCCTTGAAATTCCACAAGTATTCCTCTATTGTCATGATGAGCCTTTTTGAAATGTATTAAATTCTGCTTTGATTTATATTTATGTTCTTTTAAGAATTACAAATTGCTAGTCTGTTCAGCTAGTCTAATCAGCCATATGGTTTATTGGAGTAAATGTATAGCCAGTGTTCATTTTTACAACTTGGATTACAGATTAAATGGTGTCATTCCAATGACTCTTAAAAGTAAAATTATTCACTAAAAATATGTTTGAAAATAGATATTAAATATTTACAAAGGTGTAGTTGGTATAATTTGCCTGAAAATTGTCATTGGTTTTACCTGTAAAATTATAGTTGGCACTGTCAATAACCAACTTTGCTAGTTATCAAGTAGTCTCTTCTAAACTTGTATTAATAGAATAGAATCATAGAATGGTTACAGCACAGAACGAGGTCATTCAACCCATCGTGTCTCTGTCGGCTGTCTGCAAGAGCAACTCACCTAGTCCCACACCCCCGCCTTTTCCCCGTATGCCTGGAGTTTTTTTTCTCTTCAGATAATTATCCAGTTCTCTTTTTGAAGGCCTCGATTAAATCTGCCTCCACCACACTCTCGGGCAGTGCATTCCCGATCCTAACTACTCACTGCAAAAAAAAAAAAAATTTTCCTCATGTCGCTGATGCTACTTTTTTTTAAAATCGAATGTCCTATGGTTCTGGATCCTTCAGTCAAAGGGAAAGGTTTCTCCCTATCTTCCCTGTCCAGACCCCTCATCAAATTTCCTCTTAATCTTCTCTTCAAACACAGCTTATCACATCATTGCTTACAACTGATGTTCCTTTGCAGTGTAGTCACGTATTATGTAGGTGAATATGGCACCCAGTTGACATACAGCAAAGTTCCACAAATGAATGCATGACCAGATAATCTCTTTTTGATGGTGGTGCACAGATATTGAAAGTTAGTTGGAATACTCGAGGAGCTTCTGTGCGTTTTTTGAATCGTGCATGATATTTTTGCACCCAGCTGAGCAGGCAGTCTCAGCTTAACTTCTCATCCAAAAGTCAGCATCTTCAACAATACCATACTCAACCTCAATGTTGCACCGTGTTAGTCTAGACTGTGTAGTCAAGTCAGCACTGAGCTTTAACCCACAGACCTCATTTGAGGCAAGAGTGATTGCATCTGAGGCATAGTCCCACAAGGAAGTGGAACAAAGTAAATTGAGGAACTATAGAAATATTGGTTCTGCACTGGCAGTTATTCAATTTTGTATTTTGAAATAAGGAATTTGGGTGTATTTTACAGTAAATCTACAAGATTCACCCTCACAAATCCTTGAGCCTTGTTTATAAACTGCTTTTTCTTGAAGAAAAATACAATATGTACAGAGTATTTATGCACAGAAACAGGTTGTTAAAATCAAAACACATCATGCCATGAGGCAGAACTACAGTACTAGTTAAAGAAAGTGTGGAAGGATCTATACATCTGATGCTTTTAGCCTCATGATAGAAAGGAGGGGATAACAGAAAAGTATTAAAGAGAGATGTGTGGGGGAAGTGGGTAACAGTAATCGATAAAACAGCATTTTCACCACTGGGATCTGGTTTCAAATCTAGCCCAAACTAATGGCCATTAACTGGAGGATCCCTATGTGAAGTAAGTTTGGATAAAATAAAAACAAGAAATGCTGGAATCACTCAGCAGGTCTGGCAGCATCTGTGGAAAGAGAAGCAGAGTTAACGTTTCGGGTCAGTGACCCTTCAGTTTGGATAGTCTGTTACGACTGAGGTTGGAGGAGTGCACTGTTTATTCTAGTTCCACATCTCCACAGGTCACAAAATATATTGAAATGTTTTCCCACTTACCGATACTGTCAATCATAGACTATTTTTATCCCAGAATAAAACACACCAACCAGGTTTCTTCAATATACAAAATTATAAGATTATAAAACTAGTCTTAACCAGTAATGAAGCAAAGCATAAACACACAGATCGAAATATAAAAGTTCCCTTTTTACCTTAGCCCCTCACACACATACACCAGTTAACCGAGATGACTGCAAAGTAATGTTGATAGTTGTACTGAATTTGTGATTAAAATACCCATGTTTCTATGTGTAGAGAAAATAAAATCTCCGTGAATGGCAATGGGGGGGCAATGTTAACATGAGTATTTGTTGAAGGGGAATGTCTGTTCCCATATTAATTCCATCCTACAAGCAGCTTTGCAGGAACATCTGGGAAAGGGGGTTGATTACTGCAGAACAGTGTTCTCTAAAGAGATTTAATATTTGACAATTTCAAAAGGAACTTGTTAATTTCACTTGAGTTTCTGCTGAAGGGGAAGTGTTTCTGAATGCAGAAGTAAAATGTCAAGTTGCATGGAATCGTAGAATGATAACAGCACAGAAGGAGGTCATTCGGCCCATTGTGCCTGTACAGACTCTGCTGTCCAGTTGGTCCTGCCTTTTCCCGATAGCCCTGCAAATTTTCCATTTCAAGTATTTATGCAATTCCCTTTTGGAAGTTATTATTGAATCTGCTTCATCACCCTTTCAGGCAGCACATTCCAGATCATACAACTCACTTTGGCAATTACCCAGAATCTTTGTCCTCTAGTTACTGACCCTTCTGCCACTGGAAATGGTTTCTCCTTATTTACTCAATGCAAACAGTTCATGATTTTGAACAGCTCTCTATCAAAGAAGAAAAAACATGCATTTATGTAGTGTCTTTCACGACCGCCGGACATCTCAAAGCACTCTACAGTCAATTAAGTATTTTTTGAAGTGTAATAACTGTTATAATGCAGAAAATGGGGCAGCCAATATGTGCACAGCAAATTCCCGCAACAGCAATGTGACAATGACCAAATAATATGTTTTTGTGATGTTGTTTGAGGGTTAAATATTGACCACACAGGGGATGAACTCCCTTGCTCTCCATAATCTTGCTCAAAATAGAACAATCCCAGCTTCTCTAGTCTCTCCATGTAACTGAAATCGTGCATCACGGGTACCCTTCCAATAATTCTCCTCTATACTCCCTTTAAGACCTTGACGTTCTTTCTTAACAATGCCCAGAATTGGATACAATATTCCAGATGAGGATTAACTTGTGTTTCCTTAAAGTTCAGCATAACATCCTTGATTTTTGTACTTTATGCCTCTATTTATAAATCCAAGCATCCCAAAAGCCTTTTTATAACAGTCTTCTCAGCTTGTTCTTCCACCTTCAAAGACGTGTACACACACCTCTAAGTGTCTCTGTTCTTGCACACCCTGTAAAACTGTACAATTAGTTTATGTTGATCTTTCCATACTTCCTACCAAAAATTAATCACTTCACACTTTTCTGCATTAAATTTCATCTGCCAATTTCACCAGTCTATATGTCCTTCTGAAGTCTTTTACTGTCCTCATTCTTTGCCATATTTTCGGGTTACGTGTCATCTGCAAACTTTGAAATTATGCTCTGTATATCCAAGTCCAGGTCATGAATATATATCAAAAAGAGCAGTGGTCCCTCTGCCTGCCCTTGGAGGGCACCACGGCACACTTCCCTCCAACCTGAAAAACAATCGAACAGCTTTCTGTCCCGCAATCAATTTCAAATCTATGCAGCCACTGCCACTTCAATTTCATGGGCTTCAATTTTGCCAGCAAGTCTATTGTGTGGTAATTTATCAAATATCTTTTTGAAGTCCTTATACACAACCCTCATCCACTACTACAGAAAAGAACTCAATCAAGTTTGTCAAACATGATTTGACTTTAACAAATCAAAAATTAAAACAAAGGGAGGGTGTAAAAGAGGAGGTGGCATTACACTGTTGATCAAGGAGTCAACTACTGCAGTAAGGAGGGATGATATCTTCAAAGGTTTCTCAAATGAGGCCATATGGGCAGAACTTAAAAACAAAAAGGGGGCAGTCACTTGGCAGGGAGTGTACTACAGGCCTCCAAACAGTCAGGGAGAGATAGAGGAGCAGATACGAAGGCAAATCTCAGAGAGGTGTAAAAATAATAGGGTAATAATAGTCGGGGATTTCAACTTCCCCAATATCAACTGGGATAGTCTTAGTACAAAAGGCTTAAAGGGGGCAGAATTCTTAAAATGCATACAGAAGAGCTTTTTGAGCCAGTATGTAGAAAGTCCTACCAGAGAAAGGGCAGTACTGCACCAAATCCGAGGGAATGAAGCCGGACAAGTGGTAGAAGTGTCACTGGGGGAGCATTTCAGGGATAGTAACCATAACTCTAAGATTTAAGGTAGTTATAGAAAAGGACAAAGAGGGACCAGAAATAAAGGTACTGAATTGGGGGATGGACAATTTCAATATGATAAAACAGAATCTGGCCAAAGTGGACTGGGAGCAGCTACTTGTAGTAAAGTCTACATCAGACCAGTGGGAATCATTCAAAAAGGAAATAGTGGGAGTTCAGAGCCAACATGTTCCTATAAAGGTGAAGGGTAGGACCAACAAGTCCAGGGAACCCTGGATGTCAAGGGATATAGAGGATTGGCTAAAAAGAAAAAAAAGGAGGCTTATGGTAGATTCAGCGCTGAAAACAGCGGAGTCCCTAGAGAAGTATAGAAAGTACTTAAAATAAAAAGTAATTAGGAGAGCGAAGAGGGGACATGAAAAAACACTGGTGGGTAAGAAAGAGGAAAATACCAAGGTGTTTTATAAGTATATTAAAGGCAAGAGGATAACCAGGGAAAAAGTAGGGCCCAATAGGGTCCAAAGTGGCAATCTGTGTGTGGAGCCAGAGGACATGGGTGAGGTTTTAAATGATTACTTATCATCTGTGTTCACTGTGGAGAAGGACGATGTAGGTGTAGAGATCAGGGAGGGGGATTGTGATATACTCAAACAAATTAGCATTGAAAGGGAGAAAGTATTAGCTGTTTTAGCAGGCTTATAAGTGGATAAATCCCCAGGCCCAGATGAGATGTGTACAAAATCATGAGAGGTATAGACAGGGTGGATAGCAAGAAGCTTTTTCCCAGAGTGGGGGTTTCAATTACTAGAGGACACGAGTTCAAAGTGAATGGGGAAAAGTTTAGGGGGGATATGCGTGGAAAGTTCTTTACGCAGAGGGTGGTGGGCACCTGGAACGCATCTACCAGTTAAGATGTATCTGGACAGATACATGAATGGGCAGGAAGAAAAGAGATACAGAAGCTTAGAAAATAGGCGACATGTTTAAAGAGAGGATCTGGATCGGCGCAGGCTTGGAGGGCCGAAGGGCCTGTTCCTGTGCTGTAATTATCTTTGTTCTTTGTTCTTTGTATCCCAGGCTGTTATGTGAGGCAAGGGAGGAGATAGCAGGTGCTTGGACACACTTTTTCAAAACCTCTCTGGCTACAGGAGAGGTACCAGAGGACTGGAGGACAGCGAATGTTGTACCATTATTCAAGAAGGGTAGCAGGGATAAACCAGGTAATTACAGGCCAGTGAGACTAACATCAGTGGTAGAGAAACTATTGGAAAAAATTCTGAGGGACAGGATTAATCTCCACTTGGAGAGGCAGGGATTAATCAAGGATAGTCAGCATGGCTTTGTCAGGGGGAGATCGTGTTTGACAAACTTGATTGAATTTTTCAAGGTGGTGACGAGATGTGTAGATGAGGGTAAAGCAGTTGATGTAGTCTACATGGACTTCAGTAAGGCTTTTGATAAGGTCCCACATGGGAGATTGGTTAAGAAGGTAAGAGCCCATGGGCAATTTGGCAAATTGGATCCAAAATTGGCTTAGTGGCAGTAGGCAGAGGATGATGGTCGAGGGTTGTTTTTGCGAGTGGAGGCCTGTGACCAGTAGTGTACCACAGGGCTCGGCGCTGGGACCCTTGCTGTTTGTAGTATACAATAATGATTTAGACGTGAATATACGAGGTATGATCAATAAGATTGCAGATGATATGAAAATTCGTGGTGTCGTAAATAGTGAGGAGGAAAGCCTTAGATTACAGGATGAGATAGATGGGCAGAGCAGTGACAAATGGAATTTAATCCTGAGAAGTGTGAGGTGATGCACTTTCGGAGGACTAACCAGTCAAGGGAATATACAATGGATGGTAGGACCCTAGGAAGTATAGAGGGTCAGAGGGACCTTGGTGTACTTGTCAATAGATCACTGAAAGCAGCAGCACAGGTAGATAAGGTGGTTAGGAAGGCATATGGAATACTTGCCTTTATTAGCCAAGGCATAGAATATAAGAGCAGGGAGGTTATGATGGAACTGTATAAAATGCTAGGTAGGCCACAGCTGGAGTACTGTATACAGTTCTGGTTGCCACACTATCGGAAGGATGTGATTGCATTGGAGAGGGTGCAGAGGAGATTCACCAGGATGTTGCCTGGGCTGGAGCATTTCAGCTTTGAAGGGAGACAGGATAGGCTAGAGTTGTTTTCCTTGGAGCAGAGAAGGGTGGGGTGGGGGGTGCGGGGGGTGACCTGATTGAGATATACAAAATTATGAGGGGCATTGATAGGGTAGATAGGAAGAAACTTTTTCCCTTAGGTGTCAGTAACCAGGGGACATAAATTTAAGGTACGGGGTAGGAGGTTTAGAGGGGATTTGAGGAAAAAATTTTCACCCAGAGGGTGGTTGGAATCTGGAACACACTGCCTGAAGGGGTGGTAGAGGCAGGAACCCTCTCAACATTTAAGAAGTATTTAGATGAGCACTTGAAACGCCATGTCATACAAGGCTGCGAGCCAAGTGCTGGAAAATGGGACTAGAATAGATAGATGCTTGATGGCTGGCACAGACCTGATGGACCGAAGGGCCTGTTTCTGTGCTGTATAACTCTGACTTTAAATCAGAGCTGACTTTCATTTATCAACTCGTATTTTTCCAAGTGCCTGTTAATTTTGCGCAGATTACTATCTCTTCATAGTTTCCCAACCGCCAATATTAGCTGGCGAGCCTGTAGTTGCCTGGTTTGTCGCTCCCCTTTTTAAAACGGGTGTAACATTTGCAGTCCTCCTGCTCCCTGGCTGCTGTCCCATACCCAAGGGGGATTGGTAGATTGCCTTTGCAATTTTCATCTTTACTTCCCTTAGCAACCGAGGATGCACCCCATTTGGACTGGTTGACTTTTCTACTTTAAGTACTGTCAATCTTTTTAGTACTAGTTCTGCAGCTGTTTTCATCCTACCCAATTTCTCTACTACCTCCACCCTTACTGTAACATTATCCTGTTCTTTAGTGAAGACAGGTGCAGAGTACTCATTTTATACCTCAGCCAAGCTCTGTGCCTACACATGATTTTTTTTGGTTCCTAATCAGCCTTACCCTTCATTTTGACTACTCTTACTATTTATATGCTTATAAAAGACATTGGGTTTCTTTTTGTGTTACCTGCTAATCTATTCTCATGCATTCTCTTTGCCTCCCTTTCAGGAAGGACCTGTTTCCCCTTGCAGAGAGGTCAATTACCGGGTTGGGCGGGGGGTGATTGGTAGAAGGATTAGAGGAGAAATGAGGGAAAACTTCCCAGTGGGTGGTGGGTGTCTGGAGTTCACTGCCCGGATCGGTGGTGGAGGCAGAAACCCTCAACTCATTTAAAAGGTACCTGGACTTGCACCTGAAGTGCCATAGCCTGAAAGTCTACGGACCAGGTGCTGGAAGGTGGTATTAGATTGGGTGGCTAGTTTTTTCAGCCAGCACAGACACGATGGACTGAATGGCATCTTTCTGTGCCGCAACTTTTCTATAGTTCTCTCCATACTTATTTGGATTCAGCTTGGTTCTCTACTGAATTATGATAATTACCTGGCATTTATTGGTCTTTTTTTCTTCTGTTTCTTTTTAATCTCTCTGTATTTTTAGACATCTGGGGCTCGAGCTTTGGATGCCCTTCCTTTCCCCTTCGTGGGACTATCTCAAGCCTGTGTCCAAACTATCTCCTCTTTGGAGGCTTTCCATTGTTCATTTACTGTTTTAGATGCCAATTTTTCCTTGTCCTTTTCCATAACTAAACCTAATATTGTGATTACTGTTTATCAAATACTCTTCACTGAAACATGTCACTTTTGAGTTGGCAAGAATGAGAGGCATGCCCCTTTATATTTCAACAAAAGTCCTGAGTAACTGAAACTTGGAAGTCTCAAATGTTAAATTTAGCACTAGTTTTTGTGATCACTGATGTTTTAGGATTTTTTTTTTACTGCCAACCTTCCGTCTTGTCTTGAAAGGTGTTAATTTATATTGGGGTTCTGATCCAGGGGTGCCTTTTGGTACTTTGTTTTTTTTTTTATGTGTGAGCCTAGAAGCTGAGTGCCATCAGACTAAACGATCAAGTCGTCATAGCTGCGACTGGTTCTATTCTTCACTCTCTTCAGCAGGAACCACCAAAGCAGTGGTGAGATCCAGCTTGCTTTTTATCTTCCCTAGCTCAAGGCCAGCAATATCAATCATAGTGCCCCAGTTGTCATCTGGATTGAGATCAGTTAACACTGCACTGACTGAGAATTGAAACTGGAACCTTCTGATCAATATTGCACATTGCTTTTTACCAACTAAGCTATTGGTGAGCATAATTCATGCTGGCTTCATATTATAGGATGGTCCACATTGCAGCCATATTATCTTTTGCAGAAAATATATTTACTTTGTATTGTTTGGAGCTTACTTGTATTACTTATAATTTTTTTTAAAATCTGATCAGAGAACTTCCAAGGAACTTGTGAAATTATTTCTCATATCTTTCTCAACCCCCTCCCTCCAATAGATCCAATTAGTTGTGTTTATGCTAGAAGGCTGTTTGTGATTCATGATTAGTTGAATATTTGCCCATTTTGTGACCTTTTGTGTTCATGTTACCCTACATTTTTAATGGTTAGGCTGTTACATGGCTGAGTGTCTAACGAATGGCTTTAAAGCTCTCCTACTATGTGGAGTTCTTTTTTTCCATGTTAGTTCAACACATCGACATAACTTCTTCCTTTTTCATTACAGTATAGAATTATTTGCATTGGAGAGTTTTAACATTCTGTGCAAAATTGAAATTTGTAATTAAGTCAAATGCAGCTGGTGTCCTGCTTCCTGTGGAACTAACTGCAGAAAACTATTGATGGAATAAATCCGTGTTATAAAAATCTAACATTAATCTGTATCCATTTTAAAGGAGTTCTTGGTGACCGATTCAGCATATTGAGGGCCTCACAGTCCGTTCATTTCCAAGATGCAGGGCCTTTGCCTGGGGGCCGCATTCCAGATGTTGTGTCTTTATCTATGGGCTTTTCAGTTGAGGAGGTAACTACTAATAATGTATTTTGTTCCTGTATGTTGATGCAGACTACAGTTTATCTATGCAGCGATGTTATATTGGAAAACATATTGTTTACCTTCTGGGATACTTGAGCATATCATTTGTATTCTTTAACTGTAAAGCTATTATTAAAGACGTTATAGCAGGGTGCTTAGAAAAATTCAAGATAATTAGGGAAAGAGAAATCATGTTTAACCAATTTATTGAAGTTCTTTGAAGTAGTAACATGTGCTGTGGATAAATGGGAACCAGTGGATGTACTGTACTTGGATTTCCAGAAGACATTCGATAAGGTACCACATCAAAGGTTATTGCAGAAAATAAAAGCTCATGGTGTAGGGGTAACATATTGGCATGGATAGAGGGTTGGCTGTCTAACAGGAAACAGTAGGCATAAATGGGTCATTTTCTGGTTGGTAAGATGTAACAAATGGTGTGCCATAGGGATCTGTGCTGGGGCCTCAACTTTTTACAATTTATATCAATGACTTGGATGAAGGGACTGAAGGTATTGTTGCTAAATTTGCTGATGACACAAAGATAAGTAGGAGAGTAAGTTGTGAAGAGGACATGAGGCTACAAAGGGATGTAGATAGGTTAAGTGAGTGGGCAAAGATCTGGCAATGGAGTATAATGTGGGAAAATGTGAAATTGTCTATTTTGGCAGGAAGAATAAAAACAAAGCATACTATCTAAATGGTGAGAGATTGCAGAGCTCTGAGATGCAGAGGCATCTGGGTGTTCTAGTGCATGTATCTCAAAAGGTTAGTATGCAGGTGCAGTAAGAGGCGACTTGAAACATACAAGATCCTGAGGGTTCTTGATAGGGTGGATGTGGTAAAGGATGTTTCCTCTTGTGGGAGAATCTATAACTAGGGATCACAGTTTAAAAATAAGGGGTCGCCCATTGAAGACAGATGAGGAGAATTTTTTTCTCTGGGGGTCATGAGTCTTTGGAATTCTGTTCCTCAAAAGGAAGTGAAAGCAGAGTCCTTGAATGTATTTAAGGCAGAGGTAGATAGATTCTTGATAAGCAAGGGGGGGGGTGGTGAAAGGTTATCGGGGGTAGGCGGGAATGTGGAGTCGAGGTTACAATCAGATCAGCCATGATCTTATTGAATAGCGGAGGAGGCTCGAGGGGCCGAGTGGCCTACTCCTGCTCCTAATTCGTATGTTTGTGTGACTCTCGTATGAGAGTATATTATACATGCTGTGAAATATTTTCTTGAGTTTCATCCATACTAAATCTATTGGCCCAAATTTTACAGTAGAAATACTGGTGAGACTCTCAGCACTCGCTGTTATTAAAGAGTAAATCAGGCAGCAACTCTGACAATTGCATAGACGCAATTAAATGCAGAAATCAGGAAGTTACTGTCCGCGTTGTCCTGCTCCTCAAAGTTTTGCTGTGATAGTGTCTCGCCGAGAGGTTCTGCATTCAAGTATGTAAAAGGACATGAAATTGTGGTACTTAGTTGATACGTACCCAATAAACACACCACAGAGAGTTGGGACTTGTCCATTTAAGTGCAAGTGAATTTTTAACTCTGATAAACCTTAATACTGCCAAATGACCCCTCTTGCACTGAAAATTATCTTTTACAAGTGTGGAGTCTTAGTTCTTAATATTTTAATTATTGGAGATTTAAATTTAAAAAAATCTTTTGCTGTTTCTTATCTCTCTCAATCCCATCTTTCTTCCCCTTTTATTTTGCTTTTTGCACATGATTTGGCAATAAATTAGCTATTCTAACTTGTACTTCCTGGTTCAGACTCTGCTGCAGTAAAGATTCTTCAACGTTATTGGTTAAGGCGATACACAGTTGCTTGCCCCGTTCACCAAGATCCTATAGAGGGTGCTGCACTGCTTGGATTTCTAATGACCACAAGTTACAATGCAAAAGCCCATCACAAGTCCATGGGCAAGTTTAAGTATAATGAATGGCTGGCGCTATTTGTTCACCACTGACTGCAAAATCTGGGTGAACATGTACTCTACTGAAAATCTTTGATACTGAGCTGGACGACAAAACAGTCATAATTGGAGCTAACAAAAGTTTCTTAGACTGCACGCTATAATTTGCTCACTAATATTGTGAATTCCCAGTCTCTGAGGAGACATCTATTGGAGTTGGTGGGTGTAGCCAAGTAAGTTAACCAGTTCTATTTTGTCACTTCCAATGGGTGGCTCAGAGTATCTGAGGTATGGAAGGAAGCACCCACACTTTACAATTTGGGGTGGGGGGAAAAGAACAGGGTGTTAGGAGAGGGAATCCTGGTTGAATTCTCTCTTCCTCCTATCTTTTCTCCCCCCATCCCCACCTTCCCCATGGGAACAGAGAAATCATAGGATGCTAATACCCTGCTGAATAAAATTTTTCAAAAAATATACTTTATTCATAACATTTGTAAATGCATCACAGTTCAAATTTGACATTACCTAAAGTACAATACAGTTCAATATCTTTCAATAGTGTCTGGCACTCACTACACATACAGTTACCTCCTGAATAAAATCTGTTAGCAAAATATATGGTATGTACTACTTGTTTCGAATATAATCACCCATATATATATTTGGACTGAACCAGATAATGTTGCAAATATACAAATATATGATAAGCATGCTGTAGATTCTTGAAACTACAAAATAATTTCTAAAATTGAGCATGTAGACATGACGGATAAAATTAGTATGTTATCACAGTGCATTTTCAAAGTTTTATTCCACTTTATATATGGATTCATGTTACAAACTATTTTCGCATTTTCCGATTTTTGTCTTTTGCTGCTTAACTGGAGGAACTTGGCAGTATTACCGAAAATTGTAACAAACAAAGGAGCACTTTCGTAACTTGCAGAATAGCCACCTAATAGAAATTCATATGCTATGAACTCACAGAAACTTCAGGGAGGACTGTCTTCCTCCAACTACTAATTCCTATATTACCACCAAATGAATAGTTTTTGATATGTTAAACTCACCGTGTATCACACAGCTGTCGTGTCAGTTTAATACGTTGCTTAAAAGGAACTTGCTGTCACAGGACACCTAAATGTCTTTTTAAATGTTCACAGAATGTGGTGGACTTTGGCACAGCCATGTTTGTTGTGCAGCCCAGTTGCTGCCTTCAAATGATGATGTCTTTGTAATAATGTTCCTGCAATGATTTTGATCCAACAACACGTAAGGAATGACAATATGTAGATGGTTTTGGCTTGAAGGAGAACTTGATGGTTGTTCCATGACATTGCTGCTGTTATCCTTGGTGGTAGAGTTGTGAAGTTGATTTTGGAAGATGCTGCCATGTACCATGTAAATAACACATGCTGCAACCAGGGCCAACACTCAGAAGGTAACATAATTGAAATACTGCAGATGCTGGAGAATTGAAATAAAAACGGAAAATGCTGGAACAACTCGGCAAGTCTGACAGCATCTGTGGAGAGAGAAGTAGTTAACATTTCAGGTCGATGAACTTCAACACAACTGGTGAAAAATTAGAGATGTAACAAGTTCAAAGCAAGTACAGAGTCAGTGAAAGGGGGGAGGGTGGGGGAAGAGCAAAAGGGAAGGTCTGTGGTAGGAGGGAAGACGGGAGAGATTAAATGCCAAAAGGTTTCATGGTGCAAGGCCAAAATGAGTGGTAATGGGACAAGTAAAGAAACAAAATATGTCTAGAGATGTGAATGGCAAAATTATGAAAATCTGCGATCCAAAATCAAAATGAGGAAAAACCAAAACCAGGAAAGAAAAAGGAAACTAAATGGGTCAGAAGTTATGATCTGAAATTGTTGAAATCAGTGTTGAGTCCAAAAGGCTGTAAAGTGCCTAATCAGAAGATGAGGTGCTGTTTCTCAAGTTTATGTTGAGCTTAATTGGAACAATTACAGGAGGCTGAGGACAGAGGAGCCAGAGTGGGAACAAGGTAGACAATTAAATGACTGGCAACCAGAAGCTCGGGGTCACGCTTGCGGACTGAATGGAGGTGTTCTGCAAAGCTGTCACCCAATCTACATTTACCCTCTGCAATATAGAGGAGACCGCATTTGTGAGCAGCGCGGTATGCTAAGTTAAAAGAAGTACACGTAAATCGCTGCTTTACTTGGAAGGAATGTTTGGGGCCTTGAATGATGAGAAGGGAGAAAGTGAAAAGGCAGGTATTGCTTGCATGGGAAGGGGAGGGGTGTTGACGGTGATTGAGGAATGGACCAGGGTGTCATCTGAGGAATGGTCCCTTCAGAATGCTGAAAGGGGAGGTAAGTGAAAGATGTGTTTGGTGGAATCATGCTGGAGGTGGCAGAAACGGCAAAGGATGATCCATTGAATACAGAGGCTGGTGGGGTGGAAGGTGAGGGCAAGGGGAGCCCTATCATGGTTCTGGGAGGGAGGGGAAGGGTTAAAGCAGAAGTGCATGAAATGGATAGACATGAGAAGGTAACAGTTGTGTTGCGACAATGTCAGCCAGGGCCTGGAAGTTGTTCTATAAACTGATGTGGGCTGCTTAATTATGGGAAGAGTTGTGAAGGGAGCTGTACGCCATGGAATTATAAGCAAACCTCTCCTGATGGTGGGCTGGTCTTTGAGGCAGCTGAAGATGGTTGGGCCAAGGGCACTGCCCTGAGGAACTTCAGAAATGATTGGTCTCTGACAACTACAACAATTTTCCTGAATGTCAGGACTCCAGTCACTAGAATTTACTCTTCGATGTCTACTGACCTCAGTTTTGCGGGGGCTCCTTGGTGCTTCACTTGTTCAAGTACTGCCTTTTAATATTAAGGGCTATGATCTAACCTTGCTTCTGATATAAAATTTTTGCTTCAATGTTCAGATCAAGGCTGCGATGAGTTAAGAAGCTGAACAATTTGATTGGGAGGAGGTAACTGGCCAGGTTAGATTTTTTGTTTTCTTTTTGTGGATAAGGTAGATGGGCAATGTTGCGATGTCCAGTAGTTACCAGAGTCTTGGCTACACAGGTACAGCTTGGCTAGATGCACAGTTGGTTCTGGTGTGCAGGTTCTGTAGGGCTCGGGTCGGGTTTCATTTGCAGACCTGAGCAGGCCTTTAACATACATATACACGCGCACACCATTTAACCAGAAAAATAAAAGGGATTGTTGTTTATAGCGCTGTTACAAAGAAAACAAAAAAAAAAACTTAGGCAGAATACTTGTCCTTGGTTTTGGATTGGTGTCCCAAATGCATATAGACAGCTGTTACTGGGATCCTCCTAGAACAGTTCTTTCCGGGTGATGTTGAAGATCAGTTTGGGTAGGCTTTCCAAGAAATGCAGCTACAGAGTCTTCAGATAGGTCTTGCAGCAGAAATGCAGCAACAAGGGCTTCAGTTCCCACACATTCAATATGCAGGGTTTCTTCAGTTGACATGCTGTAGATGCAAGGTTTCTTTTCGAGAGAGAGAGAGAGATGAGCTGGGTCGTCTTCTTTGGCAGGCAAAAACTAACTCTGTTGTAACAGTTCAAATCGAAACTCAAAACATTCCAGAAGTCAAGGCTCCTGACCTCTATAAATCTTGACCTGTCACTTCATTGTAAACATCTCCCCAAGTCAAAAACAATTCATGCTGGGTGATTATCCACAGATTTGTGCCTTCCAGTAAGACTTGTTTACAAGCCAAGTCCAGGAACCTTCTGGTGACATTTTTTTTAAAAACACACAAAGTTCAGCATCTCCAAGATTCCAGATGAATCAATGTCCATAATTCAACTATGTCCTTAAAACATATGTTACAAAAAAAAGCACACTCATAACAGTGGTATCATTTGGTTCATCTAGCTTTCATGTAAATGTAAGTAACAGATCTATAGAAGAGTGAAAAACAAAGTTGACTTTCACATATGTAAAACAGTGTTGTGCGTGTGTTTAGTTTGTAAAAAGCATAAACAAATTGTGCTAGATTTGCTTGAAATTATGCAATTTGATTTTCAAGGATCTTTTATGGCCTGGACTTGCTATTGGCAACTTGTTTCACCGACCACGTGCCAACTTTCTAGTGACTGTGAGGGGAATAGAAGAGCTGGTTTTGCCCAAGAGTGGAATTTCGTACATTGTTGAAAATGTGAGTAATTTTCCAGTATTTTGTGTGTAACTCAGAGTTAAAGAAAGGTTCTTGCAGTAAGTATGACATGGAAATTGATTTATTATAATGTTGCATCTTGGCAGTATAATAAAGCCTCATAATCTAGATAGAAAATGTTGACTTTAAAACATTGACCTGATTTTCAATTTTTTTTTATATAAGTGGTAGAAATTATGACTGAGAAAGCAAGCATTCGGGTGTTAAAACTCAAATCTATTCATTCAAACAACCATGTTATTTCTACGATGGACAGATTTGAGTATAACTAGTTATAACTAGCTTATGATGTGGTCCAAGCTTGTTATCAAATGTACTTTAGTGAACCCAACTTAAGTAATGTTTAGCTTTCCCTGATGGCTCAGTGGATAAGTGCATTGTCCACTGTGTTACTGAGGAAGGGATATACCAGATCTAATGGTGTATTCTGAGTTGGGTTGGTGGTCAGGGGCAGTGGGGATGGGAGGTGAGGGAGTTGCCGCATATGACCTGAATGCACCTGGGCTGGGAGAGCCTGTCCTCTTTTTCACTCCTGATAGCTGTTCAGTAACCTCTGCTGTAAAGTATTTTCTAAGAACAGCTTGCCAGTACTCTCAGCCTGAGACATTAGTCCATTCAGGTCATGGGAGTTCATACCTCTAACCCTTTTAGCCGAGCATCAAACTCCATTTTAAATCCCCTAATATCTTTATTGTCCTAAGTATACAATAAATGTATTTCTAAAATCTGTTTTTAAATTTACTTTTTACTAATTTGAATTTCTGTTCTCTGGCTCAATTTATTTGAAATATTCCAGATTTGCCATATCGGTGTTTTTAATACCAGTAGTTCCCCATGGTGGTGTTTTATTTTTCTTTTTTTTTTAATTTAGAGATACAGCACTGAAGCAGGCCCTTCGGCCCACCAAGTCTGTGCCGACCAACAACCACCCATTTATACTAACCCTACAGTAATCCCATATTCCCTACCACCTACCTACACTAGGGGCAATTTACAATGGCCAATTTACCTATCACCTTTGGCTGTGGGAGGAAACCGGAGCACCCGGCGAAAACCCACGCGGTCACAGGGAGAACTTGCAAACTCAGCACAGGCAGTACCCAGAATTGAACCCGGGTCCCTGGAGCTGTGAGGCTGCGGTGCTAACCACTGCGCCAATGTGCGTGTTGGGAACATATGAGCAGGAGTAGGCCATTCAGCCCATCGAGCCTGCTCCGCCATTCAATTAGGTCATGGCTGATCATCTACCTCAATGCCCCTTTCCCGTGCGATCCCCATATCCCTTGATGTCATCAGTATCCAGATATCTATCAGTTTCTGTCTTGAACATGCTCAATGATTGAGCTTCCACAGCCCTCTGGGGTAGAGAATTCCAAGGATTCACCATCCTCTGAGTGAAGAAATTCCTCCTCGTCTCAGTCTTAAATGGCCAACCCCTTATTCTGAGACTGTTCCCTGGTTCCAGACTCACCAGCCAGGGGAGACATCCTATATGCATCCACCCTGTCGTGCTCTAAGAATTTTGTAAGATTCAATGACATCACCTCTCATTCTTTGAAACTCTAGAAAATACTGGCCCTATTTCCTCAATCTCTCCTCATAAGACAATCCTGCCATCCCAGGGATTAGTCTGGTGAACCTCCGTTGCACTCCCTCGATGGCAAGTATCTCCTTCCTTAGATAAGGAGACCAAAACTGTACGTAATACTGCAGCAAGACTTCTTTACTCCTGTACTCAGAACCCCTTGCGATGAGGGTCAACATATCATTTGCCTTCCTAATTGCTTGCTGCACCTGCATACTAGCTTTTGGTGACTCATGAACAAGGTCACACAGGTCCCGTTGGGCATCAACACTTCCCAACTTCTTGCCATTTAAGAAATACTCTTTTTCTACCAAAATGGATAACTTCACACTTCTTCACATTGTTTTCATCTGCTATGCTCTTGCCCATTCATTTAGCCTGCCCAAGTCCCCTTGAAGCCTCCTTGCATCCTCCTCACAACTTACATTCCCACCTAGTTTTGTGCCATCAGCAAATTTGGAAATATTACATTTGGTCCCCACATCCATATCATTTATATAGATTGTGAACAGCTGTGGCCCAAGCAGAGATCCTTGTGGTACCCCATTAGTAACAGCCTCCCATCCTGAGAGTGACCCGTTTATTCCTGCTCTCCGTTTTCTGTCTGTTAACCAATTCTCAATCCGTATCAGTGTAAAATCCCCAATCCCAATCAGTGTTGCACATGGAAAGTCAAGGCAAAGTGTAATTCTCAAGTGAAGCAGAGTTAGAGAATGGTAATTGCAGCATGACGTGCAAATACGAATCAGTGTGTATTTTAAAATAATACATTATTTTTAATATAATACTTGGTTTTATGTTATAGAACTTTATAGCACAGAAACAGCCCATTCAACCCAACAGGTCTATCTGAGTGATGCTCCACATGAGCCTCTTCCCACCTTGCTTCGTCTTGTTGTAATGTATTCTTCTATTTCTTTCTCCCTCATGCACTTATCTAGCTTCCCCTTAAATGTATATGTATTTATAGTTAAATAGCAAAACTTGCAGCAACTTGGAAAACTGAGTAGTAGAGGTGATTTGGGCATACGAGTGTCTTTGCTTTAGTGGCTAACAAGCTGGGAGATGCGAAACAGACACTACAACCCCACCATTCGTAAGAGGATGTAATTATTATGTGAAGTTTGCACAGGCAGTTTCCATTATAAATGCGAGTAGGAATTTATAATGGGGAAAAATTGATGGACAGCACATGACAACTAAAGGTTAAGTTTTTTTGAAGATGGAACAAGTATGCTGGTGCAAGATGTTTAAATATGTAGCTATATCTTATGAAATCTTAATTTATGTACCCTGGGCCAGTTATGCTCTGTTTCACCTGAAGTCTTGACTTTCCCTATGCAATGCCACAGGAAATCATTTAGTAATATCAGGAATTTTATGTCTGTGCACACACTTCCTGTTGCCTTTTTTTCCAATTTATAAATTCCTAAGGTTGCATTTATGATGGAAACTGCCAATGTAAACTACTCACTCCATAATTGCACTGGTGGCACACCAGTTTAGCATCTCCCAGCTTGTCAGCCTATATTACAAATAACAAACTCCTGTGCTCCAACCAGTTCTACTTCTCAATGCTATTTAAATACTAATGACAAAATCAAATATACAATATTTGATTTTAAAATAGTGACTTAATTAGTCTGCCTGTTCTCTAACACTGCTTCAGCTGAAGACTATATACATAGCCTTTTGCTGATCTCCTGTGGTGTTGCAGGTGAGATTTCATGTATGCCATTGAAGACGTCTCTCCCTCATTCAAGTCATAGTCATTTATGGCGCAGTAGGAGGCTATTAGGCCCATCGAGTCTACGCTGGCTCTCTGTGAAGCAATCCAGTCAGGCCCACTCCTGCGCTCGACCCCCATAGTTCAGCAAGTTTATTTCCTTCAAGAGCCCATCCAATTTACTTTTGAAGCCATTGATTGTCTCTGCTTCCAGCACCCTCACGGGCAGCGAGTGCCAGATCATTATCACTTGCTGCATTAAAAAAGTTCTTTCTCGCATTCCCCCTGCACCTCTTGCCCAAAACTGTATCCTCTAATTCTTGTACCATCAGTAAATGGGAACAATTTTTCCTTGTCTACCTTTATCTAAGCTTGTCATAATCTTGTAAACCTTTACCAAATCTCCCCTCAATCCCCTTTGGTCCCAAGGAGAACAGCCCCAGCTTTTCCAACCTAATCTTGTAACTAAAATCCCCTATCTCTGGAGCCATTCTGGTAAATCTCCTCTGCACTCTGTCTCAAGGACTTTCACATTCTTCCTTAAGTGTGGTGAGCAGAAGTGGATGCAGTACTCTAGTTGGGGCCTAACCAGAGCTTTATAAAGGTTCAGCATAACTTCCCTGTTTTTGTATTCAATGCCTCGATTCATGAAGCTCAAGATCCCATATGCTTTGCTAACCATCCTCTCAATATGTCCCGCCACCTTCAAAGATTGATGCACGTGCACTCCCAGGTCCCTCTGTTCCTGCACATTGTTTAGAACTGAACCATTAAGTCTATATTGTCTCACCCTATCCTTTCTGCCAAAATGTATCACCTTGCACTTCTCTGCTGATTGTCTGCCCATTCTGTTAGCCTATCCGACCTGTTGGAGGTGATTTGTATCAAAGTCACTGTTTGTCACCCCTCCAAGTTTGGTGGTATCAGCAAATTTTGAAATTCTACTCTGTATTCCAAGATCCAAGTCATTTATGCACATCAAAAAAAAAAGTAATGGTCCTAGCACTGACCCTTGGGGAATACACTGTCTACCGTCCTCCAGTCTGAAAAACAACCATTTACTAGGACTTCTTGTTTTCTGTCCTTAAGCCAATTTTTTTATCCAAGCTGACACTGACACTTATGCTCTATGAGCCTCAATTTTGTTAACCAGCCTTTTATGTGGACTTTGTCAAAGACTTTCTTAAAATCCATATAGACAACATCCACCGCATTCCCTTCATCAACCTTCTCTGTTACTTCATCAAAAAAATTCAGTTAGGTTATTCGGCTTTCATTGGCTCATTCCTTCACACTTGTATCAGGTTTATTGGGCACCTCTGAAAACACTCCGATGTAAATTGAAAATCGAACTCCCAAGCTTTATCTTGCCAGTGCATTATAAAGCCTTAATCTAACCTCTGCAGAGTTGATCTGGCTTTATATCTGTGTTCCACTTGCTTTAATTGCTACATCAGATTGTCCAGACATTCAAAGTGATGAGTCTGTTATTACCATGGTCCTTTCTACATCTGCACTTAAACTGTCACTTTCAGCTTCACTGGATAATAATTTGGAAAGGAGGCCTACTCAACCTGCCACCACCTTCCCCTCTGCCCCACCCCATCCCACTTCCCTATTGTTATGAATGATTTTTTTGTTAAAATATTTTTGAGGAATTCATAGTCAAACTGAATAAATGTTGGACCAGTTTTTTTTCCAAGAGTAATCAAAAGGGCACTGAGAACTAGTTTGGCAACAATGTATACTGGTTGTCACATGACTCATTTAAAAAAAAAAATAGAACAGAAACCCAGATAACCTGGGAAGATGTGGGCAGAGAAGTCAGTCACACACCTTGATTGGGAGCAGCAGAGGGCAGCAAACTCACAAGCATTTGGTTGTGTGTCATTGTGTTTTACTTTCTGGAATGAGCGGCTGATAAAGTTAGTCTGCTGCTGGAATGTCAAGGAAGGAGAGAAGAACACGACCCAGCTCACTTTCCAGCATCTCTAAAAGACCCTGAGAAGTCCACTGTGTCAATTCATCTCGTCTCCTGTCTTTGAAGAAAGCCTGCTAAATTAATATTCAACGCCACCTGAAAAGAACTGTTCTACAAGACCTCAATGACCTGTCTACGTGTACTCGGAGGCTAGACTGTGTGCCAGTTTTGGAACAACATATCTCATCATCTGTTGTCTTCAAAAATGAGCAAGTAGTCAGCCCAAGTGTTTTTTGTTCTGTAACAGAGCTCCTGAATTTAAAAAGTCTCTTTATTTTTCTGGTTAACCGATGTATGTGTGTGTGTGTGTGTGAGAGGCCAAGGTAAAAAGGGGACTTGAAAATTTAAATCTGTGATTTGTGCTTTACTTCATTACTAGTTAAGACTTGTTCTATAATCTGATAATTTTGTTCATTAAAGAAACATGGTTAGTGTGTTCTATTCTGGGAAAAATAGAGTTTATGATTGGATCAGTAAGTGGGAACATTTAAAATATATGTTGTGATGTGTGGAGAAGTGGGACGAGAATAAACAGTGCACTCCATCCGCCTTGGTTGTAACACTATTAAAACAGTATGGCCAATGGAGTGACATTACTGCAGCCTAGCTTAGACCAGCTAACAGCACATACTGGGGATTGAACTGGGGTACTTTCTGGTCTGTGCCGCTCAGTCCTGTGTCATGTCATGCATTTATCTACAGCATTATCAGAAAAGCTCTTGTGCAAGGAGTTTATTCATAGTTATAGGTTACTCCAGTTTAACAGTTGTAGCTTTTATTACAGTTTCAATGATTCTCAGCTGTGAATAGACCACTTCTTTCTGTGAGATTTTCAGTTTGGGCTTGAAAGTCATGCTAGGGAAAATTCATAATGCAGTACACATCCACATAAGCAGCACTGAATTTAAATATTTTAAAGTACAAGGAACTTTATTAAACTTTGATATATATGAGGTTAAACTTGGTGTCAGCAATCGGGGTGTGCCTGATCATGTTAATTATAATTTCCTTCTATTCAGTGGTTAATTTCCCAAGTGTGATCATTAGGAATTTCTAATCATTTATATAATAAAGTGGTTTTAATTAAGTGAGCCCCATTTAATGCTCTAAATGTATTGATTCAGATGTGCAATTCTGAAAACCTGTTAGCTTTCCTAGAACTGATGATTGAGCTTCAACATAGAAGCTGAGATACAGCTTCACACATGGTTGGTGGTTACTTATGTACAATATGCAGTTGTAAAGGAGCTTCCTGAAGATGTGCTACCCTGCCTGTGAGGTTAATGTAATCGTTAATATAGCAACTGAACATTAACCACATCCAAGCTATTTTGAGGGGTAGCACAGGAAAGTAAAAAGGAACTGCCAGGGCTCCTATCCTTAGGGTGTATTTATTTTACAGAACTGCTTTAAGAAATTGCTGTACAATACTGTATGAGTGCTTGTGCTGTAGAATTGATTCTTTATGTTGTGTCTTAAGTTTGGTCTTGGAGCCTCTTGAATAGTAGTGCTGTCCCACTTTGTTCCCATTTTTATTTCAATAAACCAAACATTAAAAGCTAAATGAGTTGAATCAAGAAAACTGACATATTTAACCGTCCATAAATTCTTAGAATAGAGGAAAAAAGCATACACTAGAATCATAACAATATAATATAGGTATATATTAATGCAGTATCTACAGCAGGGCCCTTGGCCAGTGTAGTTTTGTATATTCATCCAGTAATTTACAAACTTATGAAAATTATGGGAAAAGATCTTCAAGCCTTTCCCATTCAGGCACTTTGCAACCATGCAGAGCATTTACCCACTCCATAACTTTAGTGTCTCCTAAGGGAGTCCAAGAAAAGAGAAAATAATCTGACTAATTTAGGGAAAAGCTCTGAAAATTCCTTTGACTCGCTATGGCAATCCAGCAAAACTTCATAGTCCGTAATTCCTCATAATCTCGGGTAACTAGGAGCTTGATCTTTATAACTGAAAATATCCTCTTGTCACACCAGCTTGCTTTGTTGAATGATTTTCTTTAATCCGCTAACTGGCGTTCTGAATTTATATTTTTTTGAAGAAATTAGAGAGAACAGATCAAGGATGACTTTGGCAGCTTAGGGTGGCCACCTAGTTTGCAACACTGTATCCTACATTGCAAGGCCTCTGAATTGGAGATAAAATGGATGCTGCTCCCAGCAAGAACCAAGACACAAGAAGTTTAAGGGAACTATCTGTTCTTTTTAGCAAGACGAGAAACACTGCTACCATGTTTGAATCACTGGATGATTGTCATGTGACAAGCCCCTCCCTATCTGTGGTTTTAAACTTGTTTCTCCTACAGCAGCAAGAAGCAGCTTCTGGACTCTGACACACTCCTGTGTGTGAGTGAAAGTTGGTGCGTAGTTTATTATTTTCATTAGTTTGGTTTAGGTACAATAAAGTTAATCTCTTTCTTTGTTAACTTGAGAAAACTTGTCCGATTTGGTTCTTATGATCTTAGCAAGTAAGTAATCAAACACCTACTGAGTTGGCCAGTACATCCACATTTGTGGTCAAACAAGGAGTGGGAAAAGAGGGAAGCCCTTTGACCCCCTCCTCGCTTGACTGTAACACTCTTTTTATTAAAGAACTTCTCCTCTTTTAAAGGACCATAGCAAATCTGTAACAGCATGCTTTGGTAGTCTGTTTTGGTGGGGGACAACTTGGAAAAGAAATATTTCTTGGCCACAAAACCTAACTCTTTCATTAATCATTTTACAAGCATACATATGAACATATGAATTAGCAGAAGTAGGCCATTAAGCCTACTCCACCGTTCAATAAGATCATGGCTGATCTGTTGGTGTTTCGAATTCCACACTTCCAACTACCCCCACTAACCCTTGATTCCCTTGCCTAACAAGAATCTATCTACCTCCGCCTTAAAAAAAAAATTCAATAACCCCACCTCAACCATCTTCTGAGGCAGAGTGTTCCAAAGTCGTGAAACCCCTCAGAGAAAAAAATTCTCCTCATTTCTGTCCTATAAGGGCAACCCCTAATTTTAAAATAGTGCTCCCTAGTTCTGGACTCACCCATAAGAGGAAACAGCCTCTCCACATCCACCTTGTCAAGACTGTTCAGGATCTTATAAACTTCAATCAAGTCCCCCCTTACTCTTCAAAACTCCAGTAAAAATAAGCCCAGTCTGTCCAACCTTTCCTCCGAAGACAATCCACTCATTCCAGGTATCAATCTAGTAAACCTCCTCTGAACCGCCTCCAATGCATTTACATGCTTCCTTAAATAAGGAGACCAAAACTGTACACAGTATTTGAGATGTGGTCTCACCAATGCCCTGTACAACTGAAGCATCACATCTTACTTTTATTTTCAATTCCTGTCGTAATAATAAAGGATTCCATTAGCCGCCTTTATTAACTGCTGTACCTGCATACCAACTTCTTGTGACTCCTGCACTAGAAATTCTGCAGTTCTCTCCATTTAAGTAATACTCTGCTTTTTTTATTCTTCCTGCCAAAGTGAACAACTTCACATTTTCCCACATTATACTCCATCTGCCAGATCTTTGCCCACTCATTCAACCTATCTATATCGGTCTGCAACCTCCTTCACAACATACTTTCCTACCTATCTTTGTATCATCTGCAAATTTAGCTACCATGCCATCGCTCTCCTCATCTAAGTCATTGATATAAATTGTAAAAAGTTGAGGCCCCAGCACTGACTCCTGTGGGACTCCACTCGTCACATCTTGCCAATCAGAAAAAGACCCATTAATGCATACTGTGTTTTCTGCCAGCCAGTCAATCTTCTATCCATGCTAATATGTTAACCTGACTCTTTTCCCCCCCCACCCCCCCTGCCACGCCATGAGCTCCTACTTTGTGCAATAACGTTTTATGTGGCACCTTGTCAAATGCCTTCTGGAAATTCAAGTACAGTACATCAGCAGGCTTCCCTTTATCCACAGCGCATGTTACTCCTTCAAAGAACTACAATAAACTGGACAATATTCCGGCAGTAGTACTGAAGAACTGTGCTCCAGAACTTACCGCGCCCCTAGCCAAGCTGTTCCAGTACAGCTACAACACTGGCATCTACCCTGCAATGTGGAAAATTGCCCAGGTATATCCTGTACACAAAAAGCAGCACAAGTCCGACCCGGCCAACTACTGCCCCATCAGCCTACTGTGAATCATCAGTAAAGTGATGGAAGGTGTCATCAACAGTGCCATCAAGCGGCACTTGCTTAGCAATAACCTGCTCAGTGACGCTCAGTTTGGGTTCTGCCAGGGCCTCTCAGCTCCTGACCTCATTACAGCCTTGGTTCAAACATGGACAAAAGAGCTGAATTCAAGAGGTGAGAGTGACTGCCCTTGACATCAAGGCAGCATTTGACCGAGTATGGCATCAAGGAGCCCTAGCAAAACTGGAGTCAAGGGAATCTGGGGAAAGCTGGCTGGAGTCATACCTAGCACAAAGGAAGGTGGTTGTGTTTGTTGGAGGTCAATCATCTGTGCTCCAGGACATCACTGCAGGAGTTCCTCAGGGTAGTGTCCAAGCCCAACCATCTTCAGCTGCTTCATCAATGACCTCCCTTCAATCACAGGGTCAAAAGTGGGGATGTTCGCTGATGATTGCACAATGTTCAGCACCATTTGTGACTCCTCAGATACTGAAGCAGTCCGTGTAGAAATGCAGCAAGACCGGGACAATATCCAGGCTTGGGCTGATAAGTGGCAAGTAACATTCGCGCCACACAAATGCCAGGCAATGACCATCTCCAACAAGAGAGAATCTAACCATCTCCCCTTGACGTTCAACGACATTACCATCGCTGAATCCCCCACTATCAACATCCTAGGGGCTACCATTGACCAGAAACTGAACTGGAGTAGCCATATAAATACCGTGGCTACAAGAGCAGGTCAGAGGCTAGGAATCCTGAGGCAAGTAACTCGCCTCCTGACTCCCCAAAGCCTGTCCACCATCTACAAGGCACAAGTCAGGAGTGTGATGGAATACTCTCCACTTGCCTGGATGGGTGCAGCTCCAACAACACTCAAGAAGCTTGACACCAGCCAGGACAAAGCAGCCCGCTTGATTGGCAACCCATCTACAAACATTCACTCCCTCCATCACCGACGCACAGTGGCAGCAGTGTGTACCATCTACAAGATGCACTGCAGCAATGCACCAAGGCCCCTTAGACAGCACCTTTCAAACCCGTGACCTCTACCAACTAGAAGGACAAGGGCAGCACATACATGGGACCAACACCACCTGCAAGTTCCCCTCCAAGTCACACACCAGCCTGACTTGGAACTATATTGCTGTTCCTTCACTGTCGCTGGGTCAAAGTCCTGGAACTCCCTTCCTAACAGCACTGTGGGTGTACCTACCCCAGATGGACTGCAGCGGTTCAAGATGGCAGCTCACTACTACCTTAAGGGCAATTACGGATGGGCAATAAACGTTGGCCTGGCCAGCGACGCCCGCATCCCATGAATGAATTAAAAAAAAAAATAAACATGATTTCCCTTTCACAAAACTATGCTGGTTATTCCCGATTTACCTTTAAATTTTTCTAAGCGCCCAGCTAGAACCTCCTTAATGATCGACTCTAGCACCTTCCCCATGACCGATGTCAAGCTACCTGGCCTATAGTTACCTGTTTTCTGCCTCCCCCCCCCCACCCCTGCCCGCCTTGAATTGAAGGGTTATATTTTCTACTTTGCAGTCTAATGGAACCTTTTCAGAATCTAGCGAATTTTGAAAAATTAACACCAAGGCATCTACTTCATTAGCCACCTCTTTTAAGACCCTAGGATGAAGTCCTGTCAGGACCCGGGGACTCATCAGCCTGCAGCCCCATTTGTTTGGTCACTACTGCTTCCCTGGTGATTGTAATTTCACCAAGTTCCTCTCTTCCTTCTACCTCCTGATATACTGCTATTGCCGGAATGTTTTTTGTATCCTCTGTAGTGAAGATAGAAGCAAAATATTTGTTCGTTGCATCCGCGATTTCCTTATTAACTATTATTAGCTCCCCATTCTCACTCTCTAGAGGACCAACACTCACTTTACTTACTCTTTTCCTTTTTAAATCCCTCTAGTTACTCTGGCTGTCAGTTTTTACATTTCTAGTTAGGTTCCTCTCATACTCTAGTTTCTTTCTCCTGATTTAACCTTTGTGTTGTTCTCTGCCATTCTTTATATTCTGATCAATCATCTGAACTGCCACTCACCTTTGCACACTTAGATACCTTTTCCTTAAGTTTGCTTTCCTTAACTTCTTTAGTTAACCACAGTTAATGGGTTCCCCCCTTAGAATTTTTCGTTATAGTAGAAATATACTTATTCTGAGTATTCTGAAATATCCCGTTAAATGTCTGCCACTGCTTTTCTATTGAACGATCTCCAAGCCTAGTAACCCAGTTCACTTCAGCTAGCTCAGCTTTCATGCCCACATAGTTGCCTTATTCAGGTTTAGAATACTAGTCTTAGACCCACTCTTCTCTCTTTCAAACTGGATGTAAAATTCAATCATATTGTGGTCGCTGCTACCTAGAGGTGTCTTTACTCTGAGGTCATTAATTAATCCTGTCACATTACACAATGCCAAGTCTAATATAACCTGCTCTCTGGTTAGTTCCAGAACGTGCTGCTCTAAGAAACTCTCTCAAAAGCATTCTATGAACTCCTCATCCGAGCTACTATTGCCGATCTGATTTTTCCAGTTTATTTGTAGATTAAAATCACCCATGATTATTGCCGTCCCTTTATCACAAGCACCCAGTATTTCTTGGATGCTTCGTCCTACGTTGTCATTACTGTTCGGGGGCCACTCCCACTAGTGACTTCTTTCCCCTACTATTCCTCATCTCCACCCAAACTGATTATACATCGTGAACTCCTGAACCAAGGTCATCTCTAACTATTGTACCAATGCCATCCTTGATTAACAGTGCTATCCCTCCACCTTTCCCTAGCTTCCTATTCTCATTGAATATCACATACCCCTCAATATTCAGGACCCAATCCTTGTTATTCTGCAGCCACATCTCCATAATGGCTATCAGTGCACATTGAAGTACATAAATACGATCTATCAGTTTGTCTACTTTGTTATGAATGCTACATGCAAGTTCTGTCTTTTTGTTATCTTGTAACATCTAGTCTCGACTGTTGGTGTGTTCTTAGGTTTTTTCTCTCTCTCGCTTCCTGCCATTCTCTGACCTTCATTTCCCGTGTTACTGTTCTGCTCTCCTGCTGTGACTCTACCCCTTGATTTGCTACATCTACTCAAGCTTGATCCCTCAACCTCCCCCACCCTTGTTTAGTTTAAAGCCCTTTCTACTTCCCTATTTATATGGTTTGCTAGAACACTGGTCTCAGCATGATTCAGGTGCAGACCGTCCCAACAGTACAGCCCCCACTTTCCCCAGTGCTGGTGCCAGTGCCCCAAAAACCAAAACCCACTTCTCCCACAGCAGTCTTTGAGCCACATATTCATTTCACTAATCTTATGTGCCCTCTGCCAATTGGCATGTGGCTCAGGTAATAATCCAGAGATTATTACCCTTGAGGTTGTGCTCTTCAATTTGGTGCCTAGCTCCTCATTGTCTAAGCAGAACCTCTTTCCTAGTCCTACCTATGTCGTTGGTACCTACATGGACCACGACAACTGGATTCTCCCCCTCCCACTCCATGTTCCTGTCCTGAACCTCGTCACTGGGTAGGAAACACAGCCTTCTGACTCCCACTCTTGGCTGCAGTGTCAATCCCCCTCACTATGCTATTTTATATGCATAGTCTCTAGCCTTACCACTGTCCACCTTTTTAAAATAACTTATTTAACTTATTCAACCAGGCTGAATCCAGTACCTTCATTTAAAAGAACTTGATCATCTTGACCAAGTCTGCAGTTGCTGAAGTGTATAGTTCTAACTTTTTTGAGCCTATTTTAATAACTGATAACTCCAACACTTGTTATCATTCTGGTTGCCCTTCTCTGCTTTGAAATCCAGCAACAACAGCTTGCATTTATATAGCACCTTTAACACAGTATAATATCCAAAGGTACTTTCACAAGAGTATTATTACCATATAGGGACTAAAACTGGACACATTGATACATCCACATTTGAAGTAAAGCCTAAGTATAGTGCTGTTTGTTTTATGCTCAGCGTTGTTAACAATATAGTCCGAAACCCTATTGGTCTTTTGTATAGCCTTCCCACAATGCTTGTGAACCTTGTTAAAGATTTATCACCTTCCCCAGATATCTTTCTCAGTTTGGTATTCCTGCAAGTTGTAAAGGTTACAATTAAACATTTAGGGTTCGAGTTTCCACTAGTTATATCGGCATAATCCAGGTGGAATTGGCCAAACCACAAAAGATTGGAGAATTTTATACTTAAGTGAGTTATGCCCAAAACTGCTTGTGTTCATTTGTTCCTGCCATCTGTTAAGTTGGTTCACGATGCAATTCACCTGAATTAGACCCTGCCCACAAGTCCCCATGCCTGCAGATCAAAATTGAGATGCCGCCGATTGCACTGGTTCAGGAAGACTGTTCAAACTCTGCCCATTTTCTTAGACCCACACGCACTCGTAGACGCATTTTCAATTGTTTTTGTCAAATTTGCTTGGTTTATACCAATTAAACTGTTAAATAATGCAGTATAGTTTTTAAAGTGAGTTAAATCGAGTTACTCACAGGTAGAGGACTGACCACCCTTATTAATGCTTTTTTTTGGTGATAAGCCCATTTTCAGCTGTGGTTTTTTTTTTAAATGCACCAATTTATCACACTTGAATACATGAAGGAATTTTTTATTTAATGTAAGGAAATAATTACGTTCTATTATGTTGCCCAATATATGCTGGTTCATGCGTCCAAAGCAGAAACTCTACACCTTTCAGTTTCCTAACCGTGAATGCATGACGTTCTATTTGTCAAAATTGAACTCCTCACCTTCGCATTTCACCTCAGCCTTGCCTCACCTACTATAGCCTTGTATTTCTCCTCTATCCTACCTGCACCTGTCAGTCCTCTAATTCTGCCTTTTTGTGTGCATCTTAGCCCCACTCCCTGGAATTCCCTCCCTAGATCCGCTCTACTACTTCATTTCTCTCCGTTTTATATCTTTTCATCCAACCTTTTGGTCACCTCCTAATTATCCTTTCCATGGATTGGCATTCATTTCCTTAAATTTCCATTTGTGGGGTGCTTTGTGGGTGTTAAATGTCAATTTTTTTTTCTTGGTTCATGGGATGTGGGCTTCACATTTATTGCCCATCGTTAATTGCCCTTGAGAAGGTGGTGGTGAGCTGCAGTCCATCTGTTGCGGCAGGTATACCCACAGCGCTGTTAGGGAGCGAGTTCCAGGATTTTGATCCCATGACAGTGAAGGAATGACAATATATTTCCAAGTCAGGATGGGGTGTGACTTGGAGGGGAACTTCCAGGTGGTAGTGTTCCCATGCATCTGCTATCCTTGTCCTTCTCAGTGGAAGAGTTCGCAGGTTTGGAAGGTTCTGTTGAAGGAGGTTTGGTGAATTGCTGTAGTGCATCTTGTACATGGTACATATTGTTGCTACTGTGCATCATTGGTGGAGGGAGCAAATGTTTAAGGTGGTCGATGGGGTGCTGATCAAGCAGGCTGCTCTGTCCTGGATGGTGTTGAGCTTCCTGAGTGTTGTTGGAGCTGTACTCATCCAGGCAAGTGGAGAGTATTCCATCACACTCCTGAAATGTGCCTTGTAGATGGTGGACAAGCTTTGGGGAAACAAGAGGTGAGTTACTCGCTGCAGAATTCCCAGTCTCTGACCTGCTCTTTTTGACACAGTATTTATGTGGCTGGTCCAGTTCAGTTTCTGGTCAGTGGTAACCCCCAGGATGTTGACGATGGAGAAATCAACATTGGTAATGTCTTTGAATGTCGAGAGAAGATGGTTAGTTTCTCTTATTGGAGATCGTCATTGCCTGGCACTTTGTGGTGTGTAATGTTACTTGCCACTTTTCAGCCCAAGCCTGAATGTTGTCCAAGTCTTGCTGCATATGGACACAGACTGCATCAGTATCTAAGGAGTTGCAAATGGTACTGAACGTCGTACAATCATCAGTGAACATCCCCACTTCTTCCCTTAACAAGGGAAGGTCATTGAAGCAGCTGAAAATGTTTGGGCCTAGGATACTTCCCTAAGGAACTCGTGCAGCAATAACCTGAGGCTGAGGTGATTGGCCTCCAATAGCCACAACCATCTTCCTTTGTGCTAGGCATGACTCCAACCTGTGGAGAGATTTCCCCTTGATTCCCATTGACTACAGTTTGGCTAGGGCCAAATAAATGCTATATAAATGCAAACTTTTGGACATCTGCTATGCATGGGCCTAATCCTCTAATTTATCTAAATTGGCATACAGCCTATGGATTTCATCTAAATTATTAACTCCTGTGCATGTCATTTGTAAATTTACAAACCGTTCAATTAATGTATTACTTCAGATTTTCATGAAATTGATTGAATCTGTACTTTAACACACTCCTTTACTGAGGCAGCCTCACAGGCTAACTAGCTTTTTCCATCTTGGGTCAGCTGAAGAGCCAATGGTGGTGTGTGCTCTCAAGCTTTGTTTATTTTACAGCATTGCTAACAGTTAGGACTGCAAGTCAAATGTAGTATTCAAATTAATGTCAACTTGCATAATCAACTGTTGTTTCTAAGCTTGGTATTTCTCTGTACAGGGCTACTGTTAGATCTTTCACTCCAAGTCCCGAGGTGACACTAGACTCTGGTGAAAGCAGCTGAATTGAACACGTGTTCCCTTTTCTAAGGACTGAAAGGGGAGTGTAACTTTAGCAGTAGACTTCCTCGGAGGATTTGTGTGACCAATATGTTTGAAAGGAATCCACATAACACTTGTTTTAAATTCTCATTGTTGCATAATCTTCATGCATCCTTATGCACCTTGAACATAAGGGAGCAATTTGTGAAATTTATGATCCCAGCAGCTGTTAACTGAATTTTCCTCCAAAACTACGATAAACCATAATCTAGATTTTTGTATACTGCAACAGGAATTACCACCTGGCATTGCTCATTGTCTAATTAATATCAAGTCTGTGTTTGTCAGAGCAATGCAAATTGAGTAATTCTATTGGTCAGTCATTTATTTAGCTGTTGAAAGCTACTGATTTTCTCATTCGCATTTGTAGGAACTTTTTTGGGGGTGGGGTGGGGAAGACAAACTCTTGAATTGGGTGTTAATGAATTTTTGTCTTTTAAACTTGTACCATAATACAGCAAATCACTTAATCCAAACTGAAGAGGTTTAAAAATGACTATTATTATAATATTATTCAAAAATGACTTGACCTTTTTGTTTCATTGTAGCCAGTCCCTTTCAATTTGGATAGTGTTTCAAATTCAATCCACTCCCTGTTCTCTGAAGAAACACCAGTGATTCTACAGTTGGCCCCCAGTGAGGAGGTGAGTTGTGAGGATATAAAAAAAAACTTACTAGTGGTTAGCATATTGCAACTTTAGCTGAGACTTTGCAGATTATACAAACTACGCCTGCAAATATTTGCATATTCTAATTTGAGATGGCGCAACAAATATGCTAAGCTAGAAATTCCAGTACTGTATCTGTTTCAGCTGCTTTTTGCTTTGCTTTTCCAATTTTCTCTGCTGTGCCAAAGATTCATGCTGGTTATTGTTCTATGAGCACTGACAGTTCTCTGAGCCCATTCAGTGAGTATCAGCAGGTTTTCAATCCTGTCGGCTATCACAGCTGAGTATGATCTCATCCAGTGTCCACAGACATGCACAAGGGTCATTGAATAATGATCAGCAATAGGAACCAAGGTTGATTTCTGTGTTTCTCCTTTGCCTGTGCAGAGGGTGATTTTAGTGTTTGGTACGAGCTAAGTCATCACAAAACAGTAATTGAATTTAGGAGCTTGACATTTAATTTTTGATTGTGAAACTGTGAATAATAAGATTGACTTGTGAAATTTTTAGAGACTATACATGGTGGGGAAGGCAAACACCATTTTTGAGGATCTTCCTGTGACATTACGACAGATGCGGAACCGCTTGTTCCAGGATGACTCTGTTCTGAGCTTCCTTCCTCCTAATTCTCTGAATAAATATAATGAGGTAAGCGGAAGTAGGGGATTTCACTTTGCAGGTACTTTTTCTTTTGTCTCATGTGCCAATAATTCTAAAAGACAATGCCTTAACTGTAGGGTAGTTCTAGCTGGACAAATAGTGGAATGCTTATCAATTTTTCAGCTGCTTACATTTTATCTCTCTGCAGTCCAGTCAGATGTGCAGTTTTAGCTAGAGAAGCCTCAGCAATGTTCCTATTGCACCTTGGAGGGTAAGTCTCTAAGACTTGGCCCTCCAGTGTACACCTAAGCTCCTTGGACTTAGGCAAGTGACGTATGCCATTATATAGAGATGGTGTGCAGTTGGTCAGGCAAACAGAGATGCTATAAAAACAAGAAATGCTGGAAATACTCAGCAGGTCTGGCAGCATCTGTGGAGAGAGATCTCTCCACAGATGCTGCCAGACCTGCTGAGCATTTCCAGCATTTCTTCTTTTCATTTCAGATTTCCAGCGTCTGCAGTATTTTGCTTTTATTAAACAGAGATGCTATTTCTGTAGATTTCTTAGTAGCTTGGCTGACAGGACTTTTAAACTTGGTGACTTTGTGTGTCGGAAACCCAACTAACCAAAAATTATCCATATGCAGAACTATAATAAGAACTTGTAGTGGAACACAGTATGGCACTTCTTGCACAACTTATAAATGAATAGTCTATGTTTTCAAAGATTTGACTTTTTTGTTGCCTGAAGGGTGGTGGTTTCAAACTATTGGAATTTGAGCAAACATTTCCTCTAATTAAATATTGGGAAGACTGAAGCCATTTTTTAAAATCCCCACTATAGACTCCATTCCTTTCCCTGGCAACAGTCTGAGATTAAGTCAGTCTGTTCACAATCTTGGTGTCAAATTTGACCCTGGGATGAGCTACCGGCCTCCTATTTGTGCCATCACTAAGACTGTCTATTTCCACCTCCGTAACTTTGCGCTGTCACAGCTCATGCTGAAACACTCTCATTCATACCTTCGTTACCTCTAAACTTGACTATTCCAACGCACTTCTGGCTGGTCTCTCAAATTCTACTCTCCGTAACTTTAGGTCATCCAAAATTCCGCTGCCCGTGTCTTAACTCGCACCAAGTCCTGTTCCCCTGTCACCTTTTGTGCTCGCTGACCTACATTGGCTCCCAATCAAGCAACGTCTTGATGTTAAAATTCTCATCCTTGTTTTCAAATCCCTCCATAGCCTCACCCCTTCCTATCTCTGTAACCTCCTCCAGCCCCACATCCCTTCAAGATGTCTGTGCTCCTCTAATTCTGGCCTATTGCGTATCCCTGATTTTAATTGCTCCACCATTGGTGGCTGCACCTTTAGTATGCTAGGCCCCAAGTTCTGGAATATCCTCCCTACACCTCCTTAAAAACCTACCACTTTGACCAAGCTTTTGGTCATCTTACCTAATATCTCCTTTTATGGCACAGTGTCATACTTTGTTTTATAATGCTCCTGTGATGTGCCTTGGGACATTTTATTACGTTAAAAGCGCGATATAAATATAAGTTGTGAGTAACGCACCTCTTCCTGAAGGGGAATAGTCAACACAAATCATTGGATGTTTTAGTCCACATTAAAGACCTGAATCTTTCCTGTATGCCTAAACTGAACGAACCAAAGCAGATACAAAGGCCTATGGTCAATAACTAGTGGGTTCATATCATTGACTAGATAGTTTCCAGGGAAACTTCAATATTCTTTCACCCCCCTCCAATCCCACTCCAAAAAGAGAATTTGTGCTAAGTTTGTTGCACCAGTTTGAGTCAGATTATCTGCCTCTGCTCAGTATATTTAATCTCATGCTTTATAAACCAAAGACTTTTCACCAAATGGTGCTCTTTGAGAAAGAGGGTGATTTTCAGAGCAGTAATGGAATACGTTCCCAATCCAGTCCCTCTTCGTCCATCTTACAATGTACAGCTCAATCGAACTTGAGTTATACTTTGAGGAGTGGATCTGCAAAAATAGTATGCAATTTGAAACATATTAAGTGGTGGTCTGAAAAGCATCCTTATTCCTCCTTCAAGGGCAATAATGGATGAGATTTCTTTGGAATGTCAGTCTCTGTGTACAGTAGAAAGAAACTGTACAGGTAAGTAATCTAGCTCAGACTTGCCATGATGTACTTGTCCATCAAACATTTGAAGCTTGCTGTCTAAACATTACAGGTATCCAAAAAAAATTCTTGAAAGCTTGGATTCAGCAATGATTAAATTGCCTCAGATGGTATGTGTGTTAATTTAGCAATGAAATTCATGCCACATATCTGTAGATAAAACCTCAAGTTGATGAAACATTTTTAAAATTCTTTCGTGGGATGTGCGCGTCACTGGCTAGGCCAGCATCTATTGCCCATCCCTAATTGCCCTTGAGAAGGTGTTGGTGAGCCGCTGCCTTGAACCACTTAAGTCCATGTGGTGTAGGTACACCAACAGTGCTATTAGGAAGGGAGTTCCATGATTTTGACCCAGTGACAGTGAAGGAACGGCGGTATAGTTCCAAGTCAGTATGGTGTGTGGCTTGGGAGGGAACTTCCAGGTGGTGGTGTTCCCATGCATTTGCTGCCCTTGTCCTTCTAGGTGGTAGAGGTTGTGAGTTTGGAAGGTGCTGTCTAAGGAGCTTTGGTGAGGTGCTGCAGTACATCTTGTTGATGGTACACACTTCTGCCACTATTCATCGGTGATGGAGGGAGTGAATGTTGAAGGTGGTGGATGGGGGTGCCAATCAGGTGGGCTGCTTTGTCCTGGGTAGTATCGAGCTTCTTTAGTGTTGTTAGAGCTGCACTCATCCAGGCAAGTGGAGAGTATTCCATCACACTCCTGACTTGTGCCTTATAGATGGTGGATAGGCTTTGGGGAGTCAGGAGGTGAGTTACTCTCTGCAGGATTCCCAGCCTGCAACCTGTTTTTGCAGCCACAGTACTTATTTGGCTGGTCCAGTTCAGTTTCTGGTCAATGGTAACCCCCAGGATGTTGATAGTGGGGGATTCAGCAATGGTAATGCCATTGTACATCAAGGGGAGACGGTTGGGTTCTCTCTTGTTGGAGATAGTCATTGCCTGGCATTTGAGTTGCACGAAGGTAACTTGCCACATCTCCGTCCAAGCCTGGATATTGTCCTGGGGTTGCTGCATCTGGACATGGACTGCTTCAGTATCTGAGGAGTGGTGAATGGTGCTGAACATGTTGCGATCATCAGCGAGCATCCCCCACTTCTGACCTTATGATGGAGGGAAGGTGATGAAGCAGCTGAAGATGGTTTGGGCCAAGGACACTGCCTGAGGAACTCCTGCAGTGATGTCCTGGGACTGAGATGATTGGCCTCCATCAACCAGCACCATCTTCCTTTGTGGTAGGTATGACTCCAACCAATGGAGAATTTTCCCCCAGATTCCCATTGACTCCAGTTTTGGTAGGGCTCCTTGATGCTGTACTCGGTCACGTGCTGCCTTGATGTCCTGGGCAGTCACTCTCTCCTCACCTCTGAGGTTCAGCTCTTTTGTCCATGCTTGGACCAAGGCTGTAATGAGTTCAGGAGCTGAGTGGCTTTAGCAGAACCCAAACTGTATGTAGATTACTTGTATCATGTAATTAATGTAGAACCATGCTTTATTGTCAGTATTCTTGGGTACCTTTTAAATAGTTTCCCTTTATTGTTGATTACAGCATTCTTTCAGATTTGTTTTCTCAAGGATTCTAAAGGCTTATTTTTTTTTTTGTTTTGTTAGGTTGACCTTCTGTTCCTTTCAGAATTGCAAGTTCTTCATGATATTTCTGCATTGGTAAGTTATAAATAACTTTTCAGTACATTAAAATGGCTTTTACATACTATTTATAACTTCCCTTTAAACCTTTTGCTCCATATTGAATCATCTTTAAATGCTGTCAATAATGCCACTTTATTAAACTGGGTAGCCCATTTACAGGTGAAAGATGAGTGTGACACTTGTGAGCACTGTGCCAGGCATTGTTGGCTGAACACAATACTTACTAACTTCATAGCAATTTTGCTGATTGTGAATAACAGGAAACTCTTTTGTCTTGACCATACAGCTGTCTGGTTGTGAAGTTGGCCTTGTTTCCTGCAGTGTTAAACTATTCCTTATATTTTCTGTTTTGTTCTGATAAAGTGTATTTACAACTTGCATATCTCCAGCAATGACTCCTCTTGTCACTGCATGGTCACCACCATAGTAATCTATCCTTGGCCCTCTGTTTGTTCTTGCCTGCATGCTGACCCTTGGTGTCATGACAATGATGCCCAACTCTACCACTGCACTAATTCTGACTAGACAGGTTGACTGAAGCTAAGTTGTGGAATGAATCATGCCATATTAAAAACTTCTTGTTCTATTCAACACATTCAAGTTTCAAAACCCTACCAATGACCTTACCTTCACCTCTGCATCATTGTCAACCTCCATTTCATCTCCATTTCTTCAGTGTCCTGTTGCCCTAAGCTCTAACTCATTCAAAACTTGGACAGTATCCAGTCCTGTGCCCATTTCCACTTGTCCATTGCAAAAGCAACTCAAATTTATATAGCGCCTTTAACATAGTAAAACGACCCAAGGCACTTTACAAGTGTTATCAAACAAAATTTGGCATTGAGCCGCATGAAATATGAGGACAGGTACCAAAAGCTTGGTCAGAGGTAGTTTTAAGGAGCATCTTGAAGGAGGATAAAGAGGTGGAGAAGTTTGGGGAAGGAATTCCAGAGCTTAGGGCCTAGACAGCTGAAAGGACATTGTTCCATGTTGATCTAAACCTTTACTCAACATGTTGAATTTAAAATCCCTGTTGTCCTCCTTAAATTGTTTTTTTTCACCCTTGAGTCATATTACTTACAATCCCTTTATGAGTTCAAAAACTTCCCAACCAGTTACTCCAAATAATTCATCAGCATACCCCAAGTGATTCTCTTTTTTAAAAAAAAAGGTGAATTTTTAATATGCTGAACTGCATACAAGAGACACTTTTGCAAACTTTTCCAGCATTGTACCCCCTTCCATAAACTCCAACCCTGGCTTACATGCGTTCCCTCTTTCAGCCCAACATTTTGGTCAGGGACTTTCGTCATCTCAGCCCCACTAATGAGCTTCCTGTCTAAAGACCATGACTTCCCTTTATCTCCACTTCTTAAAATCTGTCTTTCTGGTCATATTTTTGGTGCCCTCTCCTAACTCTGTTACAATCCATTCCTTTTTAATTTTCTTTCTAAAGTCTTTTTTTCCTATGTTAAACTTGCATGTATATAGCATATTTATCTTTTGACAGGAAAGCTGAATGCATTCTTTTTGGTATTTTGAAAGGCTTGTTCTTTGGGTTGATCAAATAGAGATGTGCTTGTTTGATTTTGATGGTGCAATATGTTTACCAACAAATTTTTCATCTCCAAGTGCATGCATGTTTAGTAAGTGCCGCATATGTAGGCTGGAATTTTACGTCTGGGCGGAGGTCCCACCCATCAGCCAGAAAGTTGCTGGGCCTTGAAGCCACGCTGTGATTTTACGAGGCCCTTAATTGGCCTTGCTGGGGACAATTGGCTGGGCCCCGACCAGGGTGGGGGGGGCCTTCCATGGAGTAAAATGCCAGTGGCGGTGAGAGAAGACCCTTCAGTAGCAATCAATTTAATTGGTCACTTAATGGCCTTAATTGCCCTGGGGGGGGGGGGGGGGTTGCCGTTTGTCACCTCTCCCACCCCTTGTAAAATTGCAGCTGGTGTGGGAAGGCAATGGGACTAGCACCCCTGCCTCCCACTCAATTTGACACCCACAACCCCACCCCGCGGGGGGAGGGCGTAAAATTCTGGCCATAGTCTTTGATCTCAGAACGCGCTTTCAAATCCTGCTAAAAAGAATTTACTAAGCTTTTCAAAGCATATCCTGTCTGCATATTAAAATTCACATTTTATGAAGGGAAATAAATGGTAGCTGCCGATGACTTAATTGGGGAATCTGGCTGGGAAGAGTTTGAACGGAACAGTGTAAAAGGAGGGGAGACGACATGATTTGTGGGGCTGGGTAAATAGTTTGCTTATCAATTGTCAGTTTATCAGTTAAGCTCATTACTTACTTGAGTGAACCCTCTTGGCTAATTTCTCCAGGGTTTCTCTAGGCTAACTTGTATGCCAGAAATTGTTAGAGAAAGGAGGAAAGTGACATTGCATAGAGTGGAACCTTGCAAATGTTAAAAAGGGTATCCCACACAAGGTGTTTTAATCTAAAGGAATCGTTCCAGTTCAAAAGTTAAATTGGTGCAGTTAATTTTTAGGTTTTTTTATAATTTAATGTGATTTATACATTGCTGTATTTTTTTGTTATGCAGCAGTCACAGAAGGATATTTGTAGGTATTTTGTGCTATTTGTACATACTAAGACAGTAATAGTATATTTCAGGATTGGAGTTTACTGACTGATCACATGATGGATGTATTCGATAAATATAACCCGTCAACTTCAGAACTGAGGAGTGAAAGCCTTGGTCCATGAATAATTGAATGCAAATGGTTCTTAAAGTATGAAAAGCTCAAATATGTAGATATTAAATTATCTATCTACAGCTAGTAGGTAAATATAAGTGTCAGGCCACTTTTACATTGTGATGTTGCCCAGCATCCATCCCTTAATAAGAATAAGTTCTCTTTATTCCAGTAGTGAGATAGCCCATACCTTCCCATCACCAATAAATGGATGAAGTTGTTATATAAATTAAAATGGCAAGCACTTGGTTCCTTATATAAAACACAGCATCCGTGTAGGAACTGAACACAAATTCACATTCTGTGACTTGCAGGCAATCTCTGGATGAGTCCACAGCCTATTACACATTGTGATATTGATGTGTACCTATAGAACACGAATCTAGGTCCGATCGGGTTTATGATCTTTCGATAGCAATCAAAAACAAAGATAGAATGTACATATTTTTCAGTACATCTGTTGTCACTCTTTGTTATTGGGCACCAACGATGCAAAGCCTCTTGTTTACAAAAACTTAAATTTGTGAAATGCCTTTAACATAGAGGAATGACCCATTGCACTAAAGCCAGAGAGTGTGATTAGGATGGGTGACCAAAAGGTTGGCTAAATAAGTGCATTTTAAGAAGTTCTTAAAGTAGGAGAGGGTAAGTAGAGAAATGGAGGAGCTTAGAGAGGGGATTCTTGAGTAGTATTTAGTTGGCTGAAGGCATGTCTGCCAGAGGTGAGGCGATGCAGAAGAAGCTGGAGGTAGGGACCAACAACAACAGCTTGTATTTATGTAGCACCTTTAATGTAATAAAACATTCCAAAGCTTCAGCAGAGCAATCTAAAAGAAAATATGACAGAGCCACATAAGGACATTAAGCTTGCTCAAAGAGGTAGGTTTTAAGGAGTGTCTTAGAAGAGGAAAGAGATGAGGGATGGAGAGGTTTAGGGAGGGAATTCAGAGCTTTGGAGTGTCTTAAAGGAGGGAAGTGAGGTCGAGAGAGATAGGGAGGTTTAGGGAGGGAATTCCAGAGCTTGGGGCCTTGGTAGCCGAAGGCACAGCCACCAATGTTGGCGCAATTAAAATGGGGGATACTCGAGAAGCCAGAATTAGAGGAGTGCAGATATCTTGGAGGGTTGTAGGGCTGGAGGAGATTACAGAGATAGGGAGGGTTGAGGCCATGGAGAGATTTGAAAACAGATGAGAATTTTAAAATTGAGGCATTGCTTAACCAGGAGCCAACACATCAGTGAGCACCTGGGTGATGTGTGAATGGGACTTGCAGCTGGTAAGGACACAGGAAGCAGTTTTGGATGACCTCATGTTTAGAGGGTAGAATGTGGGAGAACAGCCAGGAGTGCATTGAAATAGTCAAGTCCAGAGGTAACGGAAACATGATGAGGGTTTCAGTAACAGATGAACTGAGGTAGGAGCAGAGTCACAATGTTACTGAGGTGGAAATAGGCAGTCTTAGTGATGGTGTGGTTGGAAGCTCATCTTGAGGTCAAATATGACACCAAGGTTGTGTGTCTGGTGCAGCTGCAGATAGTTACCAGGGAGAAGGATAGAATTTGTGGTGGGGACTGAAGACATTAGCTTCAGTCTTCCCAACGTTTAGTTGGGGAGAAAATTTCTGCTGATCCATTACTGTATGTCAGACAGCAGTCTGGTAATTTAAAGCCAGTGGAGGGGTGGTGGTGAGGTAGAATAGGTGTTGTCGGTGTACATGTGGAAACTGATGCCGAGGGACAGTTTGTAGATGAGAAATAGGAGGGGCCAAGGATAGGGCCTTGGGCGACACGAGAGATAATGGTTCTGGAGCGGGAAGAAAAGCCATTGCAAGTAATTCTCTGGGTGCAATTAGATAGATGAGAATGGAACCAGGCGAATGCAGTCCCAACCAGTTGGACAATGAGAAGCGTTTGGAGGACAGTGTGATTAGTCGCATAAAAGGCTGCAGACAGGTCGAGAAGGATGAAGAGGGTTAGTTTACCTTTGTCACAGTCACATAAGATGCCATTTGTGACTTTGGGAGCCATTTTGGTACTGTGGCAGAGACGGCAACCTGTTTGGAGGGATTCAAACATAGAGGTCCAGGAAAGATGGGCATGGATTTGGGAGGTGATAGCATGTTGAAGGACTTGGAGAGGAAAAGGAGGGTGGAGATGGGGCAGTAGTTTGCAAGAGCAGTGTGATGGTAGATTTGAAGGAATGGGGGACAATTCCTGAGGGGAGAAAATGTTAATATCAGCTGATGTTGGGTGGTCAGTAGTTTAGTGGGATAGGGTTGAGAGAATTGAAATCGAATCTCGTGGATAAGATGAGCACAGAGAGGCCATGAGGGGAGATAGGAGAGAAATTAGAGAAAGATGTGGGTTGTGGACTTGGACAGGGGGGAATTAATGTATGTTTGTGGATGATGTCACCAAGAGGCATGATGTAGAGGAGAGAGGAACTGTGGAAGCTTGGGGAGATCCAGAGTTGACACTGTAGAATAAAAAGAAAAGCCATTGCTGGCGATGTTCTGGTTACGATCAGATCGGCAAGAGCGGAACCAAACAATCCCATAGAGCTGGACAATGGAGGAGGATGGTGTAGTTCATTGTGTTGAAGGCTGCAGAGAGAACGAGGAGGTATTGTGCATCACTGCCATAGTCAGTGTTTCTCGTGACTGCTTTGGATCATTTTGGTGAGGCTCTGTGAAGGGCAGAAACCTGATTAGAGACATTCAAGTGGAGTATCGAGATATAGTCAATGATCTGGGAAGCAACAGGTTCAAGGAGATTGGGGACGTAATGATTGTTTGTTGGACAGAGGAAGTGAGTTTTTTGAGGAGGGATATGATGGCAGCCTTGAAAAAGGGGTCAGTGCCGAGCGAACCATTTGTAATATCAGCTGGCATGGGAGCCAGAAAGGGAAGAATTTAGAATACATTTCAACAAGACCGTGTGAAGATTGTGGTTTTATGGGTGATCTTGATGAAATTATTTACCTGTCATGATCATGAACACGAATTGCTATACTGTAGAATGGTGGGACCCCAATTCTTAGTTACAGTTCTCCAGAGGTGCCCTCCCTTCCAGAACAGTAGGGAGACAGTGAACAGAAGCCGAGCTCTGAGTTGTAAACAACCCTATTTGATCAGTAACATTGGGTACTTGGCAGCTTTCTGAGTTGTTAATGCATCGGATATGAGTATTGAGAAGTAAATGCTGGGTCGGAGGATGAAATAATGTTGGGAGAGTTGAAAATGTAGATACCGCACAGGTATTTCAGGTTTTAATACTCTCTCGTGGTGCAATTCAAATGTGGATTTACTTCAAGATTTGCTGTTGCTTTCCTGTACAATAAAAAGCATGCGTGAACATCCAACATATTTTTTGAGGTCCACAATTACTATTTGGCTGCAATACAAAGTTAATGTGACTTCAATGGGCACTTTAAAAAAAAAAAATAATAATCTTGAATGTAAAATATTTCCACAGCTATCCAGGCACAAACATTTGGCAAAAGACCATTCGCCTGACCTTTATTCACTGGAGCTGGCAGGTCTGGAAGAGATTATAAAACGTTATGGGCAGGACTCCCAGCAGTTTCGTGATGCTACCCAAATCCTTGCTTCAGTCATCCAGAAGGTAAAACAACATGTTTTTAGGTTTACATTCTATACACTAATCCTTACCCTGCTATTTCACAGGTTTCATCTGAGCAATTGGACAAATTAGCATTGAAGGGAGGAGGTATTAGTGTTTTTAGCGGGCTTAAAAGTCGATAAATTCCCAGGCCCAGATGAGATGTATCCCAGGCTGTTATGTGAGGCAAGAGAGGAGATAGCAGGGGCTCTGAAACAAATTTTCAAATCCTCTGTGGCCACAGAAGAGGTGCCAGAGGACTGGAGGACAGTGAATGTGGTACCATTATTCAAGAAGGGTAGCAGGGATAAACCAGGTAATTACAGGCCTGTGAGTCTGACATCAGTGGTAGGGAAACTATCGGAAAAAGTTCTGAGGGACAGGATTAATCTCCACTTGGAGAAGCAGGGATTAATCAAGGATAGTCAGTATGACTTTGTCAGGGGGAGATTGAATTTTTCGAGGAGGTGACTAGGTGTGTAGATGAGGGTAAAGCAGTTGATGTAGTCTACATGGACTTCAGTAAGGCTTTTGATAAGGTCCCACATGGGAGATTGGTTAAGAAGGTAAGAGCCCATGGGATCCAGGGCAATTTGGCAAATTGGATCCAAAATTAGTTTAGTGGCAGGAGGTAGAGGGTGATGGTCGAGGGTCGTTTTTGCGATTGGAAGCCTGTAACCAGTGGTGTACTGCAGGGACTCTTGCTGTTTATGGTGTACATTAATGATTTAGACGTGAATATAGGAGGTATGATCAGTAAGTTCGCTGATGACACGAAAATTAGTGGTGTCGTAAATATTGAGGAGGAAATCCTTCAATTACAGGACGATATAGGTGGGCTGGTAAGATGGGCAGAGCAGTGGCAAATGGAATTTAATCCTGAGAAGTGTGAGGTGATGCATTTTGGGAGGACTAACAAGGCAAGGGAATATACAATGGATGGTAGGACCCTAGGAAGTATAGAGGGTCAGAGGGACCTTGGTGTACTTGTCAATAGATCACTGAAAGCAGCAGCACAGGTAGATAAGGTGGTTAGGAAGGCATATGGAATACTTGCCTTTATTAGCCAAGGCATAGAATATAAGAGCAGGGAGGTTATGATGGAGCTGTATAAAACGGTAGTTAGGCCACAGCTGGAGTACTATGTACAGTTCTGGTCGTCACACTGTAGGAAGGATGTGATTGCACTGGAGAGGGTGCAGAGGAGATTCAGCAGGATGTTGCCTGGGCTGGAGCATTTCAGCTATGAAGGGAGACTGGATAGGTTCAGGTTGTTTTCCTTAGAGCTGAGGGGGGACCTAATTGAGGTATACAAAATTATGAGGGGCACATGGTAGATAGGAAGAAACTTTTTCCCTTCGCAGAGGTGTCAATAACCAGGGGGCATAGGTTTACGGTAAGGGGCAGGACGTTTAGAGGGGATTTGAGGAAAATTGTTTTCACCTAGAGGGTGGTTGGAATCTGGAACACGCTGCCTGAAGGGGTGGTAGAGGCAGGAACCCTCACAACATTTACGAAGTATTTAGATGAGCACTTGAAACGCCATAGCATACAAGGCTATAGGCCAAGTGCTGGAAAATGGGATTAGAATAGATAGGTGCTTGATGGCCGACATGATGGGCTGAAGGGCCTATTTCTTTGCTGTATAACTCTGACTGTGTGACTGTTGTTACGACCGAGGTGGGAAGCGTGCACTGTTTATTCTAGTCCCACTTCTCCACAGGTCACAACATATATTTTAACTTTTCCCACTTACTAATACAGTCTATCGTATGGTCTATTTTTCTCCGAATAGAACACACTAACCAGGTTTCTTTAATGAACAACAAAATTATCAGTTTATTATAGATCAAGTCTTAGCCAGTAATGAAGTAAAGCATAAACACAAATTTAAATTTTAAAGTCTCCTTTTTACCGTAGCCCCTCACACTCTCACATATGCACACGTGTACGCAGCCCCCCTCCACCACCCCCCCCCCCACCCCCAACCAGGTAACTGGAAAAATAAAAGGGATTTTAAAAATTCAGAGCTCTGATACAGACAAAAAAAAAGCACTTGGGCTCACTACATGCTCATTTTTTGAAGAAAACAGCAGATGGGATACGTTGTCCAAACTGGCATACAGTCCAACTTCCAAATACACATAGGTCACTAGGATCTTTTTAGAACCGTTCTTTTCAGGTGGCGTCGAGAGGTAATTTAGCAGGCTTTCTTCAAAGAGAGGAGACAAGATGAATCGAAACATTGGACTTCTTGGGGTCTTTTAGAGATGATGGGTTGTGGTCTTTTCTCCTTCTTGACACTTCTTCAGCAGCAAGCTAACTTTATCAGCTGCTCACTCCAGAAGGTAAAACGCACACTGACCCGACAACCAACAGCTTGAGAGCTTTCTGCCCTCACGTGCTCGCTGCTGCTGTCGGGCTTGGCCAATCAAGGGGCGTGATTGACTTCTCTGCCCACATCTTCCCCTGTTACCAGGGTTTCTGTTCTATTTTTAACTTGTCATGTAACAACCAGTAACATTGTTGCCAAACTAGTTCTTTCAGTGCCCGCTTGAAAAAAACTGGTCGACATTTATTCAGCTTGACTGAGTTCCTCAAAAAATATTTTAACAAAAAAAACAATCACTTCCATAACAGCATCAAGTTGATTTTTCAACTTTTACCAAGCTAGAAGTTAAGAATATTTTTTAAGGATTTTTTTTTTTAACTCAGAACGATCTTGTTGCTCTTACAGAAGTAGTATTTGCTTCTGTTACCTCCCAACCTATGCTGATAAGTAGAGTCTTTTTGGAAGAGAAGCTTTCAACATCATACCAATATGCATTATGTCTGAGATTCATGTGGTATCAAATGCAATACCTCACTAGTAGTATCTGTTTGAAATCGTTGTTGCTTTGGACTAAATAAACCTCAGATGGTTCTTTGCCAATTTGGATGTATGTTAATATCCTGATTCAAGTCTGCTATCTTATGTTCTATACAGCACATGATATATGCCCCATTATTGTTGAAGATTAGGTAAAAGGTGATCATATCAAATAGATTTTGGTTAATTTGCCCCATGCCGATATATACACAAAAGTTTAAGATTCTCAAGCTGGTTTTTTTTGAGGAGTGGGATGGTGGCAGTTTTTGAAATGGGACTATGCATGAGCGGATCACTTATAGCTAGTGTGGGGGCCATGAAAGGATGAATTTGGAATTCATTTCAACTGTATGTGAACATGGCAGTTTAATGGCCTTGACTATATTATTTAGTTGAACATTAAATTCTGAAATCACAAACCAATTTCTGCAAAGGGGCATAGAACAGGTTAGGCTTTTACATATGTAAATGAGCAGCCCAGTGCCTGTTTTAGGTGGCTGTTAAGGATGCCCATAAAACGCATGCAGCAAGGTCTAATTTCTACCCCCTTGTTGTAGATGGTTAGCAGTTCAATACGTTTGACTAAAAATCCCTTGGCTGGTCACCATTCTTCTGGAAGAATGTGTTTTCATAATCATTGGATGTCATAATTTATTAATTGAAAAACAGCTGCTCCACATGTTTAGTAATAAGTCTATTTCCTTCCTCTTGGGAGTACAGCATTGGTGAAATAATCAGTTTTAATCTGTTTAATACATATTTTGCAAAAACTTTAATCTGCTACAATAAAAACACAATGGTGACAAGTTAAGTTCAGCACAATTTTTTTAAATGCCAAAGAAATACAGTTTTAATATTTAAATCTAACCACTACCATTCAAAAGTGTATTGTTTTAATGTGCAAATTTAAATTTTAAATAGAGTTGAACCATTGAGTTTGAATTTACATAGTCAATTGTGTTTATAGTACTTCACTGTTTCAAAGAATTTACAATATAAAATAAGCAATTTCAAACAAAATTGAGTACTTGAAAGATGCACCTATTACCAATATAGGAATTACTTAATTTAAAGAAGCTGAAAGCTATTTTACATCTTTAATTTTTCTATTACAACTTTGTAGATGTTACAGGGCTAGGAATTGACATATAATTACTGCTGATACAAGATGATGAGAAGATGTGATATTTATACTTGTATAAATGCCATGCACCTTAAATACCACTTTCCAATAGTTTCAATTTTGAGATTGTTTGAAGTGCTGCTGAAGTTAACTGGGGGGTTTAAAATGACTCTTTGCTTCTGACCACCCTTTGTTCCTTAGTAGCTTCCTACTGGATTAATTTCAGTTGTATGCTAGTTCACTGGAAGGAATTGAGCAATAGCCAACTTGTCTAAAACTTTACAAGTTTGCATTTGTACAGTATGGTAACAGATTTTGGCTCTTGCATGTAAGAGACTTCAGGGTAAATTTTATGGTTTCGGGCTCCCAGCACAGAGCTTCACATGACAGCAGCATACATCAGGAATAGAGATATTGTGGTCAATACATACTATTTGTAGCCTCCAGTATTTTGCATCTGTTCTTCACACACAGTCCATTGATGGCATCAGGACTGAGCAGGTGAGCAAGTGGAAGTCTCGCCCTTCCACATACTGATGTTGAAATGGGGCTCCAGGAATTTCTAGGCTGAAGCAATTGGGCGGAATCTTATGTACTTAGTCCCTGCCAGAACAGTGGGACCATTTTAGGCTTGGGGACCCGATTTCCTAATGGGTGGGCTATGCCAAGGCTCTTTTCCAGAGCAACAGCTTTAGCATCCTGCCTCTGGGTTCCCCAATCAATGAGGGAGGGCAGGCGGGATAACGTGTCTATTGGTCAAAGGAAGGATTTCTAATTAAAGGGACCATGGCATGCGTTACCAGCTCTTGGGTTTTTGAGGCTGCAGCAACCACAGGAATGGAGAAGAGGTCTGGGAAGGCTGCCCCCAGGTGTCTCACCCTTACCTGCAGTGGTTTGTGAGGGGCTGCAGTGAGGTGAGCTCTTCCAAAGACGGGAAGAAGAGGTTGACCTCTCCAACCAAGTAGGCATGGATCAAAATGGCTGAGGAAGTCAGCAGAAGAAGCATGCTCCCTCCAACCCGGAGACAGTGCACCAAGAGGGTCCAGGATCTCAAGTGGCATAATATTTCCAGGGGCCAAGCCAAGCATTCTCTTGTACAGCACTCCTCAGCTCAACACATCTTGCAGATCCACTCATTCATCTTTCTGAAGACACCTCACATACCCATCCGAACAACACACTCTCTCCCTGTTGTCCTTTCACACCCATGCCTCACAGTGACCCCTCTAAAATGATGTAATTCCCTCTTTTCAATAGAAGCCAATAAGAACACTTAGGAGGAGAAGAGAGCACACTACTTGGCGAGGGGCAGAGACCTATGGTGGGGTTGGGCCCTCCAGTGACTGGTATCTTGTTGGCCACTGGCAATGTGTGCCTACCTACTCCACTGGGAAGGAGGTCTTGTTCCAGGAGGCTGCAGATGTCAGCAGCCACCTGCCCTGAGAGCCTGAAGCACTGGTGCTTAGACATGTCAAGAGAGCTGATCCTCTGCCTATAGACCCTGTCTTGGGGATCTCTCCTCCTTCCAGCTGGATCTCAGTGTCCATCCCATCTGCCCTGTGGAGGGGCATATGGTTGAGAAGGCAGCTGGTACTGCTGCTGAAGCTGTTGGTGGTGGTGTTGCCCCTGCCATTGCCCTTCAGAACAGGTAGAATGTGGAGCTGTATAAGCTGCGCCCATGCCACATGGAAGGCTGACAACAAGGAAGTGCAGCTGCAAGTGACTGAAGCGCTGGACAAGTGAAGTGCCTGCCAAGGAGTTGGCAATCACCTGTCAAGCAATGAAAGCACTCAAATGCTTTGAACAGCAGTCTCTCATCTGGCCATGGCTGGAGCTCTTCAGTGTAACTGATCACAGCCTTCCCAGCTTGTCAGTTTCACTGAAGAAGCTCTTCCCACTGTGCACACGCCTCAGTGACCTTGGCAAGCTGCAGACACCGCGTGGAAGCCATGTGTTAGGAAAGCAGGAATCCATGGTTAAAAGGCTCTTAATTGAGATGATTGAAAAGGCAATTGCTTTCACGCCAGACCCGCAGGAATTCCCCTCAGGACTCGGAACCTGCCCTGGGGAAAGCTGGAAGAGGGCGGGATAACGTCGGGTTCCCAACCCAATGTCATTTTCTGTGACCTTCCTGCCCCAAATACACCAGAGTCTGCCTGCACTCAGCTGGGAAAATTCTGCCCATTGTGTCTGAGCCAAGAAGGGCACTACAACTGTCTACAGTCATCCCTGGATCAGAGAAGGAACAAGGAATTTCACTTCTGATCACAATACCATAATCCATTGGAAGTGTACATGTGAGGCCATGATCACTATCTGTAATGTCGGGTACCCTGACAACACTGTCCAGGATTAGATGCTAATGATGGCCTTTAGGTGACATATTGGAGGATAACCACAACCCACTGAACTGGACCCCCATGAGGGAATTATTGCCTTCTGGGGAGGTGGGGGGAGAAAAATTGGAAGAGAAAATTGAAGACAGAAAATAAATTACTGGCTCCCACTCCAAGCACCCAAGAATTGCACATGGCTCACTCCTCTTTCCATTTAATGATTTTGTTCAGATTAAACTACTTAAAGCAGCGCTATTGTGCCAGAAGTTCGAACAAATTTCAATTTTCAGAAATCTTAAACGGCAAGTGACACGTGGGCCTACATCATTTATGGTGCATTTGAGATGACTACCCTTCAGGGGTCTGGAATGTCAGTAGCACCTTGTTCCGTCAGGGGAGACATCAGGCTTTTGCTCAAAGGGAGATGTTCTTGCTACTTGATGCTTGGTTGTTGTGCTGCTCCTCTAACGACAATTTCTGCTGGGATGTGGCATTATGGGCCCCACTTACTGTCATTGTACAGCAGTTATACCTGCTTCATGCAGGAGTGGTTTATTGTTGGCCCTACATTGGATTGATTTTTGCTGAAGCCTGGCATCTCCCCAATCCTTCCTCCAAATACCAAATGTTACATCAGGATGGCTACAGATGGAAATCTTACAAAGTAGCTTGACTGTTCTTTAAATGTCTGACAGGGTCAGCTTATTTTAACTTTCCCGGTGGATGAAATCTAACATTTTGCATTGATTTTTATTTTTAATAGTCTGGTCACTCAGTGAAACATTCAGATGAATTTGGTAAATCATTGCAACTGATGTTTGCCCAAAGAGACCTATATTTGCTAAGTGGTCCCTCAACTTGACCATGATGCTCTATTCATACTTGATCTCTCTCTAGCCTTTGACCACACCACGACCACGCCATCTTCCTCGGATGCCACTCTCCCTTCTTGCCCAGTTCAAAGGGACTGCTCTTGCTTGGTTCTGCTTTTAGCTATCTGATTGTAGTCAGAACATCTCCAGTAATGACTTCTCTTCCTGCCCTCATAATATTCCCTCAGTGGTGGCAGAGAATGAGAGCGCGCGCACTGGGGAACAGTGCGCCCTGATCGGTGGATTTCCAAAAAAAATCAAGGAGTGACAACAGAGTACAGCAGGCAGTCATTGATTGGTGAGTATTAGTTTTTCTAAACAAATGCTAGGGCAGCGTTTTAAACTAGGATTGGGAAACTAAAAAGTACTGTATTAAATTTATAGCTTAACAATTAAACCAATAAAATTTCTATTGGGGTAAGTATTTTTATACTAATTCACTTACTGTGTTAGCACAGAGCAGGTTTAGAGGCATTAATTAAAATTAATAGCTTATACAAGGTAGAAACTAGATTCTAAAAGAGGGAATAATTTTTTTCTTAATGGATGGGCAGCTGAGACCTGTTTGCAATTCCTGTGCCATGTGGGAACCATGACACTTCGTGTCTTGGAGGGTCATGTGAGTAGAAAGTGTCTTCAGCTGCTTGAGCTCGCGCTAAGGATTTCTGAGCTTGAGGGGCAGCTGGAGTCACTGTGGAGCATCAGTGAGGATGATAGTTTCCTGGATCATATGTTCCAGGAGGTGGCCACCCCATAGGTACCAAGTGTTCAGATAGTAGATGAGTGCCATTCAGAAGAGGCAGGAAGTACAGGATGTGTGGGGTGTGTGCCACTCTCAGACCGGTACTGAGCATTGGAGACTGCTGGGAACGACAATACCTTGAAGGAGTGTAGTCCAGACCATGGCATCAGTGGACAAGGGCTTGCACAGGAGGGAACAGCAAAGAGTAGAAATGCAGTCATTCTAGGAAATTGCTTAGTTAGGAGGACAGACAGGCATTTCTGTAACTGTCATTGTGAGTTCCACATGGTGTGTTGTCTCCCTGGTGCCTGGATAAAAGGACATCACTGAAAGGATGTAGAATATTCTGCAGGGGGAAGGGAGTGAGCCAGAAGTTTTGGTACACATTCGTACCAACGACAGAGAGAGCAGGTGTTGAGGTCCTACGGTCAGATTTTCAGGAGCTAGGAAGGATGTTAAAAAGAGGACATTTGAATGTAGTAATCTCTACCTAATTACTACCTGTGCCATGCGCCAGCAAGAGTAGAAATGGGAAGAAAGGGAGCACGATGCCTCAAGTCATGCATGGTACAGTGGAGAGGGCTTCAGATTCTTGGGACATTGGGACCAGTCCTGGGGCCGGAAGCACCTAGTCCAAAGGGACGGGTACGTCTCAACAGGACTGGGACCAATGTGCTCGTGGGAAGGTTCACTTGTGTGATCGGGGAAGGTTTAAACCTTCATTGATGCCTTTGTCACTTCCAGACTCAACTCTTCTAATGCTCTCCTGGTTGGCCTCTATCCTCCACCCTCTAAACTTTTATTTATCCAAGACTTCGTTGTTTGTATCCTGGACAGCATCAAGTTCTAGTCATCCATCACCTCTATTGGCTCCCGGTCCCCTAGCGCCTCAAATATAAAATTGTCCTTGTAGTTAAATCCCTATATGGTGTTGTCCCTACCTCTCACTAACCTTCCCCAGCTTTGGAACCCTTCCAGAATCCTCCGTTCCTCCAACTCTGGCCTCTATGCATTCCTGCTCTCTTTACCCTGCCATTGGCAGCTGTCCTTTAAGCTTGTCTAAGCTTCACATTCTGGAATTCCATCCCTAGTCCCCTCTGTCACCGCCTCCTTCCCATTTAAGATCTTCCTTTAAAACCCACTTCATTTATGAATTTTATGGTGATTCCTCCTAATAATACCTCATTTAGTTCGGCAATATTTTTTTGACTATGGCTCTGTTAAGCACCTTGAGACATTTTTCTATGTTAAAGTTGGTATATAAATACAAGTTGTTTAATTGAAAGTGCTCAAGCTAATTAATGTTTCTTTCTATAATTTACTTTGTACTCATCTTTTCAAAGTTTTTAAATACTGAGGTTAAAATAATTTTCAGTAGGTATTTCCTGACCTCATAGAACCATAGAAAAGTTATGTCACAGAAGGAGGCCATTCAGCCCATCGTGTCTATGCTAGCTGAAAAAAAACTAGCCGCCCAATCTAATCCCACCCTCCAGCACCTGGTCCGTAGCCTTGCAGGTTACAACACTTCAGGTGTAGGGTCCAGGTAGGTACCTTTTAAAAGAGTTGAGGGTTTCTGCCTCCACCACTGATCTGGGCTGTGAATTCCAGACACCAACCACCCGCTGGGTGAAAAAGTTTTTCCTCATGTCCCCACTAATCCATCTACCAATCATCTTTAATCTGTACCCCCTTGTAATTGACCTCTCTGCTAGGGGAAAGCAGTCCTTCCTGTCTACTCTATCTAGGCCCCTCATAATTTTGTCCACCTCAATTAAGTCACCCCTCAACCTCCTCTGTTCTAAGGAAAACAACCCTAGCCAATTCAATCTTTCCTCATAGCTGCAATGTTCGAGCCCTGGCAAGATTCTTGTAAATCTCCTCTCTACTCTCCAGAGCAATTATGTCCTTCCTGTAATGTAGTGGACAGAACTGTATGCAGTACTCCAGCTGTGGCCTAAGCAGCATTTTATACATCATATCCCTGCTTTTGTATTCTATACCTCAGCCAATAAAGAAAAGCATTCGATATGCCTTCTTCACCACTCTATATACCTGTCCTGCCACCTTCAGGGACCTGTGGACATGCACTCTAAGGTCTCTCATTTCTTCTACCCCTCTCAATATCCTCCTGTTTATTGTGTATTCCCTTGCTTTGTATGCCCTCCCCAAATGCATTACCTCTCACTTCTCGGGATTGAATTCCATTTGCCACTTCTCCGCCCACTCAACTATTGATATCATTCTGGAGTCTACAGCTATCCTCTTCACTATCAACTACACGGCCAATTTTTGTCATCTGCAAATTTCCCAATCATGCCTCCCACATTTCAGTCCAAATCATTAACATATACCACAAACAGCAAAGGACCCAACACTGAGCCCTGTGGAACGCCACTGGAAACCGCTTTCCAATCGCAAAAACATCCACCAATCACTACCCTTTGTTTCCTGTCACTGAGCCAATTTTGGATCCAACCTACCACATTCCCCTGTATCCTTTGGCTTTCATTTTACAGACCAATCTGCCATGTGGAACCTTGTCACATGCCTTACTAAAAATCCATGTAGACCACATCCACTGCACGACCCTCATCAATCCTTCTTGTTACTTCCTCAAAAAATTCAATCAAGTTAATAAGACACGGCCTTCCCTTAACAAATCCATGCTGACTGTTCCTGATTAATCCGTGCCTTTCTAAGTGGCAGTTTATCCTGTGTCTCAGAATTGATTCTAATAATTTACCCACCACTGAGGTCAGACTTACCAGCCTATAATTATTTGGCCTATCCTTTGCACCCTTTTTAAACAATGGTACAGTGTTCGCAGACCTCCAATCCTCTGGTACCTCCTCTGTGTCTAGTGAGGATTTGAAGATGATCCTCAGAACATCTGCTATTTCCTCCCTGGCTTCCTTTAACAACCTGGGATACAATCCATCCGACCCTGGTGATTTATCCACTTTCAAGGATGTTAGATCCTCTAGTACTTGCTCTCTCATTCTGCTTATCGTATGTAATATTTCACATTCCTCCTCTTTTACTACAATGTCTGCATCATCCCTCTCCTTTTTGAAGACAGAGACAAAGTATTTGTTAAGAACCCTGCCCACATTTTCTGCATCCACACATCTCTAAAAATCTGAAAAAATTAGGTCTCATTGAATAGCAGTGTCTGTTCGCCTTTTTGTTGTACCTTTCCCATAATTTGCAAGACTCCACTGAATACTTCTAATGAAATTTGTAGGAATATGTAGAGATTGCCATATGTTGGGAGTCGTACATGAATGGAAATCTTTAATTTTAGTTTGCAGATGAGGTATTCTCCATTTACAGTGGAAATGCTTTGATTGAATTGCTGACGGTGAAGAATTTTGATGTCTCTCTTATGAGGAAGACTCGATCTATTCTACAGTCTCCATCCATAGTAAGTCTAATATATGTTCCTATAGTTAAACTGCCTAGAGCAGCCTCAAATATTTTGTCTTAATTCAGATTATATTCACAGAACTTCAAGTGTAGGAACTATTGTCTTTTTGTTTATAAAAGACACTAATTATGATAGTCCTTTCAACAAAGGACTAAGTATAAACATCTGTTTAAACAGGCTGTAAAACAATGAAAATATTTAACTGATCATGCTGGCAAATGAGTGTCTTTTAAAATGCACAATAGTTAGAGGCTTTGGCTAATGAAGGAACAGTGGCATATTGCTAACATTTTTGTTTTCTTTATAGAGCAACCCAGGCAGCCCATATGGATTGGCCTACCAATACAACTATAACTATGCAGTTGTGTTCAATTTTGTCCTCTGGTTGATGATAGGCCTCGCTTTAGCTGTGATCATCATTGCCTACAACCTGTGGAATATGGATCCTGGTTATGACAGCATTATCTATAGAATGACTAGTCAGCGAATTAAAATGGAATAAGCTGCTTGCTTCACATCAAGTCCAAAGAACCTAGTCAATGAAAATAATGTAAATTTCTGAAGTCTGGAACAGGTTAAAGTATCAAGAAGACTAGAGTTTGTTTTTTTGCTGGGGAGTGTTCTTTCACAATGGTGATAGTAGGAGAATTTTTTAAAAATTCACTACTGATTTGTAAAATTAAATACTTTCACAGTACCTTGCTAAAATATCTGGCTGCCATGGTGGCTATTATCCGTAACTCTGGAATCGATGAGGTGATTGGCTGGTTATGAATGATTTTCTGTGATCTCTTATATTTTCATAGTGGTTTAAGTAAAATATTGGTGGGGGTGGGGGGAGTTTGGGGGGGTAGAAAGTGTAGTTACTTCAAGGAAAGATTAAATTACTGATGTATTTTTACTGGCATTTGCACAGATTTCTTCAGAAGGTAACTTGCTAAGTAGTGTTCCATTTCATGATCAATCTAACCAAGGAAAACGTTTCTGTTGCAGTTAGAAAGAATTTTGGCAAAATCTGTTTAGAATGCTATTACATGACAATCTTCAAAATGCAAGTCTGATTTAAGAATTGTAATACTTGTGACCCATATGATTTTCATAAGTTTTATCATAATTTAGTCCAATAGCTTTTCTTCAACTTTATTTAATGGGCCAGCCTAAGCTCTACCATATTAAGAAGCTTTTATTTATGCCACTATGTAAAATACAAGAAGAACTCATTTTTGTATTCCAGTCCTGAGATAAATAGCCAACGATGAATTTAACTTTTACTGAACCATTCCATTGGAATGTAATTCCATTTCCAGTATCTTTATATTGCAAATAAATGTGTAAGTGTTGGCAGTGTCTTTTGGCTTTTGTAAATCACCACTGTGCTCAGCTTACTGTTTGATTCAGTTTGTCATTTTCATGTTGAAATAGTGAAACTATCATGGATAGACATGGCAGCTGTGATCAAAAATGCACTGCAAGAAGTGACCTGATCTTAGGAAATTGATTCTGAAATGATTTGGCTTTATTTTCGTAGCTAGTGAATGTGGTGTAAAGATGTAATCTACTATGCAGACTCTTGAATGGTGGCCATGTGTTTTTATGTGTTTCAATTGTAACTGTTACAGCTATGTTTGAGCTGGAGTGATTCTGGTACCTGATAAAAATAATGGTAGAAAATGGTGGTTAGTCCTGCTATTTGTGAATGGCTGTTTTACTGATGTTCAATGCAAATGTTAATAAAGAATTAGCTGTAAATACTTGATCGTTATATTCACTGCTAAAGTAAACTTCATCACTATTGTGTAAATCAATAAATGAAAATTTGTTACATAAATCCCACCAAGTCCCAAATTTCCATTTTGAAAGTTAGAGATCCATAGCAGGTATATGGAAACAGGCCATTTTGCTCAACCCATGTCAACATTTATTTCCCACAGAAGAAAATAATTCCAATCACATTGGCCCTGTTCCCATATCTTTTCAATTTCTTTTCCTTCACCTATCTATCCAATCTAATATTGAATGTTGATGGTTTAACCACTAATCCTTGAAGTGCATTCCACATCCTCATAACTCTGAAGAAGTTTCTCTTGCTTTCTGCTCTAAATCTCGTCCATTTAATCTTGTATCTATAGTCCCTCATCCCAAATCCATATGTTCTTCCACAGCAGTCTGCTTCCAGTCAGTATATAATTTTTTTTCAACCAAAATGCATTCACCTCACATTTGCATTGAATTCCATCTGCCACTTTAGCCCATTCCCTAACTTCTCAATATCCTTTTGACTTTTGAAATAATGAACTATATGTCCTCTTTCAACATAATCTGCAAATTTCAACACCATTGAACAGAAGTGTTCCTTGAACCGAACGCTGTAGTACATTATAATAAGAAGAACTAGGAGCAGGAGTAGGCCGTCCGGCCCCTCGAGCCTGCTCCGCCATTCAATAAGATCATGGCTGATCTTTTCGTGGACTCAGATCCACTTACCCGCGCTCTCACCGTATCCCTTAATTCCTTTATTGTTCAAAAAGATATCTACCTTAGCTTTAAAAACGTTTACTGAAGTAGCGTCAACTACTTCACTGGGCAAGGAATTCCATAGATTAACAACCCTCTGGGTGAAGAAGTTCCTTCTCAATTCAGTCCTAATTCTGCTCCCTCTAATCTTGAGGCTATGCCCTCTTGTCCTAACTTCACCTGACAGTGGAAACATCCTCTCTACTTGTATCTTATCTATTCCCTTCATAATTTTATATGTTTCTATAAGATCCCCCCTCATTCTTCCAATGAATATAATCCCAATCTCCTCAGTCTCTCCTCATAAGCCAACCCCCTCAACTCCAGAATCAACCTAGTGAACCTCCTCTGCACCCCCTCCAGTGCCCATACATCCTTTCTCAAGTAAGGAGACCAAAACTGCACACAGTACTCCAGGTGCGGCCTCACCAGTACCTTATACAGCTGCAACATAACCTCTCTGCTTTTAAACTCAATCCCTTTAGCAATGAAGGACAAAATTCCATTTGCCTTCCTAATTACTTGCTGTACCTGCAGACCAACCTTCTGCGATTCATGCACAAGGACACCCAGGTCCCTCCGCATAGCAGCATGCTGCAACTTTTTACCATTCAAGTAATAATCCTTTTTACTGTTACTCCTACCGAACTGAATGACTTCATATTTATTAACATTGTATTCCATCTGCCAGACCTTTGCCCACTCACTCAATGTATCTATGTTCCTCTGCAAAGTTTCACAGTCATCTGCACACTTTGCTCTGCCACTCATCTTAGTGTCATCTGCAAACTTTGACACCCTCCACGTGGTCCCCAACTCCAAATCATCTATATAAATGGTAAATAATTGCGGTCCCAACACCGATCCCTGAGGCACACCACTAGTGACTGATTGCCAGCCAGAATAGCACTCATTTATCCCCACTCTCTGCTTCCTGTTAGTCAACCAATCCTCTATCCATGCTAATACTTTACCCCTAACGCCATGCATCCTCATCTTATGCAGCAGCCTCTTGTGCGGCACCTTGTCGAAGGCCTTTTGGAAATCTAGGTACACCACATCCACTGGGTCCCCGTTGTCCACCTTGCTCGTAATGTCATCATAGAATTCCAAAAGATTTGTCAAGCATGACCTGCCCTTCATGAACCCATGCTGCGTCTGCCCAACGGGACAATTTCTATCGAGATGCCCTGCTATTTCTTCCTTGATAATAGACTCAAGCATCTTCCCCACTACAGAGGTTAAGCTAACCGGTCTATAATTCCCCATCTTTTGTCTACATCCCTTTTTAAACAGTGGCGTCACATCTGCTGTTTTCCAATCTGCTGGGACTACCCCAGAGTCCAGCACTATCCACTATGAACCACTCTGGATAAACTGCTTTAATTTCTACTGCTTTTCCCCCTTTTAACCAATTCTTAATCCAGTTTGCTGCCCTTCTCCTAATTCCATACCCTTTAACTTCTGTAATAATTTCCTGTGTCTTACTATGTTAAAGGTTTTCCTAAATCTCATGTAGACTACATCTGCTGCATTTCTGCCATCAGCCATCTCTCAGAAGAGTTGAGGTGGGTCAAGCATGATTTTCCAGTTGCAACTCCATGCTGGCTACTTGTAACTTTCCTATCAATATCAATGTTCCCTTTTAAGCTGCATGATTGCACAGCAACCTGAAAGTTACCGCGCACACTTCAGCCCCTTTGAAGTTACAGCATGTGCATGACCGCTCAAAAGATTTAAAGGGCTCACTCCCTTAAATGAATCTGCTATACACTACAAAAAAAAATTAGGTACATTGATCAAGCCGTCATGATTTCATCCTTGGAATTATTTTTTTAAAATAAGTCCAATCATAGATGTTCAACTAACTAGGCTATATTTACATGAATTAGCTTTTTAAAAAATAAAAATGGGCACTATATTGGCCTTTTTCCAGGTCATTGACAGAACACAATAGAGTCCTGAAATAATTTCTAGGGCCATAGCAATTTCCTTCTGCACCTTTCAGGATGCTAGAATGTATCCCATTGAGCCCTGGTGCTTTGTCTTCCTTTAGCTTAATTAAGTTATCTAAAATTTACCACAATTATCACTCACCTTGCTGTCAAAACACTTCAGGATTCACCTCTCTTGAAATACATCTTTTTAGTAAAAATTAAAAGTGCCTACCTAATACATTGCCAATGTTTTGATCATCTACAAACTGAATTCTCTCTGGTCTTACCTTGCTTTTAACAATTCTTGTTTTTAAATTAATATATACCTTACTGTTGATGTAATTCCTCTAGCAAGAAAATCTCCCACAACAATTGTTATTTCTAGTCTCTATTCTGACTCTAGATTTCTTCCTGCATCCCACGACTACGTCTGTAACATACCCCTACGTTTAAGAAACCCTTTAATCACAGAATCACAGAATAATACAGTGCAGAAGAGGCCCTTCGGCCCATCGAGTCTGCACCGATGCATTGAAGACACCTGACCTGTCTACCTATCCCATTTGCCAGCACTTGGCCCATAGCCTTGAATGTTATGACGTGCTAAGTGCTCATCCAGGTACTTTTTAAAGGATGTGAGGCAACCTGCCTCTCCCACCCTCCCAGGCAGTGCATTCCAGACAGTCACCACGCTCTGGGTAAAGAAGTTCTTTCTCATATCCCCCTTAAACCTCCCGCCCCTCACCTTAAATTTGTGACCCCTCGTAACTGACCCTTCAACTAAGGGGAACAGCTGCTCCCTATCCACCCTGTCCATGCCCCTCATAATCTTGTACACCTCGATCAGGTCACCCCTCAGTCTTCTCTGCACCAGTGAAAACAACCCAAGCCTATCCAACCTCTCTTCATAGCTTAAATGATCCATCCCAGGCAACATCCTGGTGAATCGCCTCTGCACCCCCTCCAATGCAATCACATCTTCCTATAATGTGGCGACCAGAATTGCACACACTACTCCAGCTGTGGCCTTACCAAAGTTCTGTATAACTCCAACATGACCTCCCTGCTTTTGTAATCTATGCCTCGATTGATAAAGGCGAGTGTCCCATATGCCTTTTTCACCACCCTATTAACCTGCCATTCTGCCTTCAGAGATCTATGGACAAACACGCCAAGGTTCCTTTGTTCCTCAGAACTTCCCAGTGTCAGGCCATTCATTGAATACTTCCGTGTCACATTACTCCTTCCAAAGTGTGTCACCTCACACTTTTCAGCGTTAAATTCCATCTGCCACTTTTCTGCCCATTTGACCATCCCGTCTATATCTTCCTGTAACCTAAGGCATTCCACCTCACTGTTAACCACTCAGCCAATCTTTGTGTCATCTGCGAACTTACTGATCCTACCCCCCACATAGTCATCTATGTCGTTTATGTAAATGACAAACAATAGGGGACCCAGCACAGATCCTTGTGGTACGCCACTGGACACTGGCTTCCGGTCACTAAAACAGCCGTCTGTCTCCTACAGCTAAGCCAATTTTGAATCCACCTTTTCAAGTTACCCTGTCTCCCATGTGCATTTGCTTTCTTGATAAGTCTCCCATGTGGGACCTTGTCAAAGGCTTTGCTGAAATCCATGTAAACTACATCAGCTGCACTACCCTCATCTACACACCTGGTCACATGCTCAAAAAATTCATTCAAATTTGTTAGGCATAACCTCCCTCTGACAAAGCCATGCTGACTATTCCTAATCAAATTTTGCCTCTCCAAGTGGAGATAGATTCTTTCCTTCAGAATTTTCACCAATAGTTTCCCTACCACTGACGTGAGACTCACTGGTCTGTAGTTCCCTGGCTTATCTCTACAACCTTTCTTAAATAGTGGGACCACATTTGGTGCTCTCCAGTCCTCTGGCACCTCCCCCATGGCCAGAGAGGAATTAAAAATTAGGGTCAGAGCCCCTGCAATCTCCACCCTCGCCTCCCACAGCATCCTGGGACACAAATCGTCCGGACCTGGAGATTTGTCCATTTTTAAGCCTTCCAAAACCTCCAATACCTTGTCACTCCCTATGACAATTTGCTCAAGAACCTCACAGTCTCTCTAAGTTCCATATCTACATCCTCATTCTCTTGGGTGAAGACAGATGTGAGGTATTCGTTCAACACCCTACCAATGTCCTCTGGCTCCACTCACAAATTTCCCCCTTGGTCCCTAATGGGTCCTACTCTTTCCCTGGTTATCCTCTTCCCATTGATATACTTATAGAATATCTTGGGATTTTCCTTACTTTTACCAGCCAGAGCTTTCTCATATCCCCTCTTTGCTCTCCTAATTGCTTTCTTAAGCTCCATCCTACACTTTTTGTACTCCACTAATGCTTCCATTGATTTGCTTTCCTTGTATTTGCTAAAAGCCTGTCTTTTCCTTCTCATCGTACCCTGAATGTTTCTGGTCATCCATGGTTCTCTGGGCTTGTTGCTCCTACCCATTACCCTAGAGGGAACATGTTGGGCCTGTACCCTCCCCATTTCCTTTTTGAATGCCCCCCACTGCTCTTCTGTAGATTTCCCGACAAGTAATTCTTTCCAGTCTACCTTGGCCAGATCTTGCCTTATTTTACTAAAATTCGCTCTCCCCCAATCCAAAACCTTTTTTTGCAACTTGTCTATTTCTTTCTCCATAACAAGCTTAAATTGTACCAATTGTGCCGGACTGAACATTGAGTTCAATAATTTCAGAGCATGACAGCCCCCCACTTTACTTTCATTTTTAGTTATTTTTTCTTCCCTTTTTTTTTTTGCATTCCATTTTACATTTTTTACAATCTTTTTTTGCATTTATTTCATTTCATCTTAGTTTGTTCAGTTTGCTTACCCACTTTTTTTTCAGGTTGTTTTTCTTCAGGTTTGCACTTGCTGATGTTCAATATTCAGTATATTCACACCTAATCTGTACTAATGCTTTGTCCTTCAACACACCATTAACATATTGTTTGCCTTTGCTCCGTGACCTTTTGGTCAGCTATGTGGCCTGGTCCAATCTGCACCTTCTCCTTTGTTATCTCTTGCCCAACCCCCACCTCACTTGTTTATAATCTGTGACTTTTCTAATATTTGTCAGTTCCGAAGAAGGGCCACTGACCCGAAACGTTAACTCTGCTTCTCTTTCCACAGATGCTGCCAGACTTGCTGAGTGAATCCAGCATTTCTTGTTTTTGTTTTAAATTGTACCATGTTGTGGTCGCTATCACCAAAATGCTCCCCCACCAACACATCAACCACCTGTCCGGCTTCATTCCCCAGAATTAGGTCCAGCACTGCACCCTCCCTTGTTGGGTGCTCTACATATTGAGCTAAAAATTTCTCTTGTATACATTTTAAGAACTCCACTCCATCTAAGCCCTTAACACGATGACTATCCCAATTAATGTTGGGAAAGTTGAAATCACCTCATATAATTACCCTATTATTTTTACACACCTCTGCAAGTTGCACACATATTTGCTCCTCAATTTCCTGCTGACTATCAGAGGGTCTATATTAAACACCTAGCAATGTGGCTGTCCCTTTTTGATTCCTAAACTCTACCCATAAAGCTTCATTTGATGCCCCCTCCAAGATATCATCTCTCCTTACTGCAGTAACTGACTCCTTAACTAATATTGCAGTGCCCCCTCCTCTTTTGCCCCCTCCTCTGTCTCGCCTGAAGATTCTATATCCCGGGATATTGAGCTGCCAAACCTGCCCCTCCCTCAGCCATGTCTCCGTGATGGCTACTATATCACGCTTCCACGTGTCAATCCTTGCCCTTAACTCATCCGTTTTACCTGCAATACTCCTGGCATTAAAGTAGAGGCCTTCCATCCTGGTCTTACTCCCTTGAAACTTACTTCCGCTGTATTCCCTCTGACTTGTTCGCTTTCCTGTGCTTAGCTGTGTCCCTAATCTGCTAGGAGTCTGCGTCCCCTCCCCCTGCCAAATTAGTTTAAACTCCTCCCAACAGCACTAGCAAACCCGCCAGCAAGGATGTTAGTCCCCCTCTGGTTCAGATGTAGACCATCCTGCTTGGACAGGTCCCACCTTCCCCTGAAATGGTCCGAGTGGTCCAGGAATCTAAAACCCTCCCTCCTGCACCAACTCTTAAGCCACGCGTTCATGTTTAATCTTTGAGTTTCTATTTATATATCTCTTCCAGTACACCTTTTCTGACTACCTCAGCCCTCTAGAGTATTTATTTCCTCCTCTTCCCAAAATTGCCACTCCACCTCACTTCTATTCCTCTTAAGTTTATTACATCTTAATGATTATTTCTCATTCTTCAGTTTGCAGCCAACTTTAATGTTATTTAGTCTAGACCTTGCTATAAAATAACATTCTCTGTTATTCCTAGTTTATTTGCCACAGTCCCTATTTAACCATTTTAACAGTACATTGGCACTAAACATCGCCACTCAGAAGTAGCCCATTCTTGTTGAATAGCTTCCAACTGCCAAGGCACAAAATAGAATCCTCCTTCTGCCTGACTTTCTTTTAATTATGCCTAATTTCCCAAGCCTTCCCAACCTGTATTCTACTGTATGGCTGGGGTAGTAGTAATACATTACATCCTTGAAGTCCTGCATTTAAACTTCCTAATGTTATAAATTCATCTTGCATTACTTCAGGCCTTTCTTTACTGCCATTGTTGGATCCCACATGTACCATGATGTTTGGTTCCTCTCCCACCTCTTCCAAAGTTTGTTTTCAGTCTATGCAATGTGTTCCTTATCCTAGTACCTAAGAGACAACCAAGCATCTGGGACTGTTGACGGTGCAAAAGATTGTCAGGCTAACTATTTAATCCTTTACAACTATGTATTTTTAGTTGTGTTGCTAATCTTACCTCCATCTCCAGCCTGCTTTTGTCTGTTGGTACAGATAGATAGAGCTTTAAATCTGTTTCAGAAAATAAGTCGGTCTGGGCACTTCTGTTCTAACTTTTCCTTCTTGTCTCTCGGTTACTCATCTTACCTTGAGACATACAAGATTCTGAAAGGGCTTGATAGGGTAGAAGCTGAGAGATTGTTCCCACTGGTCAGGGAATCTAGAACACGAGGACACAGTCTCAGAATGAGGGGTCAATTATTCAGGACGGAGATGAAAAATTACTTCACTCAAAGGGTTGTGAATCTTTGGAATTCTCTACTCCAGAGGGTTGTGGATGCTCCATCATTGAATACATTTAAGGCTGGGACAGATAAATAGATTTTTGGTCTCACAGGGAATCAAGGGATATAGGGAGCAGGCAGGGAAGTGGAATTGAAGCCCAAGATCAGCCATGATTGTGTTGAATGGCAGAGCAGGCTCGATGGGCCATATGGTCTACTTCTTTCCAACAGATGTTTGTCTGAGATGCTAGAACCATCTTATGTGATGCCATTTTAAATTTTGTTCTACTTTAAAGTTTATATGACTTGCATATAATATCGACTTGCCTACTTTGTACCTCCTTCGCCTACTGTAGCAAATTCCCAATTTCGCCAAATTACCATTTTCAGAGTCTTTACTTTACCTCTGAACACATGAATGAGATGGTACGATGTCTCAGCTAGCACTCGCACCTACTTATCTTTGTGTAACTTTCTGACAAGCTAGTTTCAAATGTTCAACCAGTTTCTAATTAATACCTGACCAGTGATCTACTTCCACTTGACTGATTTAGCTGCCAACTGACTTGCAATTGCACAAGTTAAAATTCAAGCTTAAATTTTGGACTGAAGGGAATTAATCATTACTGTCCTTTACAATCTAATAAGGCTGAAAGCAAAGACAAAAAGACATCACATCCTGATCAGGGTTGTCTCTACACTGTTGATGCTGCGCAAGTCACTCACATGGAAACTCAGCTACAAAGACTCATGGACTGTCTCTCCCATGCCTGTAACTGTTCTTCTTGACTATATGTGTCAAGAAAACCTTGGACAAGGTCTTGCATTTCTGCCCCTGATCGCACTGACTAACACCCCACTGGAAGTGGTTAGCAAATTCTGCTACCTTAAGTCCATGATGCCAGACAATCTGTCCCTTGATGCAAAGCTCTATACACATATAGGGATAGTAGCTACCACCTTTGACCGACTTGTGAAATGCGCATGGGATAACACCAAGCTGACTCTTGGGACCATGCTGACGGTTTACAAGAGCTGTGTTCTTAGTACCTTGCTGTATAGCTGTGAATCATGGGTGACCTACAGCTAGCAGGAAAAGAAGCTCAATAATTTTCATCTTTGCTGTCTGTGTTGCATTATGGGTATATCTTGGCAGGACAAAATCACAAATGCAGCAGTCCTCTCAAAGACAGAGCTCCCAAGTGTGTTGGCGCTAATCAAACCAAGGCGGCTTCGGTGGATTGGACATGTCCGCAGGATGGAAGGCGGTCGCATACCTAAGGACCTTCTGTATGGTGAGGTAGCTGGGGCCAGACGACCAGTGGGGCACCCAAAGCTCAACATCAAGGATGCTTGCAAGTGTGATATGTAGGCTGTAAATGTTGACAATTGCACCTGCGAGTCACTAACTGGCAAAAGAGGGAAATGGTGACATATCCTGTGGTCTGGTGTGCAGTACCATGATGATCAGTTACAACAGCAGCTTGGCAACAGACACCAACGTCAAAAACAACAACTTATAGTGTCATTTGGCAGCTTCACGTGCAGCACTTGTGCCAGAACCTGCCTCTCAAGATTGGCCTCCAAAGCCATCAGCAAAGATGCAGCAAGAGAAGACACCCCACCTAAATGGATTGTTTGCTGCATGTCCATCTTGAGAGTAAGTTATCCTCATCTTTTGCAGATGGAAGGATGGCAGCCAAGGTGAGGACAGGTTGGGTCCTGTTATAGTGCCTTATAATCAACGACTGCCAACACTCTACCCAACTTAAGAAAAGAATATCCAATGGATGATAAGTGACCAGCAACTTACTGTGGCTACAAGAGCTGGTCAGATGCTGAGAATTCTGTGGCAAGTAACTCACCTCCTGATTCTCCAAAGCCTGGCACCATCTACAAGGCACAAGTCAGGAGTGTGATGGAATACTCTCCACTTGCCTGGATGGGTGCAGCTCCAACATCACAAAAAGCTCAACATCATCAGGACAAAGCAGCCCTATTGATCAGCACCCCATTCACCACTTTAAACATCCACTCCTGCCACCACTGATGCACAGTGACAGCAGTGTGTACCATCTGCAAGATGCACTGCAGCAACTTGCTAAGGCTCCGTCGATAGCACCTTCCAAAGCCGTTGCCTCTACAAACTAGAAGAACAAAGACAGCAGACGCATGGGAACACCACCACCTGCAAGTTCCCCTCCAAGCCACACACAATCCTGACTTGGAACTAAATTGCAGTTCCTTCACTATCAACTGGGTCAAAACCCTGGAACTCCCTAACAGCACTATGGGTATACCTACACCACATGGACTGCAATGGTTCAAGAAGGGGATGGGCAATAAATGCTGGCCTTGCCGGAAATCCTCACATCCCACCAATGAATAAATTTTTTTTTAAACCTAGTATATCTCCCTGCCTTCTGGAGAGGAGTGTAAGTAGAAACACATGGTAAAGGAAGGAGGTATAAAATATAGAGATGAAAAGGATGTGCCATGTAATATGGAATCGTAATTTTCTTTGGATTAAGGTCTGACATATAGGCAGTTCTAATTTGATGTAAAATCTGATCTTAAGCATTGATGTCAAAAAACATCTTTCTAAGAGAAATCCAACAGTACTGTTTCATAAAGTTTTAACTATTAATCCATGTGGTTGTTTTTACATAATCTACCTGGGCTGACTTTGGAATTGGCCCCTAATATGCCCATGGTTTATGTAGAATGAGCCAGCCAGATTATAGCAGATATCACTACATAGCTGGAAATATATTGCTTGGTAACTAGATTGCTAAGGGTTTGTCAAAAGGAATAGATAAAAATCCTCAGTCTTATTGGTGCAAACACCTACGCAGTGAGATATGGATTTAAGCTCTAATGGATATGATGGCAGGAAGAACTAGGAGAAGTAGAGATTAAATCAGATATAAAGTCAAATGTATAAGTCAGCCAAGTGTCTCTGAAAAAACTCACGTTTGAAGTCCAGTTTATCTTGTGAAAAATGGAATAATTTTAGACAAAGATCTGAGATCATCTAAAATAGCCCACTATCAGTGCCAAAAACTGTATTTAAATGGAAGGACAAAATACAACTGGCTTTTATAAAAAAGTCACAATCATAGAATCATAGAAAGTGTACGGCACAGAAAGGGGTCACTTGGCCCATCATGTCTGCGCTGGCCGAAAAACAAGCCACCCAGTCTAATCCCACCTTCCAGCATTTGGTCCTTAGCCCTGCAGGTTGTGGCACTTGAGGTGCATATCCAGACACCTTTTAAATGATCTGAGGGTTTCTGCCTCTACCACTCTTTCAGGCAGTGAGTTCCAGACCCTCTGGGTGAAAAATGTTTTTCCTCGTCTCCCCTCTAATCTTACTACCAATCACTTTAAATCTATGCCCCCTAGTCACTGACCTCTCTGCTATAGTAAACAGGCCCTTCACAATTTTGTATATTTCAATCAGATCTCCCCTCAGCCATCTCTGTTCCAAGGAGAACAACCCCAGCCTATCCAATCTTTCCTCATAGCTGCATTTTTCAAGTCCTGGCAACATCCTTGTAAATCTCCTCTGTACCCTCTCCAGTGCAATTACATCCTTTCTGTAATGAGGTGGCCAGAACTACGCACAGTACTCCAGTTGTGGCCTAACCAATGATTTATACAGTTCCAGCATATCCTCCCTGCTCTCATATTCTATACCTCAGCTAATAAAGGAAAGGATTCCATATGCCTTCTTAACCACCTTATTGACCTGTCCTACTACCTTCAGGGGTCTGTGGACATTCACTCCAAGGTCCCTCACTTCCTCTACATCTCTCAGTATTCTCCCATTAATCGTGTATTTCTTTGCCCTGTTTGACCTCCCGAAATGCATCACCTCACACTTCTCTGTTACTTTTCTGCCCATCTGACCAGACCATTAGTATCTTCCTGCAGCCTACAGCTATCTCCTTGCTATCTACCACACGGTCAATCTTTGTGTCGTCTGCAAATTTCTTGATCATGCTCCCTACATTTACGTCCAAATCGTTAATATATACCACAAAATGTAGGGACCCAGTACTGAGCCCTGCGGAACGCCACTGGAAACAGCCCTCCGGTCACAAAACCACTCAGCAACAATTACCCTTTGTTCCTGCCACTGAGCCAATTTTGTATCCACCTTGCTATATTTCCCTGGATCCCATGGGCTTTTATTTTTTTAACCAGTCTGCCATGTGGGACCTTATCAAAACATTGCTAAAATCCATGTAGAACACATCAACTGCATTACCCTCATCAATCTTCCTTGGTGGTACTTTACATAATTCAATGAAGTTGGTCAGACAAGATCTTCCCCGAACAAATCCATGCTGACTATCATTGATTAATCCGTGCCTTTCTAAGTGACATTTTATCCTGTCTCTCATAATTGATTCCAATAATTTGCCCACTACTGAGGTTAGACTGACTCGCCTGTAATTATTTGGTGTATCCCTTGCTCCCTTTTGAAACAGAGGTACAAGATAGTATAGGCTCAATATAAGCATACATACTGATAGAGGACAAGACTAAAGCTACAATAGTACTGAGAAGGCTCCCCTGACCACAAGTAGGTATGAATTTCTATTGATCATTAAATGAACATTGTTATGTTTGAGAGTCTTATCAAACGAATGTCAGAAATTAAGCAAGGTTGTTGCAAAATTAAAATCTATTGTAACAGAAAGTTAATCTCTTCTCAAGCCACATAATACCAAGTGGAAGAGTAATTTCACAACATAAAAAGAAGTCAAAATCAAGACTCATCAAACTGATTTCTTTACAACCTCAGGTTAGCTTGCAACTGAATTTTCAATACTCCCAGGTCCTTTCCTTCCACCACCTTGCCTGGCAGATGATTCAAAAAAAAATTATCCTTAATATGACAAATTTATGTCCTTTGGTCTTACTAGCCTAATTTATTATGAAATAATCTGTTTTATCTGAGCTACTCTACTGTGAAGCTCACCATAACCTTCTCTCCAGTTCTTGCCTGTGGAGCTTAAACTTCTCCAATCTTTTCTCATAATTCATTCTTTTTACACTTGAACTCATTCTTGTTCTTCTTGGTGTTCTCTCAAGTGCATGTACATCTGATCTTGGTGTGGTCAGTACAGTAAAAAGCTTTAGCATAAGCTCTGTAATTTCTTATATGCAGTGTCAGAAGGTCCTATACTCTTTGGGTACTGCATATGCCTGCATTGTACTGAACTAACCTCACACATAGTACATTTGTGCAGCACACCAGAAGCTGGTGGTTACTCTTTAACAGCTGCTGGTCGTCCATAAAGTTGTCCCTTTGCTCAAGAGGGATCAAAATAATTGGAGCAAGGATCCATTAAATGAAGCTGTTTGAGGGCCTTGCTTCAGAAGGAACTGAAAGGAGGTTGGGCCTTTTTGAAGCTGAGAGCCATCATCAGGTAGGAGCAACATCAGCATAGCTTGAATGGAGTTACTGCTCGCAAGGATGTTGTCTCATGCATGTCCAAAACCTGGAAGCAGGTAAGAAAATTAAATGCTGGTCTCGGCAAGGGCACCAAGGAAAGTTTGCTCACAAGTTAGCTTAATTATAATATGTTGCCTGACAATGCATCTTAAGCGTTTCAATGTTTCACTAGGATGGTCTGTTTTGCTTCCATGTTAGTATGTTTGCCTTGTGGACAATTAAGTATGGCAGTCAACAAACACACCAAGTACACAGCCAACATAAGGCTTCCACATGCTGCACATTTGCACACCCCCTGGGCGAAGTGACACACATTTTCTCTCATATTCTTCTTCCAAGCAAATGTCCAGAGGACCAGCTTGAGCTACTCAGGGGAGGGATTTCAATCTAACAACCCGCCTTTGAGAGGGTATGGAAGAAATTTACTAGCATGGTACCAAGTCTAAAAGAACTTCAGTTATGTGGAGAGACTGGAGAAGCTGGGGTTTTTCTCCTTAAAGCAAAGAAAGTTAAGAGGAGATTTCGTAGAGGTGTTCAAAATCATGAATGGTTTTGAAAGAAGGTTAAATTGTTTCTAGTGGCCAAAGGGTCAGTAACCAAAGAACGCAGATTTAAGATGATGGACTAAAGAACCAGAGGCAACATGAGGATTTTTTTTAAACACAAGAAGTTGTGATCTGGAATGCATTGCCTGAAAGGGTGGTGGATGCAAATTCATCAGTAACTTACAAATGAGAATTGAATAAACACTTGGAGGGGAAAAAAATTACAGGGTTATGGGAAAAGAGCAGGGGAGTGGAACTAATTAGATAACTCTACCAAAGAACCAGCATGGGTGCAACGAACCAAATGGCCTCCTATGCAGCATCATGTATATGAACAACAATAACATAGGACTAGAGTTGCATATGGGCCAGACCAGTTAAGGGCAGCAGGTTACATTTCCGAAAGGACATTAGTGAATCAGTTGGATTTTTACAACAATCTGACAATTGCATGGTCATTATTACTGATACCAGTTTTTTTTTTTATTTCCAGATCTTTTTAAAGCTAAATTAAAATTCTCAAGCTTCTAATACAGGATTTGAACTTATGTTCTCTGGGTTATTCGTCCAGTAACATAACCACCAAACTATCATAATCCTTTGTCAAAGATGAGGCTGGAAGGTAAGGAGAGTTGTAAAGTGGAACTAAGATGCCTAGAAATCCATGCTTCAGTGCCTCAAAGGCCTCCCTGGCCACTTACTAACTGCTGGGGTGATTGATAGAGGAGGGGTGGAACCCCTCTGGCATATGTGTCACAGATTAGTCAGTCAGTCTTTGTCGCTGTTAGTATTAGTTAGGGGGAGTTGGCTAGATGGCTAGAGTACATGTTCAATCCCCAAATTAGCTGAGATAGTTATTGGGGCCTGTCTCCTCACCTTACCCCATAGTGATGATATGGCATAAGCCATGATTAGTAACCCTCAGACAACAAGGACACTAGATTCAGCAAATTAGTCTGTGGCTGCAGTCTTTCTAACAGAACGGGAGCCACATTGAGTGCCTCTGAAAATATTCTGTTACTATATCAGTGTGCCATAGCTCTTCTTAAACCTTGCACCTCAAAAGGTTTCACTTAAAATTGCATTGCATTGAAATACTCAGGCACATATTTGACAAAATTTTTCAAGCAGTCCCAGGAAACGGAGGCAAGGCTTACGCTGAGCTTTCTCTTCATGTTGGATTTTCTCTTTTGAACCATGTTTTTTCACAGTGTAAAATTCATAACTGTTGAAACAAATTGTGATATAGCCTGGGTGCAGATAATCTCACTTTTCCTCCACCCGCTCATAGATTGTATGAATTATTTTTGAAGTTCTCCTGGATCACATCCATAGCTTGAAAGCTAAAGATAGGAACCAGTCTGGACAGTATTTTTTAAGCAGGATGTTGTTCCTAATCCAGTTTATATGAATTTTCCAAACACTTGACAGCATTTGTTCAAGTATCAAAAAATAAAGTACCCATGCTGTTTGTTTATTTCATGAGAGCTTCCAGCAGAGGGCAGCATGCCACTTTCCAACATTTTAAATTAACTTTATAGTTAGACTTTCCAAGCTCAGCAACCAGGGCCCTGTTTATTCGTGATGCAGTTGCATCTGTATTGGCACTGCAGCGGACTAGCCTAGTCTAATTTTGCAAGGCAAGCCTTTCTACACATGGAAGCAAGATAGCTGTCTGAAATTCACAAAATCGAGAGAATTAGCAACACTTAAGAGGATGCCCTTGCCCTTAATTACCAGCAACTGTTCTTCCAGCAGGAACAACACATTTGTGATCAGTGTGCGTGATGAAAGTGAAGCCAAAGACTCCAGCATTCAGTAATGACTTTTTGGAAGTGTTGCTACAGGAAACGCAGTGAGGGGGAGAGGTGGGCCTGTCTGGTGTTAACTAAACAGATACAAGGTGATGGGATAGAAAGCATAAAACAAATGAATAGAGTTACGACCGAGTTCCACTTCTCCATAGGTCACAACATATATTTAAATTTTTTCCCACGTTCCGATACGATCAATCATAGACTCTATTTTTATTGCAGAATAAAATACACCAACCAGGTTTCTTTAACGAACAACAAAATTATCAATTTATTATAAAACAAGTCTTAACCAGTAATGAAGCAAAGCATAAACACACGGATCAAAATACAAAAGTTCCCTTTTTACCTTAGCCCCTCACACACACACACTGGTTAACCGAAAAAATAGAGAGATTTACTCTTTAGAGGTCTAGTACAAAAAAAAACAAAAAAAGAATACGTTGGCCAAAATACTTGCTAATTCTTAAAGAAAAAAAAAGATATTAAAAATTTGCAGAAGTCCTTTTCTGGTTTGGCATCCCAAATACATATAGACAGCTGTCACTGGGATCTTCCTAGAACAGTTCTTGTCAGGCGATGTTGAAGATCAGCTTGGGCAGGCTTTCCAGGAAAAATGCAGCAGTTTATTTCGCTTGCTTCTCAGCTTCTCAAGAGATGGAAAATGGGAGACTTTTTCAAAGAGCTGAGTGTTGCTTCCTTGGCAAGTTTTCTCCAACTGTCTTTTACAAAACATTGTCCATATCCCAAATCACTGTCCAAAGTGAAACCATCAAGAATGTCAGGAGTCAAGCCTCCTGACCCCTATAAATCTTTACCAGTCACTCCTTTGTAAACGTCTTTCCCAAGTCAAAAACAACCCCTGCTGGGTAATTATTTAAAGACAAGTGCCTTCCAGTAACTGTTTATAATCCAGATCTCTGAGCGACCCTTCTAAAAAAAAATCCTTGGACTCCTTTTCAGTTTTAAACCACAAATCTTCAAAGTTTAACAAAAAACTGGAAGCATTCATAACAATAGTCTTTCAAACTCACCATACTTTGGAAAATGAGAAGAGAAGGTTCCGTGTCAAGAGAGGTGCCAAGCTAAGTATTGTCCCTTCATATCAGGCATGGACTCTGTAAATGCTCATCTACTCAACCCTCAAAGAAATAAACTGAAATACATGCACATAGCATTGAGCTCTTTTTTGCAATCCTGTTTTATTCCACAGAAATTGTATGCCACATTTGCAGTGGGGGCTAATAGCATTGTATAGATAGCCCTTCACAGGTCATGGAAAAAGAGTACCTTCAGGAAAAACACATGGAACTAATATTAAAAGGCCTGAGAACATTTCTAAGAACTATTACAGATAAAAGATATTTTTAAACATTCACAAGAAATTAATGATAATACAAATATTTTTAAAACTTAACAATGGTTTACAAAACTTACATTTTTAAAAGAATTTTTTAAGGGGCATACTGTATAAATTTTGACTTCAGCTCACTGAATCTTCACTTCATGTTCCAAGGTCGCATTAGCTGGAATTATGAAGAAAGCAAAAATTTAAGTTACAAACATTTAAATGTTTTTTCTAAAGACATTTTTTTTCTGCATGAAAATTCAGTGTACAATCTACTTTTGTCATCCTTCAGTCTTCAACAAGACAATGAAATTGAACCAACTGCTCTGATATTAAAACAGTCATAACAAATCCTACTACTGCTGTAAAACTGACACTGCAAACTAGGATCATAGGAAATAGGAGCAGGAGTAGGCCATTTGGCTCCACGAGTCTGCACCGCCATTCAATAAGATCATGCCTGATCTGATTGTGGCCTTAACTCCACTTTCCTGCCTGCCCCCATAACCATTGACCTTGTAGATCAAAAATCTAACTCAGCCTTCAATATATTCAATGAACCAGCCCCCACTATTCTCTGGGGTAGAGCATTCCAAAGATTAAAGACCCTCAGAGAAGAAATTCCTCCTCATCTCCGTCTTAATAGGGAGACTCCTCATTCTGAAACTGCTCCCTAGTTCCAGATTCTCCCATGAGGGGAAACATCCTCTCAGCATCTACCCTGTCAAGCCCCCTCAAAATCTTACACGTTTCAATAAGATCACCTCTTATTCTTCTAAATTCCATTGAGTACAGGCCCAACTTGCTCAACCTTTCCTCATAGTGAACCTTAACTGAAATGCTTCAAATGCAAGTATATCCCTCCTTAAGTAAGGAGACTGAAATTGTACACAGTACTTTAGGTGTGGTCTCACCAATGCCCTTTACAGTTGTAGCAAGACTTCCCTACTTTTATACTCCATCCCCCTTGCAATAAATGCTAAAACAGGATCAAGGTTATATTTAAACTATAAACTATACTGGTCACCACTGACCACCTCCAGGCGCTTACCCATTGTCTCTCGAGACAAGGAGGCCAAAGAAGATACTGGTCAAGATTGTAATGGTTAGTTACTCAAAGTAAAGGGGTAATTTTTCAAATTTGACTTTTTTAAAATTTATTCACAGGATGTGGACATCACAGGAGGGCAAGCATTTATTGCTCATCCCCAGTTGCCTTGAGACAGAGGTGATGAGCTGCCTTCTTGAATATAGCTGAGTGGCTTGCTAGGCCATTTGAGAGGGCAGTTAAGATTCAATTACATTGCTGTGGATCACATAGTCCAGACTGAGTAAGGACTACAGATTTCATTCTCTAAAGGATATTTTTGAACCAGATAGATTTTTACAATACAGTAATTTCATGGTCACCATTACTGGTAATAGCTTTTTATTCAGACTTATTTTAATTAAATTGTTAGCTGCTGTGGTGGGATTTGAACACACGTCCTCATAATATTAGTCAAAGCCTCTGGATTACTAGTCTAGTAACAAAGCCAGTACGCTACTGGATTACTATATAATTATAGAAATGGTCTCAAAATGATGCATTGTGTATCACAAAATTTCTGAAACACACTTTAGGAGGACAAGGCTCCCAACTGGGAATGCAAATTCACAAGTTACCTTGTGCAATCTTCCTCATTTTCACACTGAACAAACTCTACTTGAAAACAGTAAATCCCCAATTGTCCAAGGGAAAACCATGCATGGATGATGCACTTTTAAGAACTTCTTGTGCACCTTGATGGTCAACCTGTACATTAAAGAATTAAACATCTTCCAATTCATAAAAGCCATAATGTTAATAGAAGGTGTTTGTATGATCAAATGATTCCACTGATGAGATCACCCTGAAAAAGTACTGAGCACTCTGGTAGCTTTCAGTATCCAAGGATGGCAGGGTACATCGACCCACCTCCTTGTGTAGGACAGGTCAGAACAAACCAATTCAATGCAGGAGGGCTGACCTATGTTCATTCCTGTGGAATGTCCTCTAGCTCTGACTGCAAGAGGAATCCCAAAGGATCATCTGTCCTACTTAGGGTGCTCAAATGCAGATTTAAATCTTTTTTTATTCATTCTTGTGATGTGAGCATTGCTGGCTAGGCCAGCATTTACTGCCCATCCCTTGAGAAGGTGGTGCTGAGTCGCCTTCTTGAACCGCTGCAGTCCCATGTCGTGTTGGTTAGGGAGGGAGTGCCACGATTTTGGCCCAGCAACAGTGAAGGAATCCCGATGTAGTTCCAAGTCAGGATGATGTGTGACCTGGAAGGGAACTTGCAGGTGGTGTTGTTTCCATGTTCTTCTAGGTGGTAGAGTTCACGGGTGTGGAAGGTGCTGTTGAAGGAGTCTTGGCGAGTTACTGCAGTGCATCGGTGATGGAGGGAGTGAATGTTTAAGGTAGTGGATGGAGTGCTGATCAAGCGAGCTGTTTTGTATTGGATGGCACTAAGCTTCTTGAGTGTTGTTGGAGCTGCACTCATTTGGCAAGTGGACAGTATTCCATCACACTCCTGACTTGTGCCTTGTACATGGTAGACAGGCTTTGGGGAGTCATGAGATGAGTTACTCGCTGCAAAATTCCCAGCCTCTGACCTGCTCTTGTATTATATATATGTGGCTGCTCCAGTTAAGTTTCTGGTCAATGGAGCCCCCAAGATGTTGATAGTTGGGATTCAGCAATGGTAATGATATTGAACGTCAAGGGGAGATGGTTAGATTCTCTCTTGTTGGAGATGATCATCGGCTTGCAGTCGTGTGGCATGACTGTTACTTACCATTTATCAGCCCAAGCCTAAATGTTGTCCAGGTCTTGCTGTATGCAGGCCCAGACTGTTTCAGTATTTGAGGAGTGAATGGTACTGAATGCTGTGCAATCATCAGTCACAACATCTCCACATCTGACCTTATGATGAAGCAGCTGAAGATGGTTGGGCCTAGGACACCACCCTGAGGAATTCCTGCAGTGATGTCCTGGAGGTGAGATGATTGACCTCTCCAAAACCACAACCATCTTCCTTTCTGCTTGGTATGACTCCAACCAGTGGAAAGTTTTCCCCTGATTCCCATTGACTCCAGTTTTGCTAGGGCTCCTTGATGCCATACTTGTTCAAATGGTGCCTTGATGTCAAGGGCAGTCACTCAAACCTCACGTCTGGAATTTATTTTTTATTCATTCATGGGATGTGGGCGTCGCTGGTCAGGCCAGCATTTATTGCCCAACCCTAATTGCCCTAGAGAAGGTGGTGGTGAGCTGCCTTCTTGAACCGCTGCAGTCCATTTGGCGTAGGTACACCCACAGTGCTGTTAGGAAGGGAGTTCCAGGATTTTGACCCAGCAACAGTGAAGGAACCATGATATAGTCCCAAGTCAGGATGGTGTGTGACTTGGAGGGGAACTTGCAGGTGGTGGTGTTCCCATGCATTTGCTGCCCTTGTCCTTCTAGTTGGTAGAGGTGACGAGTTTGGAAGGTGCTGTCTAAGGAGCCTTGGTGCATTGATGCAGTGCATCTTGTAGATGGTACACACTGCTGCCACTGTGCATCGGTGGTGGAGGGAGTGAATGTTTGTAGATGGGGTGCCAATCAAGCGGGCTGCTTTGTCCTGGATGGTGTCGAGCTTCTTGAGTGTTGTTGGAGCTGCACCCATCCAGGCACATGGAGAGTATTCCATCACACTCCTGACTTGTGCTTTTGGAGATGGTGGACAGGCTTTGGGGAGTCAGGAGGTGAGTTACTTGCCTCAGGATTCCTAGCCTCTGACCTGCTCTTGTAGCCACGGTATTTATATGGCTACTCCAGTTCAGTTTCTGGTAGCCTCTAGGATGTTGATAGTGGGGGATTCAGTGATGGTAATGTCGTTGAATGTCATGGGGAGATGGTTAGATTCTCTCTTGTTGGAGAGGGTCATTGCCTGGCACTTGTGTGGCGCGAAAGTTACTTGCCACTTATCAGCCCAAGTCTGGATATTGTCCAGGTCTTGCTGCATTTCTACATGGACTGCTTCAGTATCTGAGGAGTCACGAATGGTGCTGAACATTGTGCAACCATCAGCGAACATCCCCACTTCTGACCTTATGATTGAAGGAAGGTCATTGATGAAGCAGCTGAAGATGGTTGGGCCTAGGACACTACCCTGAGGAACTCCTGCAGTGATGTCCTGGAGCTCAGATGATTGACCTCCAACAACCACAATGATCTTCCTTTGCGCTAGGTATGACTCCAGCCAGCAGAGGGTGTTCCCCCTAATTCCCATTGACCTCAGTTTTGCTAGGGCTCCTTGATGCCATACACGGTCAAATGCTGCCTTGATGTCAAGGGCAGTCACTCTCACCTCACCTCTTGAGTTCAGCTGTTTTGTCCATTTTTGAACCAAGGCTGTAATGAGGTCAGGAGCTGAGTGGCGCTGGCGGAGCCCAAACTGAGCGTCACTGAGCAGGTTATTGCTAAGCAAGTGCCGCTTGATGGCACTGTTGATGACACCTTCCATCACTTTACTGATGATTGAGAGTATGCTGATGGGGCGGTAATTGGCCAGGTTGGACTTGTCCTGCTAACTGTGTACAGGACGTACCTGGGCAATTTTCCAGATTGTCAGGTAGATGCCAGAGTTGTAGCTGTACTGAAACAGCTTGGTTAGGGGCGCGGCAAGTTCTGGAGCACAGGTCTTCAGTACTATTGCCGGAATATTGTCAGGGCCCATAGCTTTTGCAGTATCCAGTGCCTTCAGTCGTTTCTTGATATCACGCGGAGTGAATCGAATTGGCTGAAGTCTGGCATCTGTGATGCTGGGGACTTCAGGAGGGGACCGAGATGGATCATCAACACGGCACCTCTGGCTGAAGATTGTTGCAAATGCTTCAGCCTTATCTTTCGCACTGATGTGCTGGGCTCCCCCATCTTTGAGGATGGAGATATTTGTGGAGCCTCCTGCTCCAGTCAGTTGTTTAATTGTCCACCACCATTCACGGCTGGATGTGGCAGGACTGCAGAGCTTAGATCTGATCCGTTGGTTATGGGATCGCTTAGCTCTATCGCATGCTGCTTACGCAGTTTGGCACGCAGATAGTCCTGTGTTGTAGCTTCACCAGGTTGACACCTCATTTTGAGGTATGCCTGGTGCTGCTCCTGGCATGCCCTCCTGCACTCTTCATTGAATCTGGGTTGGTCTCCTGGCTTGCTGGCAATGGTAATATGCCGGGCCATGAGGTTACAGATTGTGGTTGAGTACAATTCTGCTGCTGCTGATGGCCCACAGTGCCTCATGGATGCCCAGTTTTGCATTGCTAGATCTGTTCGAAATCTATCCCATTTAGCACGGTGGTAGTGCCACACAACACGACAATTTGATTCACTCCATGTGATATCAAGAAATGGCTGAAGGCACTGGATACAGCAAAGGCTATGGGTCCTTGAGCTCTTTTGTCCATGTTTGGACCAAGGCTGTTATGAGGTCTGGAGCTGAGTGGCCCTGGCAAAACTCAAACTGAGCATCATGATCAGGTTGTTGCTAAGTAAGTGCCACTTGATAGCACTGTCAACAACCCCTTCCGTCACTAACTGATGATTGCGAGTAGACTGAATTGGCCGTTTTTGATTTGTCTTGCTTTTTGTAGACAGGACACACTTAGGGAATCTTCCACATTGTTGGGTAGATATCAGTGTTATGGCTAGGTCGGGAGCACAAGTCTTATGTACTACAGACGGGATGTCGTCAGGACCCATAGCCTTTGCTGTATGCAGTGCCTTCAGCCATTTCTTGATATCACGTGGAGTGAATCAAATTGTCTGAAGACTGGCATCTGTGATGGTGGGGGAGCTCAGGGGGAAGCCAAGATGGATCATCCACTCAATATTTCTGGCTGAAGATGGGTGCAGCCTTGTCTTTTGCACTGCTGTGCTGGGCTCCCCCATCATTGAGGATGGGGATGTTTTTGGAGCCTCCTCCTCCGGTTAGTTGTTTAATCATCCATCACCATTCAAGACTGGATGTGGCAGGACTGCAGAGCTTTGATCTGATTCATTGGTTGTAGGATCACATAGCTCTGTATATAGCATGCTGCTTTTGCTGTTTAACATGCATATAGTACTATATTGTAGCTTCACCAGGTTGGCACTTCATTTTAGGTATGCCAGTGCTGCTCCTGGCATGCTCTTCTACACTCCTCATTGAACTAGGGCTGGTTTCCTGGCTTGATGGTAATGGTAGAGTGGGGGATATGCCAGACCATGAGGTTACAGATTTTGTTTGAATACAATTCTGCTGTTGCTGATGGCCCACAGTGCCTTATGGATGCCTAATTTTGAGCTGCTAGATCTGTTCTGAATCTATACTATTTAGCATGGTGGTAGTGCCACATGATGGAGGGTATGTTCAGTGTGAAGAGGGGATTCGTCCCCACGTGGACTGTGTAGTGGTCACTCCTACCAATACTGTCATGGACAGATGCATCTGTGACAGGTAGTTTGGTGAGGACAAGGTCAAGTAGGTTTTTCCCTCTTGTTGGGCCTCTAACCACCTGCCATAGGCCCAGTCTGGCAAATATATCCTTCAGGACTAGGCCAGCTCACTCAGTAATGGTGCTACTGAGCCACTCTTGGTGATGGACATTGAAGTCCCCCACCCAGAATACATTCTGTGCCCTTATTACCCTCAGTGCTTCTTCCAATTGGTGTTCAAAATGGAGAAGCACTGATTCATCAGCTGAGGGAGCGCGGTAGGTGGTAATCAGCAGGAGGTTTCCTTGTCCATATTTGACCTGACGCCATGAGACTTCATGGGGTCCAAAGTCAATGTTGAGGACTCCCAGGGCCACTCCCTCTTGACTGTATATCACTGTGCTGCCACCTCTGGTGGATCAGGGACCCAGGGACAGTGATGGAGGAATCTGGGACATAAAAGAAAAGAAAGGAAAGACTTGCATTTATATAACGCCTTTTACGAACATCAGACATCCCAAAGCTCTTCTTCGAAATAGTGCTATGGGATGTTTTACATCCACTCAAGCAAGCAGATGGGAGTGGGGCGGTACAGTTTAACGTCTCATCCAAAAGATAGCACCTCCAACAGTGCTCTCTCAGTACTGCACTGCAGCATCAGCTTTGATTTTTGTGCTTAAGTCCTGGAGTGGATTTGAACCCAGAACCTTATGACTTAGAGTTGAGAATACTATCAACTGAGCCACAACTGGCAGCTACATTGGCTGTAATATATGATTCAATGAATATGACTATGTCAGACTCGTCTATGGGACAGCTGTCCCAATTTTGGCACAGGTCCCCAGATGTTAATGAGGAGGACTTTGCAAGGTCGACTGGGCAGGGTTTGCCTTTGTCATTTCCAGTGCCTAGGTCGATGCCAGGTGGTCCGTCCGGTTTTATTCTTTTTCAACTTTTCTGTAGCGGTTTGATACAACTGAGTGGCTTGATGGACCATTTCAGAGGGCCGTTAAGAGTCAACCACATTCCTGTGGATCTGGAGTCACATGTAGGCCAGACCAGGTAAGGACAGCAGATTTCCTTCCCTAAAGGACATTGATGAACCAGATGGGTTTTTACAACAATCCAATAGTTTCATGATCATTATTAATGAGACTACCATTTTATTTAGATTTCTTAATTATTTGAATTTAAATTCCCCCAGCAGCTGAGGTGGGATTTAAGTGTTAGTCTGGGCCACTTCAATGCCAGGTTCAAAAAAAGAAAATAAATCAAAAATGCAAAAATAAACTGAATACTAAAAACAATGCAATAAAAGCTACCAAAAAAGGTGACATGCATTGACTCACAGATGAGCCAAGCACACCTTGAAAGAAATTGTGAACTGCAAATGCAGACATTTCTTATAGACCTTCAGTGATGATGATACAATGCTGGGCTAAACCACACAAAATGCCAGGTAGGGAGCGCTACCCTTATTTACATAACTTTTGAAGTCAAATTGAGGCCGTCAAATGGCAGCAGCAAGAGCCTCCAGTGATTATTATGTAGCCCTTGTACATAAAAAAATTGTGCTACAAGGTCTATTGTGATTTTCAGTCCTGACCCTCATCCCCCTATCCATTTCACACACCCCATCCCAATGTTAGTCATCCACATGCACAACTTACACATCCAGTCAGAATATTTCTCTCTACAATCCCTCAATAGGCATATGATATGTGATGCCCAAAACTCCTACATCTGAATGCTCAATAATGACAGTCAGCACACAACCCCTTCCTGTGGCTGCAATGTTTGATTGAGATAACTATCTGCAGAGCTGGCTATTGAGATATTTCAGTTACAGTCCAAAAATATTGGCGTGTGAGTCCAATGTACAACCCCAGAAATGTCAGAACATGGCTACCCTACAGTTGATGGCTGGTGTCCTCAACCAGCAACTTCAATAGGAAATCAGCAATATAGATAGTTAAAGGGTTTCTACTATTTTACATTATCGAACTTAAATGGAAGAAGTGGATCCCTATGATGTATGTCAATGTGAATTGTACATTATAGGGGAAAGAGAACAAATGAAACGATACCCAGAATGGTTGAATTCTCAAATGGAATCGCGCAAAGGTGTTGCAGCAGTAGTCCGAGAGCAACTGTGGCCCTCAAGCCTTTGTAATTGAAGCCCAGATGTTTTGCTTATTATTCTTATTCTATTTTTAACCATTTGAATTTTGTGGGCCTGGACATTTGGACAGTGCTGTTTTTTAAACAGTGTTCCCTCATTGATGGATAAACCCTAAACAGTAGATCAAAATGTAATTTGTTGAACAGCATGATCTGCGACTTACACCATAATTGTGCCGTTTCTATTTCCAATCTTTCTTTTGTAAATTTACTCCAAAATTTCCTGCAGAAGTAATTTTAATATGTTGCCATGAGCATAATGGTAAATCAGGGACTTCAGACGTGGCACAGCTGATGACTTACCCCACCAACATCAGTGAATGAATTAAGCAGATCAATAATTAGATGACCTGAGTCAAAGAATTCTGAATTTCAAATCCTTTTGCTTGCGTTATGGACACACACAGCTGCTGTATTCAGTTTTCAGGAATCTCTGAAATTCTTCAGAAACTGACAGCATGCAGTTTTTCCGGCTACTTCTGCAGCCTAACCCTAAGAGGACAGCTGGAGGCCACCAACAGAAATATAAGTTTTTTTCTTTTTAAACTTACCTTTACTTGGAGCCAGGAGTAGCAGTAGTGTTGTTTCTGCTTGCACAGCACTACTGTGGGTTGCTGCTGGCCCATGCTCACATCCCTCCCATTTGGCTCCCTCTCCTCCAGGGACCTCCCCGAGGGCCATTGCCAACATCTCAAGCAGCTCAAATTGGTGCAGAGGAAACCTGCGAATTACCAAAGGGGCCCTGACAGGCACCCACAGCTCACTGGAATTACTCAGATGAGGCCAAAGGCTCTATTTTGAACAAACCTTGGGCCTCAGGCGTCTGCTTCTCACTTTGAGCAAGCCAACAATTTTGGATCCATAAATGAGATAAACTAATTTCTCCCCCACTCTCACTTTCATCAAAAGCTTTAATCATAAGAGATTAAACCAAATCCTAGTCCTACATATATATGTATTCACAACTAACATATTTTACAGTCCCATCCTTGAGGATGATGAAATCCCTTTCTGATTTCTCATTTATGATTCACTATTATCCCACTATTTTTAATTGCTCACACTGGAGTTTTAAATTTTTCAGCAACTTTTAAACCCACAAAACACTAATCAACAAGGCTACAATTGCTACCAATGAGGAACATATAAGATGACAATCTCAACCATGGCTTTTCTCCTGCATTATACACATTTTACCACCACAAACGAGCTCCTGAAACTGTATTCTGCTTTTGGCCTCCTCATTATTTTGTTGCATTTTTACCAGATATCTTTTAGATGTAGCCCCTCTAGCTAGTACACTCTGTAGATGAAAAGACAGAGGAGGTACAGGATGTCCAAATGCTACAACTAGTTTTAAGACTTAAGCATGAAAGTCACCTCTCATCTGTCTTTTGGTAATATTGTGTTTTACAAACGGGACCCAAACTCAAATGTAGAGGAAGATATAACACACCCATTTGGTGTTGGTAGTGGACATTGCTGGTGGTACAACAACACTTTCCTATTACTTTTTTGTGCGTTAGCTATGGCGCAGTTGGTAGCACACTTGCCTGTAAATCACAAGGTTCTGGGTTTAAATCCAAATCCCAACTGAGTGAGTACTACACTGTTGAGGTGCTGCCTTTCGGATGAGACCAGAAACTGAGGCCCCATCTACCTGTTTGGGTGGATATAAAAGATCTCATGACACTATTTCAAAGGGAAAAAGGAGCTATTGCCAATATTTATCCCTCAATCACCATCACAAAAAAAAGTTATCTGCTCATTATCACATTGCTGTTTTCTGTGTGCATACTGGCTGCTTTCCTACATTACAACAATAACTATACTTCATCGGCTGCAGATGATACGAAACTTGGAAGCATTGTGAACTGTGAGGAGGATAGAGTAGAACTTCAAAAGGACGTTGACAAGTTGGTGGAATGGGCAGACAGGTGGCAGATGAAGTTCAATGCAGAGAAATGTGAAGTGATTAATTTTGGTGGGAAGAACATGGAGAGACAATATAGAATAAAGGGTACAATTCTAAAGGGGGTGCAGGGTGTATATGTGCACAAGTCATTGAAGGTGGTAGGACAGGTTGAGAGAACAGTCAATAAAGCATACAGTATCCTGGGCTTTATTAATAGGGGCATAGAGTACAAGAGCAAGGAAGTTATGTTGAACTTGTATAAGACACTAGTTCGGCCTCTGCTGGAGTATTGTGTCCAGTTCTGGGCGCCGCACTTTAGGAAAGATGTGAGGGCCTTGGAGAGAGTACAGAAAAGATTCACGAGAATGGTTCCAGGGATGAGCAATCTCAGTTATGAAGATAGATTTGAGAGGTTAGGACTGTTTTTCTTGGAGAAGAGCAGTGATTTGATAGAGGTATTCAAAATCATGAGGGGCCTGGACAGAGTAGATAGAGAGAAACTGTTCCCACTTGTGAAAGGATCGAGAACGAGAGGGCACAGATTTAAAAGTATTTGCTAAGAGAAGCAAAAGTGACATGAGGAAAAACTTTTTCACGCAGTGAGTGGTTAAGGTCTGGAATCTGCTACCTGTGAACATGGTGGAGGCAGTTTCAATTGAAGCATTCAAAAGGGAATTAGACAGTTATATGAGCAGGGTTATGGGGCGAAGGCAGGGGAATGGAACTGAGAGAATTGCTCTTTCAGAGAGCCAGTGTGGAGACGATGGGCTGAATGGCCTCCTTCTGCACTGTAACTATTCTGTGATTTTGTAAAGTGCTTTGGATGTCTGGTGGATGTGAAAAGTGCTATATAAATGTAAGTCTTTCTTTATATGAAATAATCATCCTGTCCCATAAAGAGGTTATCTGCATGTCACACAATGGTGATTTATCTGGTTGTGATATCCTACTATGATTAACTTCACGTGGCCAGCTATCTCCTTGTCTACTACATAACTCACCTCTGTCCATTTATCCCCTTTGCTAAATGTTGGGTGGAGGGGGGTGACGGGTGGTGGTGGTTAAGGTACTCCTTCAGATTTTACCTTCTAATTTCCTATAGACTGATCCTGTACAATTCTTGTACAGTTGGTTCACAAACTGCAGTAGCTTAATAAGGATCCCAAATATCTCACTAGTAGAATGCAGTTACTTCTGCGATACGAATCCTGGTGAATTGTCAAACCAAACAAAAGTTATTTTCCCCAGGTACCCATTTTTGCAATTGTTCATGAGATATCCAGTTGAGTAATTTCTCATTTATTAGGGTCCTCCAGTCCCTGATTTACCATATTCTCCAAATGGGATAAATATAAGGTACACACAACTGCATGTGAGGCATACAGGAGCCTCTATAGATCTGGAAGTCCTTGGGTTGACCATAGAGAAAAATCTGGAGATTCAGATCGAACAGCATGAAAAGGACAAGATGGCCCCAGCTGACACAACAGTGAAGCAACTCCGTACTCATGTTGACAGAATTTTTGGTTGTTGATTAATTCATTAACCCTATCCTTAGTCACACACTACAATTTCCCTAAATGAGATCATCTCTTTCATATTTCACATCACACATTCGAGGGCACCACTTGGTGTGTGACTTGAGCCACAAGTCCATTATTGGGTCCCTATATGAAGTAGACGCCATCACATACTGTTTCCTGGGCTTGAGTGTCTTATGTTTGAGAATCTTGTAGAACCTGAACAGTTATCAATTCATGTGCCTATCCTGGGTGACAAACATCACGAGTACATGTAATCTGATTCCAGCACTTGGTTGCTGCTACATGCTTGTATTTGCCCTCAAGCCTTTTGTGAACATAAAGAAAATGTAATTGCCACAGTGGCCCAACGGTACCTGATGTGAGAACAACATAAGGTCTCCCTGGGGAGGATGCCCTGTTAGTGACTTCTCAATTCCTAACCCAATAGCATTTATTCAAGCTTCTGCTGGAAAGTAGCCTTTAATTGTACTCCACCAATGACCCCAGCCCATACTAGGACTGGGCATATTCCTTGGCAACCATATAATGTTGACTGGCAGTTGTATTCTGTATTCTAGGATCAATGATGAGCTATCTTGTACAATCCCAGTGCTTCCTGTAATGTTGTAAAACTTCTCTGTGAGATGGGAACCTTGATCACTATCCACCTGTATTGGTAGTGCCCACCTGCAAATCACCTCACTCAGTAGCAAGCATGCTGCAGTGAGTGCCCTGTTAGTTCTGCATGGGTAAGCCTCGATGCATTTAGTGAATGTCAATAATCTGGTCACCCATACTTGACCTGTGCAGAGGTCCCTTGGGGACAGGTGGGGGGGGGGGGGGGGGGGGGGAGAGTGCGGGGGGAAGGGGTTGCAGGGTTCAAAGCTGATCTGAGAGGACACGGTTTGTATACAAAAGATTATGTTGCAGATAAACTAAACAAGGTTGTAAATGTATATCAACTTCATATCGGCTTCATATCAGGCCACCAGACAACCTTATTTTTTTGTTGTTACCTCAGCCAAATAATGCCCCCCATAGGATGAGAATGAAACATGTGAAAGAAATCCTCAGTAAGTGGTGGGGGTACATACACAGTAAACATTGGACATTCAGGCAGTTTACGGACTAATAGACCCAGATCTGTCCCCATCACCTTAGTACCCTTAGACTACTTAATGGGTTCAGGCAGTGGTTTGCCAGTGACGTGCCATTCCTTGACTAATTAGTAAGGTTTAAATGTATCCTGCAGGGATATTAAATCCAACCCCTGTGGTGCTGTCTTAGCTAAGGCAAGAATACTGACTTGGGGAGGTTTTCAAGGCTGGCCTATTCAAGCTGCCTCTTTAGCTGCCCTATCAGCCAGTGAGTTTCCCTGTGAAGACACTATCTGTCTTTACTAATGTGGTAGTAGGGCTGTCTGGATTTGAGTGCATGCCATAAAGAAATCATAGCGATGTGTGGATTAAGTTTATCCTGTCAGATGTCTTAAAATTATGTTTTCAGTAGAGCGGGAGCAATAGCATGCAGTTAACAGTGTAGGAATTATTTGACCAGATATTGATGGGTCATTGGGAGGAGCACTTCACAGCTGCCAGCAAAGCTCTCCACTTGCCTAGATGGGTGCAGCTCCAACAACACTAAAGAAGCTCGACACCATCCAGGACAAAGCAGCCCACTTGATTGGTGCCCCATCCACCATCTTAAAGATTCTCTCCCTCCACCACCAGTACACTACAGCAGAAGTATGTACTATCTACATGATGCACTGTCGCAACGCACCAAGGTTTCTTTGACAGCACCTTCCAAACCAACGACCTCCAACACCTAGAAGGACAAGTGCAGCAGACGCATGCGAACATCGCCACTTGCAAGTTCCCCTCCAAATCACACACCATCCTGACTTGGAACTAAATTGGGGTTCCTTCACTGTCGCTGGGACGAAACCCTGTGGGTGTACCTACACCACATGGACTGTATTGTTCAAGAAGGCAGCTCAACACCACATTTTCAAGGGCAATTAGGGATGGGCAGCAACAGTCACATCCCACAAATGAGTTTTTAAAAAGTAGGTTGTTCTGAACCTCTTAGCATAAAACCAGGTGCTGGAAGGTGGGATTAGAATGGGCAGCTAGTTTTTTCAGCCGGTTCAGACACGAGTGGCTGAATGGCCTCTTTCTGTGCCGTAACATTTCTATGGTTCTATTTTATGGTTCTAAAACTACAGCCAAGCTTTGATCAGTAGCAGTGACTTCGAGGTGGAATGCCTTATCTGGATCGGATGAGATAAGGCAAGTAGCCTCCACCAGCTTTTAACTATTCAAATGCCTTGGTGTGTGCTTCCGCCCAGTTATCTTTAAATTCTTTGTCTTGCAGCTTCATTAGGTTATACAATGGCTCAACAAATTGTGGAATAAATGTTCGCCGGTAGCCCACCAATCCCAGAAAAGATCGCAAAGCTGTTGTAGAAGCAGGCAGGGGCAGTCTTTGGATCACACCCAATTTATATTGGTCAGGGCTGCGACCTACATCTGAGATGTTAATGCTTTGGTCCTTCCTCTTTACAGGAATACTCCAGAACCCATTGGTGATATCAAGTGTTTTTTTTATTCATTCATGGGATGTGGGCATCGCTGGCCAGGCCAGCATTTATTGCCCATCCCTAATTGCCCTTGAGAAGGTGGTGGTGAGCTGCCTTCTTGAACCGCTGCAGTCCATGTAGGGTAGGTATACCCACAGTGCTGTTAGGAAGGGAGTTTCAGGATTTTGACCCAGCGACAGTGAAGGAACAGCGATATAGTTCCAAGTCAGGATGGTGTGTGACTTGGAGGGGAAGTTGCAGGTGGTGATGTTCCCATGCATTTGCTGCCCTTGTCCTTCTAGTTGGAAGGTGCTGTCTAAGGAGCCTTGGTGTGTTGCTGCAGTGCATCTTGTAGATGGTACACACTGCTGCCACTGTGCGTCGGCGGTGGAGGGAGTGAATGTTGGTGGTTGGTGTTGAGATCATTTGGCTTTTGTTGGTATTTGGGATAATGACATGAGGGTCTCTTTCACCACTGTAGAGCAAGCTGGAGTCACCAGGTTTAACTTTCGATCATCAATTGTGAGAGACCAAGACCAGTTTCTTAACAGGCCAAATAGGTGGATTGGACATGAAAGTGCCCTTTTGTATAACACCCTGCTGTATTCTGCAATGTAAGATAGCTCTCAGCTGGAATAGGGTAATGCTTAACTTTAACATGAGTTAGCCTGTTAACTTCTTCCTCTCACTTCAACCGTCCTCAGTAGTGCTTGTGCGTGGCAAACATTGCTCTGTACTGTGTTAATAGCGCCTGTATACCTGGGTCTGGGTGTGAAGGTAAGGGACATATCTCAGGTTTTCTTTAATCACGGACACTGCATTCTCATCTGACACAATGTGGTCAGAGGGGACCTCTTGGTGAAACCATAATATGTTGTTCATATAAATTAACACTCATACCACAATGCTTGAAAAAAAATTGAACCCTAAAATATCTTCACAATTTATCAATCTCAACATCAGATGACCTTTATCTGGCCATGGTCAAAGTGTGCCTCCTTAATTTCATGTGCCTGGCCCATAGATCCCTCAAGATCAGTTAACAGTTACTACAGTCACGCCAGAACCCCACCACCATCTTCAGGGAGGTCCCACTTTGTCACTGCGTGGTATCTGTCCGCTTGCAATCAGAATCACAGAATAATACAGCGCAGAAGAGGCCCATCGAGTTTGCTCCGATGCATTAAGGACACCTGACCTGTCTACCTAATCCCATTTGCCAGCACTTGGCCCATAGCCTTGAATGTTATGACGTGCCAAGTGCTCATCCAGGTACTTTTTAAAGGATGTGAGGCAACCCGCCTCTACCACCCTCCCAGGCAGTGCATTCCAGACCGTCACCACCCTCTGGGTAAAAGAGTTCTTCCTCAAATCCCCCTTAAACCTCCTGCCCCTCACCTTAAACTTGTGTCCCCTAGTAACTGACCCTTCAAATAAGGGGAACAGCTGCTCCCTATCCACCCTGTCCATGCCCCTCATAATCTTGTACACCTCGATCAGGTCACCCCTCAGTCTTCTCTGCTCCAGCGAAAACAACCCAAGCCTATCCAACCTCTCTTCATAGCTTAAATGTTCCATCCCAGGCACCATCCTGGTGAATCGCCTCTGCACCCCCTCCAGTGCAATCACATCCTTCCTATAATGTGGCGACCAGAATTGCACACAGTACTCCAGCTGTGGCCTTACCAAAGTTCGATACAACTCCAACATGAAGGAGCGGAAAATTGCACACTAACCACAGTGTTACCATTTGTCCTTTTTAGAGCAATTATCTGTCCTAGTTGTTGCTCCAAGACGCTGACTTTGGGTGATTCCTTTAACGCAGGCCCATTTTTATGCCTCTTGATCATGGTTGTTGAAGCTTCAACCAGGTGTCCAAATTTCTGGCACTGGTATCACTGATCGCAACTAGAGTTGTTTCCAAATTTAGTTGGTGTCCTGAACTATTACGGAGAGGCCCCTCAACAGGCGTCACAAACCTTTTATTAGGGCTGGGATGACCATTGTGATCTTTCACAGAGCCCCATGCCTGAGAGACAGTTTCAATAATACTAATCCAGAGGATATTTTTTATCAATTGCCATCCCTATGGCTGTCTTCACAAGCAGATAAACTGGGACAAAAACATTTGTTTAAACAGGATATCATTCCTTGAATTGGGGGATGGACTCCCACCCAGGGAAGCAGCCTTTGTGGACTGCATCAGTTCATACAAATCAAACAGCCAGTTTGTGAATGCACGGGGGTGCTCTACTGGACTTTGAGTAGTCTGCCTACATGATGCATTCTATTTAACTGATCCATACCCAGTAACTGCATAATGTCCACTATGGTTTCTACAGGTGTCGTGGCTGGAAGGCGGATGTTAGGATTGTGACAGGAATGCAGTCCTGCCTCAGAAGCTGCCCTAAAGCACCTTCTTAAATTCTTCATCATTCAATTCCCCAAGCACCTGCTGAAAGACCGTAGAACACTGCAAGACATCAACCGAGTTATCTCCATCCTTTATTGTCCCAATTTCACGTCAGTGCATCAATGTCTTGTGTCAATAAGGGTTTATCATCTGAGAAGGTACCAGTGACTATTATGCACTAGGTTGAGTTGTAGTAACAATATAGGGCACTGGTAGCGCTTTCCCAGGTCCCACTTCATCACACTCAGGGTTATGGTAGCATATAGCCTATTGGTTCAAATTATCCCACTTTACATCATTGTTATCTTACCCATCTTTTCTATCTAGACCCTTGCCATAAGTGACAGCAGAGACCACAACTCCCTATCTATTTAGCTTTCCCTGTAATTCATATATTTTTAATTCACCGATTTCACAGTCTGGGTCACAAGCTCTAGCACCTTCAAACTCCTGTTTCAATCCGCTGTTCTCTATTTGTAAGATATCCAGTGCTCGTATTGCCTGCTGACTCCCTAACCCTTGGGTTGCTGTGGTGGTAGCTGCTACTCGTAACTGAGCCAACACAACCGATACGTCCTCCAATTGTTGCCCAAGTGTCACCCCTCTATTTTCACTTAACTGCATACAAAAGTGGGCTGTGTATCTTCACAAATGCCTAGCTGCTTTTAGTTTCATCTTGTTCTCATTCATCCTATGTGTGGGTCATTGCTGTCATATACGGCCCATCTGTTTTGGTTATCATGGTGACCAGCGCCTCACTACCAGCTACATCAATATGCTTCTTTTGGAGAGCTTTCCTGATGTCTGCCATGGTTACTTGAACTATTGGAGGAATAAACCCAAACAGTTGCTGGCATAGTTTCCTACCTAAATGAAAGTGGTGCTAGGCACATCTCACACAATCAACAGAGTTGCTAGTCAGATCCTATATGAGTCACCAATTATTTAACAGTTCAATTCTGAGCAAAATATGGTTTGCATCTACTCTTGTTTATTTGTTTTAGACCAAGTCCAGATGTCCACAATATCTTTAAGCAGTAGAAATACAAAGAAATAAAACATACAACTGGGTTTTCTTTCACCAGGTGGAGACTTATTTTGTCTTCGTTTTCAATCTGGACAGATTGTCGAGCTTGCCATCTCACCTAGTATGCAGGTAAACACCTTCCATAGCTGCAGGGAAGGCTCAGGTCAAGAGCATGGAGAAGAAAATACCAAACAAAGTGGATGCTAGGATACAGCCCTGTTTCACTCAATTCCTCACCCTGAAACTGTTGAAAGTGAAGCCATGAAACTGTACAGTACTGTGCATGCTGTCATGAAAGGAATGATGAGACTAAGGAACTTTGGTGGACAACTAATTTTCTCCTCTGCTGACAGTGTTGAATGTTTTTGTGAGATCTATGAAAACAAAGTAGGGAGGTATGCCCTGTTCCCTACACTTCTCTTGTAGCTGGTATACGGAGATGATGATGTCCACTGTAGATCTGCCAGCACAGAAACCACACTGTGCTTCTGGATACACTTGATCTGCAAGTTGATGGAGTCTGTTCAGCATGACCCTAGCAAAGGCCTACCCAGGTGACGCTGAAGAGTGAGATGCCCCTGTAGTTGTTGCAGTCTCCTCTGTCGCCTTTGTTTTTGTATAACATGATGATTTTTGTGTCACACATGGAATGGATCTTGCCCTCCAACAGAGCAGAAGGAGGTCATGAAGGTGTGGCAGTAGATGGGACTTCCGTGCTTAAGCAGTTTAGCTGGAATTCCATTCTTGCCAGGTGCCTTTCTGCTTGCAAAGGAATCAATGGCCTTTTCAAGCTCAGGTAATGAAGGTTCCGCATCTAACTCTACCTTTCCACAGCACCTGTCATGGGCAAGTGCAGACTGGGAGATGTCTGTCTCAACAGAGTCATATACGGCACATACGGAGGCCATTTGGCCCATCAAGTCCATGCTGGCTCTCCAGGGAGCTATTCAGTCAGTCCTACTCCCCCGCTCAATCGTCGTCGCCCAGCAAGTTTATTTCCTTCAAGTGGCCATCCATTTTCCTTTTGAAGTCATTGATTGTCTCTGCTTCCATCACCCTTGTGTCTTGTGGGAGTACAGCTCACAGTAGTGTTCAACCCAGTGGGACATCTGTTTGCTTCTATCAGGGAATACTTCACCATCCGCCGATTTCAGAGAGGCAACTTGGTAATGGTAGGACCAAGTGCCCTCTTGATCCCATCATATGACGATGATGGAAGATTTTTTGCAGGCGAAAATCATGGGAAGGCTTGTCTTTGTGGTAGTTGGCATGATCGCTGGTGACTGAAGAGGCCAATTCTTGATCTGCAGGTTCTTGAGTAGTTACGAACATACGAATTAGGAGGAGTAGGCCACTCAGCCCATCGAACCTACTCCGCCATTCAATAAGTTCATGGCTGAACTGATTACTCCACATTTCCATCTATTGGGGCACAAAAACCCCTGGTTTGGCAACTCTAACTTTAAATAGACTCCTTCCATTGTCTGTGCCTTTCTTCAGCAGCCTCACGTCTGTTTGTTTCAAAAGTATAGGCTGCTTTCCTGGTTGTTGTGCGCCAGCTGTCTCTGTCGACAGCCGCCTGCTCCCACACTCGTTGCCAATGTCAGCCAGAGACAGAGCTGTCTTTTCAGCTGGTCTTTAAACTGTTTGTGAGGTGTACCTTGATCTTGCTTACCAGAGCATCGTCCACCATAAATCATTGCTTTTGGCATCCTGGAATCTTCCATGTGTGATATGTCCTACCCAGCACAATTAGCATTGTAAGAGAATGCATTCAATGCTGACAGACAGGCTCTGTCGAGGAGTTCATTGTTTGTGAAGTAGTCCTGCCATATGATGTTGATGATGTATTGAAGACAGTGTTGATGGAAGCACTCCAGCAGTCACATTTGTTTTCTGTACAGAACCCATGATTCTGACCCATTAAAGAAGGTGGTGATGACAACTGCTCTGTATACTTCAATTCTGGTAGGTGCACAGCGAATGGTTTCGCCAGACATGCTTTGAAGGCAACCAAAGGAGCTGTTGAACTTAGACAGTCGATTGTCTATGTCCTTGTTGACAGTGGCATCATTTGAAATAATGCTACCTAGTTAGGTAAACTGTTCAACAGCATTCAGTTTGCTACTGGAACTAACTGGAGGAGGTGCCTCCACAAATATCTCATCCTCAATGATGCGGGAGCTCAGCACATCAGTGCAAAAGATAAGGCTGAAGCATCTGCAACAATCTTCAGCCAGAAGTGCCAAGTGGATGATCCATCTCGGCCTCCTCTTGAAGTCCCCAGCATCACAGATGCCAGTCTTCAGCCAATTGTAGTGAACAAATTGTTGGAGTTGCGGGCTGACAAGTCCCCGGGTCCTGATGGACGTCATCCTAGGGTGTTAAAAGAAGTGGCCAGTGAGATAGTTGATGTATTAGTTTTAGTTTTCCAAAATTCAAGATTTGGGGAAGGTTCCATTAGATTGGAAAATAGCAAATGCAACTCCTTTATTCAAAAAGGGAGGGAGACAGAAAGCAGGAAACTACAGGCCAGTTAGCTTAACATCTGTGTTAGGGAAAATGTTAGAAGCTATTATTAAAGAAGATAGAGCAGGGCACTTAAAAAAAATTCAAGGTAATCAGGCAGAGTCAACATGGTTTAGTGAAAGGGAAATTATGTTTAACCAATTTATTGGAATTCTTTGAGGGAGTTACATGTGCTGTGGATAAAGGGGAACTGGTGGATGGATTGTACTTAGATTTCCAGAAGGCATTTGATAAGGTGCCACATCAAAGGTTATTGCAGAAAATTAAAAGCTCATGGTGTAGGGGGTAACATATTGGCATGGATAGAAGATTGGTTAGCTAACAGGAAACAGAGAGTAGGCATAAATGGGTCATTTTCTGATTGGCAAGATGTAACAAGTGGTGTGCCACAGGGATCTCTGCTGGAGCCTCAACTTTTTACAATTTATATAAATGACTTAGATGATGGGACTGAAGGTATGGTTGCTAAATTTGCTGATGACACAAAGATAGATAGGAAAGTAACTTGTGAAGAGGACATAAGGGGGCTACAAAGGGATATATATAGGTTAAGTGAGTGGGAAAAGACCTGGCAAATGGAGTATAATGTGGGAAAATGGGAAATTGTCCACTTTGGTAGAGAGAATAAAAAAGAAGCATATTATCTAAATGGTGAGAGATTGCAGAGCTCTGAGATGCAGAGGGATCTGGGTGTCCTAGTGCATGAATCGCAAAAGGTTAGTATGTATGTACAGCACGTAATTAGGAAAGCTAATAGAATCTTATCGTTTATCGTGAGGGGAATTGAATACAAAAGTAGGGAGGTTATGCTTCAGCTATGCAAGGCATTGGTGAGACCACATCTGGAGTACTGTGTAAGTATGTAAATGCGTTGGAGGCAGTACAGAGGTTTCCTAGACTAATACCTGGATTGGGTGGGCTGTCTTACAAGGAAAGATTGGACAGGCTAGGCTTGTATCCGCTGGAATTTAGAAGAGTAAGAGGCGACTTGATTGAAACATATAAAATCCTGAGGGAACTTGATAGGGTGGATGTGGAAAGGATGTTTCCCCTTGTGGGAGAATCTCGAACTAGGGGTCACTGTTTAAAAATAAGGGGTCACCCACTTAAGACGGAGATGAGGAGAAATGTTTTCTCTCAGAGGGTTGTGAGTCTTTGGAATTCTCTTTCTCAAAAGGTGGTGGAAGCAGAGTCTTTGACTATTTTTAAGGCAGATGTAGATAGATTCTTGATAAGCAAGGGGGTGGAAGGTTATCGGGGGTAGGTAGAAATGTAGAGTAATCAGTTCAGCCATGAACTTATTGAATGGCGGAGCAGGCCCAAAGGGACGAGTGGCCTACTCCTGATCCTAATTCGTATATTCGTATGTTCGTATATCAAGAAACGACTTAAGTCACTGAATACTGCAAAGGCTATGGGCCCTGACAACATTCCGGCAATGGTACCGAAGACCTGTGCTCCAGAACTTGCCGCACCCCTAACCAAGCTGTTCCAGTACAGCTACAACACTGGCATCTACCTGACAATCTGGAAAATTGCCCAGGTATGTCCTGTACACAAATAACAGGACAAATCCAACCTGGCCAATTACCGCCCCATCAGTCTACTGTGAATCATCAGTAAAGTGATGGAAGGTGTCATTGACAGTGCTATCAAGCGGCACTTGCTCAGCAGTAACCTGTTCAGTGACACTCAGTTTGGGTTCCGCTGGGGCCACTCAGCTCCTGACCTCATTACAGCCTTGGTTCAAACATCGACAAAAGAGCTGAACTCAAGAGGTGAGGTGAGAGTGACTGCCCTTGACACCAAGACAGCATTTGACTGACAATGGCATCAAGGAGCCCTAGCAAAACTGGAGTCAATGGGAATCAGGGGGAAAACCCTCCACTGGTTGGAGTCATACCTAGTGCAAAGTAAGATGGTTGTGGTTGTTGGAGGTCAATCATCGGAGCTCCAGGACATCACTGCAGGAGTTCCTCAGGGTAGTGTCCTAGGCCCAACCATCTTCAGCTCCTTCATCAATATACTTCCTTCAATCATAAGGTCAGAAGTGGGGATGTTTGCTGATGATTGCACAATGTTCAGCACCATTCGCGACTCCTCAGATACTGAAACAGTCCGTGTAGAAACGCAGCAAGACCGGGACAATATCCAGGCTTGGGCTGATAAGTGGCAATTAACATTCGCGCCACACAAGTGCCAGGCAATGACCATCTCCAACAAGAGAGAATCTAACCATCTCCCCTTGACATTCAATGGCATTACAATCGCTGAATCCCCCACTATCAATATCCTGGGGGTTACCATTGACCTGAAGCTGAACTGGAGTAGCCGTATAAATACCGTGGCTACAAGAGCAGGTCAGAGGCTCGGAATCCTCACCTCCTGATTCCCCAAAGCCTGTCCACCATCTACAAGGCACAAGTCAGGAGTGTGATGGAATACTCTCCACTTGCCTGGATGGGTGCAGCTCTAAAAACATTCAAGAAGCTCAACACCATCCTGGACAAAGCAGCCCACTTGATTGGCACCCCATCCACAAACATTCACTCCCTCCACCACCGATGCACAGTGGCAGCAGTGTGTATCATCTACAAGATGCACTGCAGCAACGCACCAAGGCTCCTTTGACAGCACCTTCCAAACCCACGACCTCTACCAATTAGAAGGACAAGGGCAGCAAATACATGGGAACACCACCACCTGCAAGTTCCCCTCCAAGTCACACACCATCCTGACTTGGAACTCTATTGCCGTTCCTTCACTGTCGCTGGGTCAAAATCCTGGAACTCCCTTCCTAACAGCACTGTGGGTGTACCTACCCCACATGGACTGCAGCGGTTCAAGAAGGCAGCTCACCACCACCTTCTCAAGGGCAATTAGAGGTGGTCAATAAATGCTGGCCTGGCCAGCAATGCCCACATCCCATGAATGAATGAAAAAAAATTGTCAGTGCTGAACTGCAGTGGAATTCTTCAGGGCTGTGGTTGGTACAGCACTTCTGTTTCCTTTAGGCTAATAGTAAGGCCAAAGGCATTTGCTGCCTCAGAGAAACAGTTTACAATGAGCTCTCCACTTGCCTGGATGGACAGGATGGATGTCCATTAACATCCTCACTGTACCTAAGCTTTGTCTTTCAACACACCATTAACATACCATTTGCGTTTGCTCCATGACCTTCTGGTCAGTTATTCTCTGTGGCCCTCTGTCCTATCAACACCTTTACTTTTGTTATCTCTTGCCCCACTCCCGCTTTATTTGCTTGAAACCTATTACATTTCTAACTTGTACCAGTTCTGATGAAGGGTCACTGACCTGAAACGTTAACTCTGCTTCTCTCTCCACAGATGCTGAGTATTTCCAGCATTTCTTGTTTTTATTTCAGATTTCCAGTATCTGCAGTATTTTGCTTTTATTTTAGTGTTTAATTCACTGCCACTTCTCTTCCAGGAATGCCTCCCTTGAAGAAGTTCTGCTCTTCTGTCTGACGGGATTTTCGTTTGTCTCTTTTACCTTGTTCACGTCATTGCTTTCTATTTCCCTCCTGGTGTTTGATAGTGTCTACCAAAACTCGTTTTCAAAGCCACATCTCCTTCCTCAGTAACTGTCTCCAGCTCCGACTTATTCCACGTGGATTCCAACTGAAGTTTCATCCTTCATGTTTTGAATCCACCCAGGATTACAAGTATCTCCGAGAAATATGACGTTTTTCGGACTGCTGTTCTCGCCGCATCCTGAGATCCGCACTTAGTGCCACGCACCACCACATGTACACACTGGACTTCTCTATCCAGAAGAACCGCCTCACCTTATCTAAAAGCTGTTCTACTCCGCAGTTTCATTTCATACTTCATCTTAGCCGACGCAAGGAACCAAACTCCAGCAGCTGATGGGACTAATGCCCCTCCAGATCCTTCTTCCCCTCACTTCCCTCTGACCCCACCCCTTCTGATCTGACCCCTTGCCGTGTATTCACGACACCCTCTGACCTTCCCCTCTCTGACGCTGAATGTTCTGTACTCAGCAAAGGTCTCAGTTTTATCCCCTTAAGTCCCCACCTCAATGAATTTGGCGCTGGGCATGACATTGAGCTCTTCTTCCGTTGCCTTCGCCTCTGGGCTCACTTCCGACCAGCAGACCCATTCACCGCCTCTAGCATTCTCCCTCCACCTGGACCCCTCCCTCTGGCCGATTACCCACTCGATCTTTTCATCGAAAACTGTCGGCGAGACATCGGCTGTCTCAATTTCTCTGCCCCCCTCACTCACTCTAACCTGTCTCCCTATGAACTTGCTGCACTCAGTTCTCTCAGGTCTAACCCCGACATGTCTACAAACCTGCAGATAAGGGTGGTGCTGTTGTTGTCTGGCGTACCGACATCTACCTTGCAGAGGCTGAACGCCAACTCTCAGACACTTCTTCCTACCTCCCCTGGACCATGACCCCACCACCAAACATCAAGCCACTGTCCACAGGACTGTCACTGATATCATCTCCTCTGGAGATCTTCCCTCTACAGCTTCCAACCTTATAGTCCCACAACCCTGGACAGTCCGCTTCTACCTCCTTCCTAAAATCCACAAACAGGACTGTCCTGGCAGACCCACTGTCTCAGCCTGCTCCTGCCCCGCTGAACTTATTTCTTCCGATCTTGACTCTATCCTTTCGCCCCTGGTCCAGTCTCATCCCACCTACATCCGTAACTCTTTTGATGCCCTACGTCATTTTGACAATTTCTAGTTTCCTGGCCCCAACCGCCTCCTCTTCACTATGGACGTCCAATCTCTCTACACCTCCATCCCCAACTAGGACGGTTTGAGGGCTCTCCACTTCTTCCTTGAACAGAGGCCCAACCAGTCCCCATCCACCACCACCCTCCTCTGCCTGGCTGAACTTGTTCTCACATTGAACAACTTCTCCTTCAATTCCACTCACTTCCTTCAAGTAAAAGGTGTTGCTATGGGTACCCGCATGGGTACTAGTCATGACTGTCTTTTTGTGGGATATGTCAAACATTCCTTGTTCCAGTCCTACTCAGGCCCCTTCCCCCAACTCTTTGTCCGGTACATTGATGACTGTATCGGTGCCGTTTCCTGCTCCCGCCCCGAACTGGAAAACTTCATCAACTTTGCTTCCAACTTCCACCCTTCTCTCACCTTTACATGGTCCATCTCCGACACTTCCCTTCCCTTCCTCGACTTCTCTGTCTCCATCTCTGGGGATAGGCTGTCCACTAATATTCATTATAAGCCCACCGACTCCCGTAGCTACCTTGACTACACTTCGTCACACCCTGCCTCCTGTAAGGACTCCATTCCATTCTTCCAGTTTCACCGTCTCCGACACATCTGCTCTTATGATGCAACCTTCCATGACAGCGCTTCTGATATGTCTTCCTCTTTTCTGAACCGAGGATTTCCCCCCTACTGTGGTTGACAGGGCCCTCAACAGTGTCCAGCCCATTTCCCACATATCTAACCTCACCCCTTCCCCTCCCTCCCAGAACCACGACAGAGTTCCCCTTGTCCTCACTTTCCACCTAACCAGTCTACATATCTAAAGGATCATCCTCTGCCATTTCTGCCATGTTCAGCGCGATGCCACTACCAAGTGCATCTTCCCCTCCCTTCCGCTGTCAGCATTCCAAAGGGATCGTTCCCTCCGTGACACCCTGGTCCACTCCTCCAATACCCCCAACACCTCGTCCCCTTCCCATGGCACCTTCCCATGTAATCACAGGAGATGTAATACCTGCCCTTTTACCTCCTCTCTCCTCACTATCCAAGGCCCCAAACACTCCTTTGAGGCGAAGCAGCCATTTACTTGTACTTCTTTCAATTTCGTATACTGTATTTGCTGCTCACAATGTGGTCTCCTCTACATTGGGGAGAAACGCTTTGCGGAACACCTCCACTCAGTCCGAAAGCATGACCCCGAGCTTCCGGTTGCTTGCCATTTCAACACACACCCCTGCTCTCATGACCACATATCTGTCCTGGGCTTGCTGCAGTGTTCCAGTGAACATCAATGCAAGCTCGAGGAACAACATCTCATTTACCAAGTGGGCACACTACAGCCTGCTGGACTGAACATTGAGTTCAATAATTTCAGAGCATGACAGGCCCCCCTTTTCATTTTCAGTTTTTTTTTTTCATTTTTTATTATTTGACTTTAGTTTGTTTCATTGTTCATTTTTCTCACCATGTACCTGCCCACTGTTTTTTTCATGTTTGTGCTTTGGGCCAGGGCTGTTCATTTTTCTGTCCATTAACACCCTCTCTGCACTAACGCTTTGTCTTTCAACACACCATTAACATACCGTTTGCCTTCGCTCCATGACCTTCTGATCAGTTATTCTCTGTGACCCTGTCCTATCAACACCTTTACTTTTGCTATCACTTGCCCCATCCCCACTTTATTTGCTTAAAACCTATTACATTTCTAACCTTTGCCAGTCCTGATGAAGGGTCACTGACCTGAAACGTTAACTCTGCTTCTCTCTCTACAGATGCTGCCAGACCTGCTGAGTATTTCCAGCATTTCTTGTTTTTATTTCAGATTTCCAGCATCTGCAGTATTTTTCTTTAATTTATATTATTACAATGAGCTGCATTGCCTACTCCATGTAAGCCAGAAGGTGCAATCATCAGCAAACAGAAACTCCATGATAGGCATTGAAGATTCAGGAGGTGGGTTACTTGCTGCAGAATTGCCATTGTCTGACCTGCTCTTGTAGCCACAGTATTTATGTGGCTGCTGCAGTTCAGTTTCTGGTCAATGGTAACCTCCAGGATATTGATAGTGGGGGATTCAATGATGGTAACACCATTGAATGTCATAGGGACATGGTTACATTCTCTCCTGCTGGAGATGGTCATTGCCTGGCACTTGTGTGGCATGAATGTTACTTGGCACTTATCAGCCCAAGACTGAATGTTGTCCGGTCTTGCTGCATATGGACCTGGACTGCTTCAGTATATGAGGAGTCGCAAATGGTACTGAACACAGTACAATCATCAGTGAACATCCCCACTTCTGATCTTATGATGGAGGGAAGGTCATTGATGAAGCAGCTGAAGATGGTTGGGCCTAGGACACTACCCTGAGGAACTCCTGCAGTGATGTCCTGTATGCATGGTGATCCTCTCATGTAGATGGAAGGATGCTGATGATGCTGGAGATGTAACCTTGTCACCGCTCCTTTCCAATCCTGACTCTCGCTACAATTTGTTAAGAAAAGCTTGGGGTCTTTATAGTCTGTTTCTCACAAGTATTGTCATTGATAATTAATTATGACATGACAAGTGTTATTGTGAACAAGACCCCCAGAAAGGAACAAAACAACAGATGGCAACTTGTTTTCCATCCTATTCTTCCATTGTTCAACTTCTTACCTCATAACTGTCTTGGCTAACTAAATATTTTCCAATGTGGCCATGAAACCAAGTCAAAAGACATGAATCTTCTACATCCTGTCATTTCAGCAAGCACCTACACTACATTGCCAGTGAAACTGTACCATGACAAATCAAACCCTTTAACCATTTTATCAAGTTAGAAGACAAAACTAAAACTTTATAATCAAATGAGATGGAACATAATCCTAATTCTACATATGTATGTATACATATCTAGGGTATCTTACACAGAATTGGCACAAAGCAGACTCAGGGATTATAAACTTTACCTGCAATTTGTGAATAATTCTGTTTTATTTAAGTCTGCGTTTGCTGACAACGCAACCTCTAGGTGGCACTGAACTAGCACATGAGCAAATGCAACCCATTCCACTGAAACGTCACTGTCTGGAATGTTCAGGCAGCTACCAGGATTAAAGATGGCGCTGCTCAATTTATCACAAAAAAACAACTTCAACCCAAAAATCCCCTCAAAGGTTGCCATCGCCGCCTCCATCTCACCTGCAACAGTCCCCCGCTCCCTCCTGCACATGTGCCAGTTATATAGTACCTCGTCATCTTAATTCACCTAAAGTGAATTACTTCAGGAGCAGTGACTGTCGTTTCATAAGCAAATATGGCAGCACACAATGGACATGTTTTGGTTTATACTCGGAGAACGTTGCACTGTTTAAAGTCTCATCAGAAGGACAGCATCTCTGACAATGTTGCACACCCTTTGTAATTCAGTAAGGTTTCAGTGCCATCCACTCTACAACCGCTCACTCTCCACTTCCAGCCCCCACATCCCGCTCTCCCGCTGCTCACTCTCCGCTTCCCCCCACCTCCCCCCCCCCCCACATTCCACTCTCTGGATGCTCACTCCCTGCTTCCACCACCCCCCATCCCGCTCTCCAGCCGCTCACTCCCCGTTTCCCCCACCCCCGCCCTCCCATCCTGCTCTCCGGCTGCTCACTCCCCGCTTCCCCCAACCCCCATCCTGCTCTCCAGCTGCTCACTCCCCACTTCCCCACCACCCCCCCCCCCCCATCCCTCCAGATGCTAGCTTTAGGCAGTGGGCTGCACCACTTCTCTCGGCTACTCACTCCTCCATCGCCCTGTCACCCGCCTTACATCTTCAGGCGGCGCGGTGGGGAATGATCAAATGTTGGAGCGAGTGGCCGAGAGAAGGGAAGCGGTGCGGCCTAGCGCTAGCATCTGGAGGGATGGGGGGGAAGCGGGGAGTGAGCGATCGGGAAGCGGGGAGCGAGCGGCCGAAGAGCGGGGAGCGAGCAGTTGGAGGGCAACGGGGGCGGAGGGGGGGAAAGCGAGGAGCGGGGAGTGAGCAGCCTGGAGTGAGTGGAGGAGTGGGGACAGCGTCTTCATGCGCATGTGGCAGTTAGTGCTGGCAAGGCAAGACATAGGCTGTGCATGCGCAGCATCTCCGAGCACAGGAGACCGTTTGCGCATGTGCGCAGTTTGGAGCACTCTGATGACATCAGCGGGCCGCTGCATTGTCAGGAGTCACTGTGTTTATTTAATCGGTACAACTGTTAGAAACAACCCCACAGCAGTTCAGTGAGTAAACGTCATGCATGATACTCATGATGTTACGATTGCAAATGTAATTCCTGATCTGTGTCAAGATACCTGTTCTTGGTTAAAGTCCCCACTACTGAACATTATCCAGTAATCTACTGGAATCTTGTGTAGAAAATACACAAGTATGTTTGGATGAGAAGAGAATCAACCTCTGCTGTAATGCCCTCCATAGTTCAACAGCCTGACAAGACACACTATTTGAGTTTATATTTGAAGAATGTTTACAGCCGGCATGTATAAAGACCACTTATTAATTATGCTGAACTAAAAAGCAATAGAGTCCAGAAAATAAATACCATGTCGTTGCCATTGTTACCTTCTTTTTCCTCCAGGTTCCATTCCTCTCCATCTTTGTCTTTCACAAACCCCATGGCATTTTTCAGTTTTTTCTCAAGAGTATACAACTGCTGAATCTCTTTGTGAAGCATGCTTTCAAGCTCTTTATTTTGTTTCAAAAATTCTTTGAATGTATTCAAACCATTTAAGTGCTTTAAAAGAACAAAACAATGAATGATTGTATATAGTAAAGTACACAGGCAAGAGAAAGCTACACATGATACATTTTTACTTAGAAACTAACTATGCATAACATATAACAAGTAAAAATATTTTCCAATAACAGCATCAAGATAAAACATATATAAATTTGAGCTGATACACTCAGGCATCTGTAAATAAAATAATCTTATTGTTAACAACTTGGTATTGCTAGGATAATTTCTTTAAAATCATGAATACGTAATTACTCTACCTGTGTGTGTAAAGCCTCTTGTTCCTCCACTGTGAAACACATCTCCTGCACCCATTCTCTAATCAGTTCTAATTCAACATTAAAGATCTTGTCAGCATTGATTTCCTCATCTGTAAACTTCAATGCAGCATCCACTGTCTCAGTTCCTGTCATCTGAACTTGCCAGTCAGATGATGCAATCTATTGGTCCAACAACAGAATCAGTCTCAAATTGTATATTAAACTACACATTATCTTGTTCACACTTAATTGTTAGTGTTACTTATTACTGTGAATGTGCAGTTCAAAATGTCACAAGCAAAGGTCTAAAAGCAAGTTGTTATTTGACTTTACAAACAAGTTACCAATGTTTATGCAACTTGTCCTCATAACTTAATACTTTAAACCTCACTATCATTCCGGTAAATCTGCACCCCTTCTAAGACCAATATATCCAGAACACAAAGAGATCAGTTGGGATGCAAGCTGATGCTGGAGAATGCAATTGAATGTTCAGAATTATTGTGGGAGCTTATAGAAGGACCAGCTGCAACATCCACCACTCTGTTGTGACGAAAGTGCTTCTATATTTTTTGTTAAGTATATGTTTTTGAGGACTTATATTAAAATTGTGGAGATGGATTCATTGGAAGGCTGAAGATTTCATAGAAGCTGGACTTCACCTTGTTGTTGACAGTTCATTAAAAGGATACTGAGATGTTGTTTAAAAACAGCCTTGCTGGAAGTCATGTGCTTTAAGCAGTAAACAACAGAAACCTTGGTGACCTGGGGAAGATGTTTACAGAGAAATAACAGGTCAAGATTTATAAGGGTCCGGAGGCTTGACTCTTGAGATATTGGGCTGAATTTTATCAGTGTGCTGCACTCCGCGGAAGTGCTGCCACTGAGCCCCCGCGATATTATGAGCGGGGCCTCATTTAAATAGAGGGGGTGGAGCGGCCGCCCCTGATGACGGCGTCCAGCACCATTGCGCAGGCGCTGGCACCATTTTTAAAGGGTTTCAAGCCCTTAGCAAAGATTTACATTTTTAAAAGGAGTATTAGAATTAATTTTTTTTAAATACTTAGGAGATGGAAGCCCTTTCCCAACTGCCCCCCCAATGATCTTTTCATTACCCTATATTAACAGAACTTATTTTATTCCCGACTCGCACCTCCCCCCCAACCTTCTCACATTTGCCCTTCAAACCCTTCCCACCAACCCCACAGCCAATAAAAATTGTTTTCCCCACTCCCCCACCCCTCCTGCCCTGAAAATTTTACTACTGCACCCCCCCCACCCCCCACCAGTTTCTCGCCTCGGAAGCCCGTACAGAATTCCAATGCCATGCGAGTTGCAATCGATGGCTGTAAAATCGGCGTGGGACGGCCACCGCCAGCAGGTAGGGTCATTTGTATCTTACTTATGTTCATTTACATATTTAGATGAAGGCCCCACTGCCAAGCGGCGGGGGGACACAAAGTCCCCCCCCCACCGCCAGTAATATGCGGTGGGCCCTTCTTGACGTCGGGGGTCAAATTTTACAGGCCCCCCTGCCACGACCCACAGCGTCGAGGGGCTGGTAAAATTCAGGCCATTGTTTTTGGTTTTGCTTTAGATAGGGTGTTGGGGTGTGAACTGTTTTGAAGATATTTGGAGAAAACCAGCCAAGAGAGCAGCCACCATCAGCTCACCCTCTTCCATCTATTTGAGAACTTCCTGCGAATCAAGTGTAAGAATTAGAGAAACTGATGCTGCATTTCTCCTGAAAAGCCTGCCAAACTGATCCTCAACGTCGCCTGAAAAGAACTGCTCTAGAAAGATCCCAGTGACAGCCGTCTATGTATATTTGGAACACCAGACCGAAAAGTGACAACTGAACTCTTTCCACAATTTCAATTTTTTCTTCAAGAGTTAGCAAGAATTTGGCCAAAGTATTCTTGTCTTTTTTTTTGTAACAAACCGCTGCAGAGAGAACTGCTGTATTTTTTTCCAGTGTGTGTGAGTTTATGTGTGAGGAATTTAAAAGGGGGATCTTTCATATTTCAATCTGTGTGTTAATGCTTTGCTTCATTACTGGCTAAGTTTGATTTTATAATAAACTGATAATTTTGTTGTCTATTAAAGAAACCTGGTTGGTGTATTTTATTCTGAGATAAAGAGTAGTCTATGATTGACTGCATTGGTAACTGGATAAACGTTTAAAAAAATATTTGTTGTGACCTGTGGAGAAGTGGAACTAGAAAAGACAGTTCACTCCTCCCACCTCGGTTGTAACAATGTGCATTTTGAGAGTGGCTGTCGAGACCAAAGGTTAGATTGAAAGGAATATCCCATAGCAAACCTCCGGTTTTGGTTTTGGTAATTCAGTTAGCTATTGTTAACCATGTAACTGATCACATGGTCATCACTGACCAATCAAAAAGGAAATAAGGGCTGTCCAATCATCTATTTGTTCATTTGCACTGGCACAAAATATTTTCAAAGCATGACTTATATTTTCATTATAGGATTTATAAATACAATTATATGTATTTAGAATGATACATTTTAATCATTTAGTTGTATTTACACCATTTATAATTTTATTTAATTTGATATATTTATCTATAGTTGTATACATTTCTATAATTACATATATTTCTAATTTGTATACATTACATATGTCATATATTTTATGCATGTTTCTCATGTGCACATATTTCTAATTATTTTGCAATCAGTGCCAGAAGCAGATGCTAAGCACATAGATTCATTTAACTGCAAGAAGCGTGCAACACACATTTATGGATTTAGGTTGCAAGCACAACTTTATTTCGGTGCTGAGGTATGCAAAGACACAAATGTATCTACCTGCAACAAGTGGAGCATCCCACTTGTTTATTTACCAATTCTTTATCCATGGGTAGTGCCACAGGATATCAACTTCTCTTTAAATTGCCCACTGTTTCTTACTTCACTTTACAACTCAGATGCTTGAAGCAAAAGTGGTACGGAGGCTGAGTCTTTATAGCAGGCACTAGCTTTCTAAGTACTCTTCAAGTAATGTTACAGTAATTGTACAGAAAAAAATGAGTTTCACAAAAGATATTTTATAGTCCAGTTACCTCTTGTATCATTTTGTTGACTGCTTTTGCTTCAGGGATGTGTTGAAATTCCTCCAGAAATACAAGGATCTTCTGTCTATAGTTATCTAACCATTCTGCAGACACGCTCATTTCAACAGAATGCATCAGGTCATTGCGACATTTAATTATCTGAACATAAACATCAGAATCATATAAATTAACTTTTGATGTTTCTGCATTCAATAGAATGCACCACTCCACAACAATGTATCTCCAGTTACATAAAGTCCTCAACAAATCAATGACATAACTAAACTTTTAAATCTGAGTGAACTTCAGATTACTTCAGATATAAATTTGAGTGACCAACACTTGAAGACTTTAAGAAAAAGTACCATATATCATAAAATGCATGAGACTTATTTTTAGATATTCAAGTGCAGATCATCACTCTACAAGTATATCAGCAGAAACGGAATTGTTAAATGCAAAGTAGAACCCCTATGAGGAGATGGTGGCCCGGATGTTAATTTGAAGGCAGCTTCCGAGCTGGGGGTTGGAATTGCATGGGCGAAATCCAGAAGTCAAATGAGTGGGTCGAAATCTGTGATCTCAACTGAATTGTATCAGTTAACATTGACTTCCAGGTTTCACGTCTCCAAGCTGAGCAGCGGGTGTAATGTGCGCCCACATAACACAATCTCAGCAGTATTTAAAGGGACAGTGCACAAATGGAAATTGGAGATTAATACAAAAATACTGTGAATACTGGGACTATAAAATAAAAACAGAAAACACTGGAAATACTCAGCAGGTCAGGCAGCATCTGCAGAGACAGAAACAGAGTTAACGTTTCAGATTGGTGACCTTTCGTCAGAACTGGAAATAGAGGGAAGGGTGGGTGGGGTAAAGAATGAAAGAGAAGGTCTGTGATAGGGTGGAAGGTAGGAGGGATTAAAGACAAAAGCGATGATGGTGCAAGACAAATGAAGATAGTTATGAGACAAGTAAAGAAAGAAGAAATGGGTCAAGAGGTGGGGTAAATGGGAAATAACAGAATCATCACCAACAGCTGCCGTCTGAAAAAATGGGGGCAGAGGTGATGATCTAAAATTGTTGAATGCAATGTTGAGTCTGGAAAGCTGTAAAGTGCCTAATAGAAAGATGAGGTGCTATTCCTCGAGTTTACACTGAGTTTCACTGGAACAGTGTAGGAGGCCAAGGACAGAGAGGTCAGAGTTCAGCCCCTGGTGTGTGCATCTGTATGTATGTGTGGTGTGTTGTTATGAAATGTTATTTAAGGAATGATGTGAATGCATTGGAGGCAGTACAGAGAAGGTTTACTAGACTAATACCTGGAATGGGCGGGCTGTCTTATGAGGAAAGATTGGACAGGCTAGGCTTGTAACTGCTGGAATTTAGAAGAGTAAGAGGCGACTTTATTGAAACATATAAGATCCTGAGGGGTCTTGTGGATGTGGAAAGGATGTTTCCCCTTGTGGGAGAATCTAGAACTAGGGATCACTGTTTAAAAATAAGGGATCGCACATTTAAGACAGAGATGAGGAGACATTTTTTCTCTCAGAGGGTCGTGAGTCTTTGGAACTCTCTTCCTCAAAGGCGGTGGAAGTACAGTCTCTGAATATTTTTAAGGCAGAGGTAGATAGATTCTTGATTAGCAAGGAGGTGGAAGGTTATTGGGGGTAGGTGGAAATGTGGAGTAATAGTTCAGCCATGAACTTATTGAATGGCGGAGCAGGCTCGAAGGGCCGAGTGGCCTACTCCTGCTCCTGCTCCTAATTCGTATATTCGTATCACAGGTGACTTGAAGCTTGGGGATCACACTTGCGGACTGAACTGAGGTATTCCACAAAGTGGTCACCTAATCTGCATTTGATCTCCCCAGTGTAGAGGAGACCTCATCGTGAGTAGCAAATACAGTATTCTAAAGATTTAGAAGTTTTTTTTTTGTTCATGGGATGTGGGCCTCACTGGCTAGGCCTGCATTTATTGGCCATCCCTAATTGCTCTTGAGAAGGTGGTGGTGAGCTGCCTTCTTGAACTGCTGCAGTCCATCTGGGGTAGGTACACCCACAGTTCTATTAGGAAGGGAGTTCCAGAATTTTGACCCAGTGACAGTGAAGGAATGGTGATATAGTTCCAAGTCAGGATGGTGTGTGGCTTGGAGGGGAACTTGCAAATGGTGGTGTTCCCATGCATCTGCTGCCCTTGTCCTTCTAGGTGGTAGAAGTCATGGGTTTGGAAGGTGCTCTCTAAGGAGCTTTGGCGCGTTGCTGCAGTGCATCTTGTAGATGGTACACAGTGCTGTAACTGTGCATGTGTTTTGGGCCCAGGATGGTGGGAAGGGAGGAGGTAAAAGGGCAGGTGCTGCATCTTCTGCACTTGCATTGGAAGATGCCGTGGAAAGGGGAGGAGATTTGGGGTGATTGAGGAGTGGACCAGGGTGTTATAGAAGAAATATCCCTACCCAATGCTGAAAGGGGAGCAGAGAGAATGATGTGTTTGATGGTGGCATCAGACTAGATGGCAGAAATAGCAGAGGATGATCCATTGAATGTGGAGGACAGTGGAATGGAAGGTGAGGGCAAAGAGAACATTATCATGGTTCTGGGAGGGATGGAAAGGGGCGAGAGCGGAAGTTCAGGAAATGGAACGAACACAGTCGAGGGCCCTGTCAACCATGGCGGAGAGGAATCCTCAGTTGTGAAAAAAGGAAGACATCAGAAGCACTGGTCAGGTAGGTGACATTGTCAGAACAGTTGCGACAGAAGTAGAGAAACTGGGAGAATGGAAGGATCCGGAGGAGAAAAAGATGAGGGCAGTGGACACTTTGACAGCAACTGGCAATGCATGGACACCAGGTCCATCAGGGAGCAGGTCTTCTTCTTCTAGGAGGCTGCAGCTGTCTGCCACCATCTGACACAGTAAACTCTGCCTGCGGAAGCACTACTCCTCTGCGAGATTATAGAAACTGAGCCTCTGTCTATAAACCCTGTGGTGTGAGTCATGCCTCCTGTGACATGTTAATCTCACCACAGCATGTCATTGCTGCCAAGGATGGTGATGGTTTTCCTCTCCTGATGTGCTGTCAAACACATCCAAGGGGCCTCCCATCCTGATCTTGTCATTTGGCAAGCCTCCAGCATTGAAAAAGGCTGCATCCAAACAAAAATTCTCTGCCAAATGTTTGCCAGTGGAAACTGAGATAGCAACTACAATAAGTGAGCTTTGATTCAGAAGGGACAATGACAGTTTAAATACACACCTGAACTGCTGCTAAAACTTGTCTCAGTTTCACAGGTCAATTTCCCAAGCTCCGGGAAACTCGCGTTGCACTAATTAAAATTGGAGTTAAAACAGTTTGTAAAGACCTTATTACGTTTCCTAAGATGTTAATTTAGCCAATCAGTATCCACCCCCACAATGATAATTCGCTGACCTCTGTGAGTAGGGTTCTCCCCAACATCCAAAGGCATCTCAATGAAACCTGGAAGTGGATGCATTGGAGCTGGGTTACGCTTCCAAACAAAAAAACAAAGTGATTCCTGACAATGCACCGGTCCGCTGATGTCATCAAAGTGTGCCAAGTTGCGGGATGACGCCACCTTGCAGCGCCAACGTCATCGCATATCCGCACCAGATCCATCTTCGCGTATGCGCAATAAAGCATCATCGGGTATCCAGCCCCCCCACTCGGCTGGAGAAAGCGACTGAATGGGAGAGTTTGAGGCTCCCTCCTCGGCAACACACTCCAGGCCTTGATGCTTCCTCACCTCAGCCACTCGCACGAGACCTCGCTGCTCCTCCCACTCCCCTGGCTGATTGTTCCTTGCTTCGCACCACCCCACCCTAGGCCACGCCACTTCCCTCATCTCGGCCACTCGCTCATACGTCGCCCCGCCACCCCTTGCGGCCCGCCTTGCTTCTTCGGGCGGCACATGGTGACTGATCAAACGTGGGAGCGAGTGGCCGAGAGGAGGGAAGCAGCATGGCCTATAACTAGCAGCTGGGGGTGGGGGGGGGGGGGGGGGGGAGGGGTGGTGTTGGTGAGCGAGTGAGCGACCGGAGAACGGGGTGGCGCGAGCGGGGAACAATCGGCCGGGGAAGTGGGGGAGAGCAGCGAGGTCTAGAGCAAGTGGCTAATGGGGGGAAGCGGCCAGTGGGGGGGGGGAGGGGGAGAAAGCGAGTTGCCGAGGGGGGAGAGCGGCCAGTGGGACAGGAGCTAGTAGCTGCGTTCAGGTGAAATTAGTCCTGGTCAGTCATATAAATGAATACAATAACAAATTGGCAGCACATTTTATGCTCTGCCCAATGTTCTTTTCCATCAATCGGGGTGCCAATTCACTATCTTCCAATGGAAATTCAATCATAAAATTCCTTTTGTATTTAATAGGATTACTGGAATATTAAATGGATATGAGGATTACAGTTAGTATCCTACAAATTACATAGTAGCATATTACTGGGCTACCAACTTAATGTAAGGTTAGTTTACTAGAACGATCTAGCCATAAGCATTTCCTGTGATAAATTGAGTAGCGCCATATTTAATCCTGGCAGCTGCCCTTCAGCCACCCATCTAACCTTTTCTTAAATATTGATGTGGTCTTTACTTCAATCAGTAATTCCAGTCATGCATTCCACAGCCTCACAACCCTTTTTGTGCACTTTATCTTAAATCTCTTTAGATTTGGGGCGGCACAGTGGCGCAGTGGTTAGCACCGCAGCCTCACAGCTCCAGGGACCCGGGTTCGATTCCGGGTACTGCCTGTGTGGAGTTTGCAAGTTCTCCCTGTGTCTGCGTGGGTTTTCTCCGGGTGCTCCGGTTTCCTCCCACAAGCCAAAAGACTTGCAGGTTGATAGGTAAATTGGCCATTATAAATGGTCACTAGTATAGGTAGGTGGTAGGGAAATATAGGGACAGGTGGGGATGTTTGGTGGGAATATGGGATTAGGGTAGGATTAATCTAAATGGGTGGTTGATGTTCGGCACAGACTCGGTGGGCCGAAGGGCCTGTTTCAGTGCTGTATCTCTAATCAATCTAATCAATTTAGCCTAATATCTATGCCCCCTTGTCTTAGACCCACAATCACTAGACACAATCTTTTTCTATCTACTCTTTCATTCCTTTATCGTTTTAAATAACTTTATCAAATCATCCCTTTTTACACAAAAAGGGTTGTGAGGCTGTGGAATGCATGACTGGAATTACTGATTGAAGTAAAGACCACATCAATATTTAAGAAAAGGTTAGATGGGTGGCTGAAGGAAAGAGGAATAAAGGGATGTAGGAACTGGGAGGGTACCTGAGCTGAGGACTATTATTCATGTGGTGGATAAAAGCCAACACTGTCTAGTTGGATTGAACGGCCTGTTCCCTGTAGTAATTTCAATGCAAGTCAATGTCAACACTCAAATTTATAGCGATTAGAACTTACATTTCTGTAGTGCCACTCCTATGCAGAAAGACTTCACATTTAGGAGGACAAAAGTGTGGTGCCAAGCAGGAGGGGGAAGAGGAAAAATGGAAAGGTTTAGGATATGAGGATACAAAAGTGCAATTGAAGAGAAGGGTTTGAAGAGATATTTAGAAGTAGGAGGGAGATGGCAAGGCACAGGTAACTGGGCAGAATGTTCCAGAGGGCAGGAGCATGGAGCATACCAATCATCCATATCCAAAATGAAACCCACTCACAATATACTCAATATACTAAGAGGGAAAATGCAAAACTGTCTCACTAACTCGATAGTATATTTTCTAAATTATATTTCAAAACTCCCTAGTAGCTTCGAGAGTAGTGTGTACCATCTACAAGATGCACTGCAGCAAGGCTCCTCAGACAGCACCTTCCAAACACATGACCCCTTCCACCTAGAAGGACAAGGGCAGCAGATGCTTGGGAACACCACCACCCGCAAGTTCCTCTCCAAGTCACTCACCATCCTGACTTGGAACTATATCGCCTGGTCAGTATTAAACGAAACAGACCAGAAACAGCCCAAAATCAATTCTCAGATTTTGCTGAGTAAGCTGAACACAATCAGGCTGGTAATCAGGGTACTACAATTGACTCGGTATAGCTAGATCTGGGGAGTGAGGGAAGGCAAGTAAGTCAGTGTTACTACTCCTGATCGTTTTCCAGTGAAAGTAACCATGAGTGGGTAACAAGTGAGGCTTGGGTGAACCCACTATCAACATCCTGGGGGCTACCATTGACCCGAAACTGAACTGGAGTAGCCACATAAATACCACGGCTACAACAGCAGGTCAGAGGCTAGGATTCCTGTAACTCACCTCCTGACTCCCCAAACTCATCTACAAGGCACAAGTCAGGAGTGTGTTGGAATACTCTCCACTTGCCTGCATGTGTGCAGCTCCAAAAATATTCAAGAAGCTCTACACCATCCAGGACAAAGCAGTCCACATGATTGGCACCCCACCAACCAACATTCATTCCCTCCATTACCGACACACAGTGGCAGCAGTGTGTACCATCTACAAGATGCACTGCAGCAATGCACCAAGGCTCCTCAGACAGCGCCTTCCAAACCCATGGCCTTTTCCACCTGGAAGGACAAGAGCAGCACGGAAACAACACCACCCGCATGTTCCCCTCCAAGTCACACACCATCCTGACTTGGAACTATATCCGCGTTCCTTCACTGTCACTGGGTCAAAATCCTGGAACTTCCTTCCTAACAGCACTGTGGGTGTACCTACACCACATGGACTGCAGTGGTTCAAGAAGGCAGCTCACCACCGCCTTCTCAAGGCAATTAGGGGTGGGCAATAAATGCTGGCCTAGCCAGCGGCACCCAAATTCCATGAACGAATAAAAAAAATCACCCACAAATAGCCTGCAAACACTCAATCAAGACTGAAATGAAGAACAAAAGTTAAAGAATAAAAGGATGCTATTAGTTATGTCCTCGCCAGCTCTTCAACTGAACCTATCTACTCTAATCCCATTTCCCCGCCCTTTCCCAGTCTCCTCTTCAGAGAATGAAAGAAGTATATTCGATCCATGCAAGCAAATTCCCCAAACATGCCACCTCACCAATTCATTTAAGGCGAAGCTTTCCACAAGGGAGATTTTGCCTCGCATTTCATTCATTCCGATGGAATTAAAAAATCCACTTCACAAAGTGCAAAGAGCAGTATTAAAAAAAACACTCGATTAGAAACACTACAGAAAATAGCACTGCAAAACAAAGAAAATGTAGTCATTGAGACTGAACCAGGCAAAATTCTCCAAAATCTGGTCCTCATTTTTGGCCTAATGCCAACAACATACAGATGAATTAACACCCCTCCCCCACAGACACTTTGTTGACAGGGCAATCCCCACGATGTCCACTGACACTGAACAGCATGTTACCAATCACAATGCTGTATAATTCATTCATTATAAAACTAAGTTACAGGATAAAGGTAGCTGGGTGACCGTCAGGGGAGGGAAAGGGAATAGGCGCACAGTGCAGGGATCCCCTGTGGCCGTTCCCCTCAATAATAAGTATACTGTTTTGGATACGGTTGGGGGGGGTGTGGCGGGAGGACCGACCAGGGGAAAGTCACAGCGGCCAGGTCTCTGGCACTGAGCCTGGCTCTGTGGCTCAGAAGGGAAGGGGGGAGAATAGGAGAGCGATAGTGATAGGAGATTCAATGGTTAGAGGAACAGACAGGAGATTCTGTGGTCGCGAACGAGACTCCCGGATGGTTTGTTGCCTCCCGGGTGCCAGGGTCAGGGATGTCTCGGATCGAGTCTACGGGATTCTTAAGGGGGAGGGGGAGCAGCCAGAAGTCGTGGTACACATCGGTACCAATGACATAGCTAGGAAAAGGGATGAGGACCTGAAAAGCGAATATAGGGAGTTAGGTTGGAAGCTAAAAGGCAGGACGAGCAGGATAGTAATCTCAGGATTGATACCAGTGCCACGTGCCAGTGAGGCTAGAAACAGAGAGCGAGTGCAGCTGAACACGTGGCTACAGAGCTTGTGTAAGAGGGAGGGCTTCAGATATGTGGATCATTGGGATACCTTCTGGGGAAGGTGGGACCTGTACAAGAAGGACGGGTTGCATCTGAACTGGAGGGGCACCAATATCCTGGGCGGGAGATTTGCGAGCGCTCTTCGGGAGGGTTTAAACTAGTTTGGCAGGGGGATGGGAACTGGAGCTACGGATCAGTGGATGGGGTTTCTGTTGAACAGGCAGATACAGAGTGCAGAGAGTCTGTGAGGAAGGTTAGACAGTTGACAGGGCAAAGTTGCAGCCAGTATGATGGGTTGAAGTGTGTCTATTTTAATGCAAGAAGTGTCAGGAATAAGGGTGATGAACTTAGAGCATGGATCAGTACTTGGAGCTACGATGTTGTGGCCATTACGGAGACTTGGATATCACAGGGGCAGGAATGGATGTTGGATGTTCCGGGGTTTAGATGTTTCAAAAGGAATAGGGAGGGAGGTAAAAGAGGTGGGGGAAAGTGGCATTGCTAATCAGGGATAGTATCACAGCTGCAGAAAGGGAGGTCGTCAAGGAGGGTTTGTCTACTGAGTCATTCTGGGTGGAAGTCAGAAACAGGAAAGGAGCAGTCACTTTGTTGGGAGTTTTCTATAGACCCCCCAATAGCAACAGAGACACGGAGGAACAGATTGGGAGGCAGATTTTAGAAAGGTGCAGAAGTAACAGGGTTGTTGTCATGGGTGACTTCAACTTCCCTAATATTGATTGGAACCTCCTTAGTGCAATTAGTTTGGATGGAGCAGTTTTTGTCAGGTGTGTCCAGGGAGGTTTCCTGATTCAATATGTAGATAGGCCAACTAGAGGGGAGGCTATGTTGGATTTGGTGCTTGGCAACGAACCAGGCCAGGTGGCAGATCTCTCGGTGGGAGAGCATTTCGGTGATAGTGATCACAACCCCCTGACCTTTACTATAGTCATGGAGAGGGACAGGAGCAGACGGCATGGGAAAATATTTAATTGGGGGAGGGGAAATTACAATGCTATTAGGCAGGAACTGGGGAGCATAAATTGGGAACAGATGTTCTCAGGGAAATGCACGACAGAAATGTGGAGGTTGTTTAGGGAGCATTTGCTGCGACTGCTGGATAGGTTTGTCCCAATGAGGCAAGGAAGGGATGGTAGGGTGAAGGAACCTTGGATGACAAGAGATGTGGAACAGCTAGTCAAGAGGAAGAAGGAAGCTTACTTAAGGTTGAGGAAGCAAGGATCAGACAGGGCTCTAGAGGGTTACAAGGTAGCCAGGAAGGAACTGAAGAATGGACTTCGGAGAGCTAGAAGGGGACATGAAAAAGTCTTGGCGGGCAGGATTAAGGAAAATCCCAAGGCGTTCTACACTTATGTGAGGAACAAGAGGATGGCCAGAGTGAGGATAGGGCCGATCAGGGATAGTGGAGGGAACTTGTGCCTGGAGCCGGAGGAGGTAGGGGAGGTCCTAAATGAATACTTTGCTTCAGTATTCACTAGTGAGAGGGACCTGGTCGTTTGTGAGGACAGCATGAAACAGGCTGATATGCTCGAACAGGTTGAGGTTAAGAAGGAGGATGTGCTGGAAATTTTGAAAGACATGAGGACAGATAAGCCCCCGGGGCCTGACGGGATATACCCAAGGATGTTATGGGAAGCGAGGGAAGAGATTGCCGCGCCTTTGGCGATGATCTTTGCGTCCTCACTGTCCACTGGAGTAGTACCAGATGATTGGAGGGTGGCAAATGTTATTCCCTCGTTCAAGAAAGGGAACAGGGATAACCCTGGGAATTATAGACCAGTCAGTCTTACGTCGGTAGTGGGCAAATTATTGGAGAGGATTCTGAGAGACAGGATTTATGATTATTTGGAAAAGCATAGTTTGATTAGAGACAGTCAGCATGGCTTTGTGAGGGGCAGGTCATGCCTCACAAGCCTTATTGAATTCTTTGAAGATGTGACAAAACACGTTGATGAAGGAAGAGCAGTGGATGTGGTGTATATGGATTTTGGCGAGGCATTTGATAAGGTTCCCCACGGTAGGCTCATTCAGAAAGTAAGGAGGCATGGGATACAGGGAAAGTTGGCTGTCTGGATACAGAATTGGCTGGCCCATAGAAGACAGAGGGTGGTAGTAGATGGAACGTATTCAGCCTGGAGCTCGGTGACCAGTGGTGTTCCGCAGGGATCTGTTCTGGGACCTCTGCTCTTTGTGATTTTTATAAATGACTTGGATGAGTAAGTGGAAGGTTGGGTTAGCAAGTTTGCTGATGACACGAAGGTTGCTGGAGTTGTGGATAGTGTGGAAGGCTGTTGTAGGTTGCAACGGGACATTGACAGGATGCAGAGAAGTGGCAGATGGAGTTCAACCTGGAAAAGTGTGAAGTGATTCATTTTGGAAGGTCGAATTTGAATGTAGAATACAGGCTTAAAGACAGGATTCTTGGTAGTGTGGAAGAACAGAGGGATCTTGGGGTCCATGTCCATAGATCGCTCAAAGTTGCCACCCAAGTTGATAGGGTTGTTAAGAAAGCGTATGGTATGTTGGCTTTCATTAACAGGGGGATTGAGTTTAAGGAGCCGCGAGGTTATGCTGCAGCTCTATAAAGCCCTGGTTAGACCACACTTGGAATATTGTGTTCAGTTCTGGTCGCCTCATTATAGGAAGGATGTGGAAGCTTTAGAGAGGGTGCAGAGGAGATTTACCAGGATGCTGCCTGGACTGGAGGGCATCTCTTACGAAGAAAGGTTGAGGGAGCTAGGGCTTTTCTCATTGGAGCGAAGAAGGATGAGAGGTGACTTGATAGAGGGGTACAAGATGATGAGAGGCATAGATAGAGTGGATAGCCAGAGACTTTTTCCCAGGGTGGAAAGGGCTATCACCAGGGGGCATAATTTTAAGGTGATTGGAGGAAGGTTTCAGGGAGATGTCAGAGGTAGGTTCTTTACACAGAGAGTGGTGGGTGCGTGGAATGCACTGCCAGCGGTGGTAGTAGAAGCAAATACATTAGGGACATTTAAGCGACTCTTGGATAGGTACATGGATGACAGTAGTATGAAGGGTATGTAGGTAGTTTGATCTTAGAGTAGGTTAAAGGTTCGGCACAACATCGTGGGCCGAAGGGCCTGTACTGTGCTGTACTGTTCTATGTTCTTGGTGTGCAGCAATAAAATAGCCAGAAAATTGAAAATACAAAAATTCAGCCTGATGGCAAATACCTTCAAGTTGTCAACAAACACCTTTTCATTCCAAGTGATTCAAATCAACAACTTGCCTTTATATAGCACGTTTAACATAGAAAAACATCCCAAAGCAGTTGACAGAGAAATAATCAGACATAAACTGGGCACCAAATCAACCATAAGCTTGGTCGAAAAGGTAGGATTTAAAGAGGGGCTTAAAGGAAGAGAGGGAGGTAGAGGCAGACAGGTTCCGAGAGGGAATTCCAGAGTGTGGGGACTAGATGGCTAAAGACACAGCTGACAATGGAGGGGTAAAAAGATGCAGGGGAAGGGGGCTGCACAAGAGTCCAGGCTCGGAGGAACTGAGAGTTCTGGCATGGGCAGGGTTGTAGGGTTTGAGGAGGTTAAAGAGTTGGAATAGGAAAAGTCATGAAGCAATTTAAACACAAGACTCAGAATTTAAAATTGGAGCTTTGTGGGACCAGGAGTGAATGTAGGTCAGCAAGGAACAATGGGTGAGTGGGACTTGGTGAAGGATAGGCAAATGAAACAAAATAATAATCTTTCTAATAGTATTTCAAAATGTTACCTTAATTACCTCAATTACTTTATGCCGTTCAACAAAGTCAAACTGATCGCAGGAGTTAATAAGATTCAAAAGAGCTGCCGCATCACATTTTTCTGGCCCCCGTTTATTGGCCTGTCCATGAGGCATATACACCTACAGAAAACAAAATGTTGTACATGATTCAACCACAACACAAAAAATGCACCAAATTTCTATTTTCCAATTTAAATACAAAGTGTATGTTAATAATTCAGGTAGGATATGTCCATACAGTAGTCTGAAGGGTCACAAGTTAATTTCTGAATTGAACTATTTATACCATTGCTTATATATAAAAAAGGATACACACATGCACTAGCGCTGGCGAGGTAACCTTTTTGGTAATGGAAAACATATTTCTCACTAAGGCAATTTTAACTGCACAATATAATGGACAATAGTTTCCTGGGTGATGTGTTTTCTGTGAACAAAAAAGGACAGTTTGTCTACATTAATATTTTTCATGAAGGAGCAGTGCTAATCATTCTACGGAATATAGTAGGGAAAGCAGATTATAGCAGATGAGCTGAAGTCATTTGATGCATATTTATAGACATATATATAAGCAAAAGCTTATAAATTTGTAGCTAATACAAAGTGAAATTCAAGATTTTATATCATGAATACCATGTTGTCATCCTTTAAGTAAAATTACATAATGGATAGACAATATTTAGTACTGTAAACTTTAATTGGGGATGGTGCATTTAGTTGTATTAAGCGCTTGTGATTTTCTGCATTAATAAAAATTAGTTTAAATCAAGTTGACAGTTATGCAGAGTTGAAAAGTTCAACACTTTTCATTGTGGAATAATTAAATTTCTCCTCTCAATATGTTGGTCACTCTTCCTCCACAATTGCTACAGTAATCTTTTTCTACCTTGTGATACCAAAGAGACAGTATTTTTTCAGATAACAGTGAACTGGGTGAGATATGAATCACTCCCTCTGGGATCAATTACATGAATGGGAACTTGACTACTAATTAGGTGTGATCCTTTCCTATTCTACATGAAATGAAGATGTGAGTGTGTGTTTGCGTGATGAAGTTTAGAAACATGCTTAGTAATAATTTCATAATAAAATAAATGCAACATTATTTTAAAAGTATTCACCTGCAAAAGCTGAACAGGAAAAATAACTAGAAATGTGAGATTAAACATTTTAGTCGAAATTGAAATCAGTTCCTCCACCCCACCCTGCTTTCCGTCATGATGCCTGGTGTCACTGTGGTGCCACAAGCGGCTCATAAAGGGAAGCAAGAATTAAGTACGTATTACCTCTGGTGTTAGGAGATGCAAACTTACCAAAATAGTCTTCCTGTGCTGACACAAGATTACAGAAACATTTTTAGAAACATAGGTAGTTGAAACGTACTATTTATCTTGTTAACTCTGAGAACAGAGGGAGACACAATTTTTAAAAAAAATCTAAGATTAACTGCGGCACAGTGGCGCAGTGGTTAGCACCGCAGCCTCACAGCTCCAGCGACCCGGGTTCAGTTCCGGGTACTGCCTGTGTGGAGTTTGCAAGTTCTCCCTGTGTCTGCGTGGGTTTCCTCCGGGTACTCCGGTTTCCTCCCACATGCCAAAGACTTGCAGGTTGATAGGTAAATTGGCCATTAGAAATAGTATAGGTAGGTGGTAGAGAAAATATAGGGACAGGTGGGGATGTGGTAGGAATATGGGATTAGTGTAGGATTAGTATAAGTGGGTGGTTGATGGTCGGCACAGACTCGGTGGGCCGAAGGGCCTGTTTCAGTGCTGTAACTCTTAAAAAAAAAAATTTTTTAAATAAAAAAAATTATCTGTGGTTGGTGTTTAAGCACACCGCTTGGGCACAGGCAACAGAATGAGCATTTTGCCCATGTGGTTCATGACATGGGAAAGCTTGATAGAGGCGGGTCTAGAATTTCAATTGCACCAGAAAACAGGCACACAGCAGGTATGGCCTGCACTGCAGTTGTCCCAGGCAGAAAGTAATATTCATGTTGCAGTCTCATTATAATCAATCAAGCATGCAGCCAGTGCTACCCATGCTATTCAGTGGCTGCATGTCTGTTTGGGAAGCCTGGAAACAGGGCACCTTTTATGCCACTTAAAAGCAGCAAGCATCTCTTAAAAAGGGAGGTGCACTCTTGCTGCAGATAACAGGGAAACACTTATGAACACGAATGGCTGTAACAAGACTGGGAGGTCACCAAGGTTTTCTAGGTCTTGGGGGCCCTGGTGCTGGAAATAGATGGGAGGAGGGAGATCCTGTTCCCACCAGGGGAATAAAAAGCCCTCCATTGAACAATAGTCGCTGCTGATGGGAAGAGGAGAATAGACACTGTCAATGAAAGAGCCAAGCTCCCACACATGGCTGCACTGTCACAAAAAGTTCAGTGACTTCACCAGGTTTGTCTTGGTAAGAATCTTGCTCTTGTACTCTCTGCTCACACCTCCAGGCTCACTTCCCACAATACTCCTATCCCCACTTCCATTCACTCTCCTACAATCACTGCAACACACTTCACTCCACCTTCTTCTCCTCCTACTCACACACTCACCACTATTGCAACATTTCACATCTTAACACACACGGCATTCCAACTATTCAACCATGACATTCTCTAAATATCTTTCAAGACTGCCTCTAAAGCACGCTCTTCCTTCTTGCAGGAAATAACATGTAGGAGCAGATTCATGGCCATGGTAACTGGCAACAGTGGAGAAGACCTAACACAGGGTTTCTTCATAAATTTTATCCACTTTTTCCCTTCCTACTTCCATCTCACCCCACAAACTGTGCATGACAAACTACAAACGCGTTCACCAAATACATCTTTCTCTGCTCTGCTGTCACACTAAACGTTAACCCTTCTTCCTTTTTCATTTCAAGGGCTTCAAAGTGGACACCCGTCTGCTAATGGAGGAAGGAGGCCAGCCTTCAGGAAGATTCGTCATCACTCCAAGCTAGTCCTGCTCTTTGTCCTCCTCCTCAAAGCTCTGCAGCATGCAGCAGATGACCTCAAATTTGGAGACACAGTCAGGGCTGTACAGCAAGACTCCTCCAGAACGGTCCAGGCAGCAGAAGTGTTGTGCAAATGCACTGAGTGTCTGCTCAATTATGTTTTTAGTAGCAGCATAGCTCTAGTTTTAGGTCAGGTCTGTGCCTGTGTCGTGATTCCTGACAGGAGTCATAAGCAAAGTTGCCCAGTAGCCAGCCGGAAACCTGATTCCCTAATTGGAACAAAGGTGGCACAGCGGACCTGTACTGGATAAATGCATCCTGACAGCTGCAGAAAACTGGGCAACCAACAATTGTGCAACACCAGCAACACCTTCTCGTCAGCAGTCAAAATTTAGTTATCAGTCAGAAAACAGCCAGAAGTTAACTAGCACCCTCAAATGACAAACCAAAAATCAACCTGCAAGTACTGCATGTTCCCTTTAAATAGTGTTTCTGAAAGAGTCCTCCCTTCTGCTTAGTGTTTTGAGTTGCTGGGTGAGCATCACATGGCGAATCCAGTACTGGACGTTTACCAATATCAGGAAAGGGTCCTCCAACAAACATATATTATTCATTGGTTTCCATCGTTCTGGCATGTGCCCTGGGCTCCTCAGTAAACAGCCCAATCCACTATGGGGCGTGGTGCACCTCCAGCTTATAATGAGCCCAGGCTTCCTGCCCACCATATTGGATGCTTAGTTGCTCTTTTAGCACCTGAAATTCTAGGCCTATGTTCTCAAATTCTCCAGCACTTACAGGTATCTCATCACAGCAAAACAGAAATGTTCTAATTCTGTCATGTCCATTACATATTTGTAGAAAATCATATTTGAAGTTTGCACATTAAAGCAAGTTTCTTTGCTTTGTAAACTGAAAGGGTATTTCAGTGTTCAAATGGTTTACTGTTACCATTATTCAGTTTAAATAAATATGGAAAAAAGGAAGTGTGACCTTAATGGTCCATCATATTGCTTTTGTTTTGCTTTGCATTGGTGCAAAAAGGGTAAATTAGGGTGTAAAGCTGTTCATCTTACAGCTCATGAAATTCTGGTAAGCTGTGTTAAAGCACCTGGAGACAATACTCCAACTCCCACTGCAGTGTAACAAAACTGAAGCATGTTTGCCAATGGTGTATGATATAAATTGTTTCTCTTTTGGTTTCCCTCCATAGCCTGGACCCTCCCCATTTCTGGAATCTCCTCCAACCCTACAATCCTCAAGATCTCTGCACTCATCCAATTATGGCCTCTTCAGCATTCCCTATTCTATTTGCTCCCCCACTGGTGGCTGTGCCTTCAGCCGCTGAGGCCCTGAACTTTGGAATTCCATCCCTAAACTTTCATCTCTTTCTTCTTTTAAAACATACCTTAAGACCTATCTTTTTGACCTAGCTTTTGGTCATCTGTCCCAATAACTCCTTATGTGACTCGATGCCTAATTTTGTTTGATAATGCTCCTGCGAAGCGCCTTGGGACCTTTTACTATGTTAAAAGGTGCTTTATAAATGCAATTTGTGTTGTTGTTGAAGTCCAAGGTCAGTTTTTCAGTCCTTCTGAAGTTATCAGGCAGCAAGTTCAAAAGGTAGTCCAAGAAGAGTTAACATCCAATTTCCAAGGAAGATCATGGTCAAGACCTTGTTTTAAGTCTAATACATTCCAATTTAGAAAAGGATATAATTGCTCATTATTTTCTACATACCAAGAAGTGATACTTATGTCCACTATTGTTAATCTGTTTGGTTTTGCAATTATTTACTTATTTATTAATACATTTGATGCGTTGTCCATAGCCAAAGCCACAGTCTGATAGAATGTTTGCTCTACCGCACATATCTGGTATGCCTAATAATACCAAGAGTTTCTGTCAACCCCTGAACTCAATACCATTAGCCAGGTAGACAAACAACAATAACTTTTATTGATATAGTGCTTTTAACACAATGAAACATCACCAAGGGGATTCACAGGAGCATTATAAAGCAAAATTAGACACCGAGCAACATAAGGCATTATTAGTGCAGATAGCCAAAAGCTTGGTCAAAGAGGTAGATTTTAAGGAGCGACTTAAAGGAAGAGAGGTTTAGGGAGAGAATTCCAGAGCTTAGGTCCTAGGCAGCTGAAGGCACAGCCACCAATGGTGGAGCAATTAAAATCAGGGATGCTTATGAGGCCAGGATTGAATGAGCGCTGATATCTCTAAGGGTTGTGGTGCTGGAGGAGATTACAGAGATAGGGAGGTATGAGACCATGGAGGGATTTGAAAATAAGGATGAAAATTTTTTAAATTGAGGTTTTTGACCTAGAGTCTATGTAGGTCAGTGAACAAAGGAGTGATAGGTGAACGGGACTTTGTGTGAGTTAGGACACGAACAGCAAAGTTTTGGATGACCTCAGGTTTACAGAGAGCAGAACGTGGGAGGCCAGCCAGGAGTGCATTGGAATAGTCAGGTCTAGAGGTAACAATGGCATGAATGTGGGTTTCAGCAGCAGATGAGCTGAGGCAAGGACAAAGGTGGGCGATGTTACAGAGGTAAAAATAGGCACTTAGTGATGGTGCAGATATGTGGTCAGAAGTTCATCTCAGGGTCAGATATGACACCAAGGTTACAAACAGTATCGTTTAGTGTCAGACAGATGCCAGGGATAGAGTCAATAGCTAGGGAATGGAGTTTCGAGCATGGACTGAAGACAATGACTTCAGTCTTCCCAGTATTTAATTGGAGGAAATTTCCACACATCCAGTACTGGATGCCGGATAAGCAGTCTGATAATTTAGCAACAGTGGTGGAGTCAAGAGAGGGGGAGGTGAGGTAGAGCTGGGTGTTGTCAGCATACATGTGGAAACTAATGCTGTGCTTTTGAACGATCTCGCGAAGGGGCAGCATGTAAATGAGAAATAGGAAAGGGCCAAGGATAGATCCTTGGGGGAATACCAGAGGTAATAGTGCAGGAGCAGGACGAGACGCCACTGCAAGTGATACTCTGGATACACATTAGATAGATATGAATGGAACCAAGGAATGCAGTCCCACCTGCAGACAGGTCGAGAAGGACATGGAAGGATAGTTTACCTTTGTCACAGTCACTAAGGATGTCATCTGTGACTTTGATAAGAGCTATTTTGGTACTGTTGCAGGTGCGATAACGTGTGGAGGGATTCAAACATGGAGTTCTGGGAAAGATGGGCATGGATTTGGGAAGTGACAATACAGTCAAGGACTTTGGACAAGAAAAGGAGGTTGGAGATGGGGCTGCAGTTTGCAAGGATGGTGGGGTCAAGGTTGGCTTTTTGAGAGGGGTGATGACAGCAGATTTAAAGGAGAGAGGGACAGCACCCAAAGAGCAAGAACCATTAACAATATCAGCTAACATGGCGACCAGGAGTGGACGTTAGCTGAAAAGCAGTTTTAGTGAGAATAGGGTTAAGGGAGCAGGAGGTGTGTCTCATGGACAAGATGAGCTTGGAGAGGGCATGAGGGGAAATAGGAGAGAAACTAGAGAAAGATACAAGTTCAGGGCTAGGGTGGGGGAGAACTTTAGAGGAAGTTTGGCGCAGTGGGCTGGTGGAAAGGAAGGAAGAGGCAGAGGCAGCTAATTGGCTGGTCTCAATCTTAGTGACAAAGAAATCCATGAGCTCCTTGCACATATTGACAAAGGCACACTCCTCTTCATAGAGAGCGAGGCTTACAAATGGAAGTGATCTTTGCTGCTGATCCCCAGGAAAATATTTGAGGTAAAAGCTCCAAAAACATAATAGTGGTACCAGTGCATATGACGCAGAGTAACTTTTAAGCTTTTTAGTCTTAGCAATGATATGGCTATGCTGTTAGCTCTCCTCTGATATTAAAAATCTAACTGAGATTTGGATGCTAGAGGCCAGAGTCCTATGTAAATCTACAAGACTGTGTGAGAAATTCAATTTGCCTGATTAAAGAGTGACATGGAGCTGGCTTTATAATCGCAAGCTACTGGCTTACACCATTTTACAAAAGGTACCAGTGCCAAAATGGCATCTGAATTATAATAAGGAATTTTGTATCATCCTAAATCTAATAACACAACGCAAGCCATGACAAAGATTGAATATCATTACAATCTATTCCATTAGCACACTCAACTAATATTCCACATTTAGGGTTTTCAATAAAGTGGGATTTTTTGATGGCACAGTCATAGAGTCACGGCACAGAAGAAAGCCATTCGGCCCATCGAGTCCATGCCATCAATGACATTTTTATTTCACAAGAGTACTGGATAGTTCTGTGGGACATCACACTGTCTTTTTTACTATTTGGGCTTAGGTGTGAACGCAGCCCAGACTGGTGGGATTAGTCTTCTTTCAGATGTAGGGGTCCTACAGGCAATGGGTTTAGACAATCTCAACCCAAAGTTTAATGGTTTCAGGCTCAAGGACAAAGCAGCACTAATTCAAATTCAAATTTTCATTCTCACAGATAAGACACAATGATGGAAATATTCATAATGGTCCAGCATGCATGTTTTGTGAATTTTGAACAAAGGTACACTAATGGGCAGAATAAAGTGATGTGATACTGCCAAACAACTGACATTTATGTACCCCTCTTGGCATACAGAGATCTCTCAGTGCTTTATAGGATGGTGCATAGCAAGAGAACTGATTGGGAGCAAGAAAGGAATGAGTGTCAAGAGGCAATAAAAGCATAAAGAGAAGATTCTTAAGAAGACTTGGAGGGTAGAAGGCGAAGAGATAAGGCAGAAATGCTGAGGGAGGAAGTTCCAGAGAATGAGGGCATAGATGTGAAAGGAGCAATCACTGACAGTTAAGCAGAGGGACCAAGGATTGATATCTAGGCAATTGTTGGAGAAGCAGAAAAGAAGAACACAGGCCACAGATTTTTGGATAGTGGGAGTAGGGAGGCCACCTAGTAGAGCACAATCTAAATCCAGCCATGAGTTAATAAGCATGTGGATCAGGATTTTGGCAGGTGAAGAAGAGGTAGGGCCAGAACTGAGTCATGTTTTGGATATGAAAGAAAACTTGAAAAACAATTAACAAAGTCATCCAAACTTATATAGATAACAGCGAAACCTGTGAACTACGGACTGGCGCAGCTGTCCTTGTTTTGCACATGCAATTATTTTCAAAATGGTCCTTGTACGTATTGTAAAAACTTTCCCAACAATCTTGTAGAAGCAGCTGAGATTATGATCAGCAACAATGCTGAGAACCCCCTCCTACACACCAGCATTCAGCTCTGTTTCATTTCAAATTGCTCTCACTTGGAGCAGTGTGGAACTTCAGTAATGAACTAGGTTTCTCAGTTCTACTTACCTTTAGATACCCTAGTTATGTATACATATACACATCGGATTTGTTTTAATTTCATATGATTTATGTTTTTAGCTTTCTTTTTACTTCTAAATGGATTGTGGATTCATTCTGTAGCTAGAAATAACATTATTGTTAAAAGTTGTTCAGTCCCCTAATGTTTTAGGGTTTAACGCGTCAGAGCACAATTTTTAAAAATTTATTTCATGGCCATCCCAAATTGCCCTTGACAATTGAGTGGCTTGCTAAACCATTTCAGATGGCAACAGGTCAGAGGCTAGGAATCCTGCGGTGAGTAACTCACCTCCTGACTCCCCAAAGCCTGTCCACCATCTACAAGGCACAAGTCAGGAGTGTGATGGAATACTCACCACTTGCCTGGATGGGTGCAGCTCCAACAACACTCAAGAAGCTCGACACCATCCAGGGACAAAGCAGCCTGCTTGATTGGCACACCATCCACAAACAGTCACTCCCTCCACCACCAATGCACAGTGGCAGCAGTGTGTACCATCTACAAGATGCACTGCACCAAGGCTCCTTAGACAGCACCTTCCAAACCCGCGACCTCTACCACCTCGAAGGACAAGAGCAGCAGATGCATGGGAACATCACCACCTGCAAGTTCCCATCCAAGTCACACACCATCCTGACTTGGAACTAAATCGCCGTTCCTTCACCGTCGCTGGGTCAAAATCCTGGAACTCCCTTCCTAACAGCACTGTGGATGTACCTACCTCACATGGACTGCAGCGGTTCAAGAAGGCAGCTCACCACCACCTTCTCAAAGGCAATTAAGGATGGGCAATAAATGCTGGCCGGGCCAGTGACGACCACATCCCATGAATGAATTAAAAAAAAATTAAGAGTCAACCACATTGATGTGGGTCTGGAGTCACATGTAGGTCAGACCAGGTAAGAACTGCAGATTTCCTTCCGTAAAGGACATTAATGAACTAGATGGGTTTTTACGAAAATCAATGAGAGTTTCATGGCACCATTATTGAGACGAGCTTTCAATTGCAGATCTTTATTAATTAATTGAATGTATTAATTAAATTTAAATTCCAACAGCTGCTGTGGTGGGATTTGAATCCATGTCCCCAGGACATTAGCCTGGGCCTCTGGATTATTAGTTCAATTACATTACCACTACGCCACTGTCTCCCAATGAATTTAGCTGACTGTGTTACTGAAAGTGCAGGATGCGTGATTCGTGCCTGTTTACCTCTTTTTGTCACTACGATAGGGCCAAGATGACAAACAAGTTGGCATCTGGATGTTTTGTACCAAGTATCTCATTTCTGGGGGTCTTGTTCACAAGAACATTGAGGGGGGAGGGTGAACAAAAAGTGGTTGTGGTCCATATTGGTACCAATAACATAGGTAGAAAGAGAGATAAGGTGCTGCAGGTAGATTTTAGGGAGCTAGGAAAGAGATTAAGAAGCAGGATTGCAAAAGTTAGTAATCTCTGGATTACTCCTAGTGCCACGTGCTAGTCAATATAGAAACAGGAGGATAGCACAGATGAATGCGTGGCTGCAGAGATGGTACGGGAGGGAGGGCTTAAGATTCCTGGGACATGGGACTGTTCTAGGGGAGATGGGACCTGTACAAACTGGATGAGTTGCACCTCAACAGGGCCGGGACCAATGTCCTCGTAGCGCAGTTTGCTAGTGCTGTGGAAGAAGGTTTAACATCATTTGGTGGGGGGGGGGGGGGGCGGAGGGGGGAACCATGATGTAGCATTAGCAAGGAGAAACAAGGTGCACAAAGGATTGGGAGAGACAGACAGCACTAGTGTAAGAAATAGTAAGGTATTACATGAGGACAGACTAAGAGAGAATACAATAAAATCCAATTCAGGTATACAGTGCATGTATGTAAATGGTAAATAAGGTTGGCGTGCTGCAGGAGCAAGGAGGTAGATGGGAACACAATGCTGTAGTGATAACTGAGAAAAAAGGGCAGGATTGGGCACTTCAAATTCCTGCATACAAGGTGTTCAGGAAAGATAGGAAAGGAAAGGAAAGAAAGGAGGAGTGGTAGTATTGATTAAGGATAATATTACAGTGCTGGAGAGAGAGGACATCCTAGAGGGGGGGTCAAGGTCAAGGCAGAGTTAAGAAATAATAGAGGTGCCATAACACTACTGGGTGTATTCTATAGGCCACCAGCTAGTGGGAACGATGTAGAGCAGCAAATTTGCAGGGAAATTACAGAGAGGTGTACAAACTATAGAGTAGTTATAATGGGGGACTTTAATTATCCTAATACAGCCTGGGATCGTAACAGTGTAAAGGGCAGAGAGGGAGAAGAGTTTCTGAAAAGTCTTCAGGAGAATTTTCTAGATCAGTATGTTTCCGGCATTACTGGATCTGGTTCTGGGGAATGAGGTGGGTCAAGTGGAGCAAGTGTCAGTAGGAAAACATTTAGGGGACAGTGACCATAGTATCATAAGGTTTAGATTAGCTATGGAAAAGGTCAAAGAGTAATCTAGAGTAAAAACATTTAAACGGAGGAAGGCCAATTTCAGTGGGTTAAGAACAGACCTGCCCCAGGTAAAGTGGAATGAAAGATTGGCAGGCAAAACTGTAACAGAACAATGAGCTGCCTTTAAAGAGGAGATGGTTCGGGTATAGTTGAGGTCATTCCAACAAGGGGGAAAAGGAAGGGCAAACAGAGCTTCATGGATGATGAAGGAGAGAGAGAAAGATAGAATCATAGAATCATGATTATAGCACAGAAGGAGACCAATCGGCCTGTTGTGTCCCTGCCAGCTCTCTGAAGGCCTCGAACGAATCTGCCTCCATCACACTCTCAGGCAGTGCATTCCAGATCCTAGCCACTCACTGCCTAAAAAAGTGTTTCCCTTATGTCGCCGTTGCTTCTTTTGCCAGTCACCTTACATCGGTGCCCTCTGGTACACGACCCTTCTGCCAAGGGGAAATGTTTCTCCCTATCTACCCTGTTCAAGCCCTTCATGATATTCAACTTTTATTAAATTTCCTCTTAATCTCCTCTCATCCAAGGGGAACAGCCCCAGCTTCTCCAATCCATCCACTTAACAGAAGTTGCTCATTCATGGAACCATTCTCGTAAACCTTTTCTGCATCCTCTCTAATGCCTTCACATCCTTCCTAATGTGTGGTGCCCAGAATTGGACACAATACTCCAGTTGAGATCAAATCAGTGTTTTACAGAGGTTTATCATAACTTCCTTGTTTTTGTACTTTATGCCTCTACTTATAAAACCAAGGTTCTTGTATGCCTTTTCAACCACCTTCTCAATCTGCTCTTCCACAGTCAGCGATTTGTGTACATAGGAACATAGGAAGGTAGGAACAGGAGTAGGCCATTCAGCCCCTCGAGCCTGTCCTGCCATTCAATGAGATCATGGCTGATCCGCAGCCTAACTCCATATACCTGCCTTTGGCCCATATCCCTTAATATCTTTGCTGAACAAAAATCTATCTATCTCAGATTTAAAATTAACAACTGTTCTAGCTTCAACTGCTGTTTGTGGGAGCGAGTTCCAAACCTCTACCACCCTTTGCGTGAAGAAGTGCTTCCTATGGGCGGCACAGTGGCGCAGTGGTTAGCACTGCAGCCTCACAGCTCCAGCGACCCGGGTTCAATTCTGGGTCCTGCCTGTGTGGAGTTTGCAAGTTCTCCCTGTGTCTGCGTGGGTTTTCTCCGGGTGCTCCGGTTTCCTCCCACAAGCCAAAAGACTTGCAGGTTGGTAGGTAAATTGGCCATTATAAATTGCCCCTAGTATAGGTAGGTGGTAGGGAAAATATAGGGACAGGTGGGGATGTGGTAGGAATATGAGATTAGTGTAGGATTAGTATAAATGGGTGGTTGATGGTCGGCACAGACTCGGTGGGCCGAAGGGCCTGTTTCAGTGCTGTATCTCTAAACTAAACTAAACTAACATCTTTCCTGAACGGTCTGGTCCTACTTTTTAGACTATGCCCCCTAGTTTTAGAATCTCCAACCAGTGGAAATAGTTTATCTTTATCTAGCCTGTCTTTTCCTGTTAATATCTTGAAGACTTCAATCAGATCACCCCTTAACCTTCTAAATTCTAGCGAAAACAGGCCTAATTTGTGTAATCTCTCCTCGTAACTTAACCTCTGTAGTCCAGGTATCATTCTTGTAAACTTACGTTGCATTCCCTCCAAGGCCAATATGTCCTTCCTAAGGTGTGGTGCCCAGAACTGCTCACAGTACTCCAAGTGGGGTCTAACCAGGGTTTTGTACAGCTGCAGCATAACCTCTGTGTCTTTATACTCCAATCCTCTAGATATAAAGGCTAGCATTCCATTAGCCTTTTTGATTATTTTCTGCACTTGCTCGTGGCATTTTAAAGATCTATGCACCTGAACCCCCAAGTCTCTTTCGACATCCACGTTACTTAACCTCTTCCTATTTAGAAAGTACCCTGCTCTATCCTTTTTTGGTCCAAAATGGATAATCTCACACTTGCCCGCATGGAAATCCATCTGCCACAGTTTTGCCCACTCACCTAGTCTGTTAATTTCTCTTTGCAATTTTATGCTATCATCTAGACTGTCTACAATGCCGCCTAACTTTTTATCATCAGCAAATTTGGATATATGACTTACTATGCCATCATCCAAGTCGTTAATGAATAATGTGAATAATTGAGGCCCCAACACAGATCCCTGCGGGACACCACAAGTCACATCCTGCCAATTGGAGTGCTCACCCGTTATCCCCACTCTGTCGCCTACCACTCAACCAACTTCCTAAACAATAATTTGCCCTTAACTCCATGGGCTTCAACCTTAGTTAACAGTCTCTTCTGTGGGACTTTATCAAATGCCTTCTGGAAGTCCATATAAATATCATCCATAGACATTCCCCTGTCCACTACCTTAGTCACCTCTTCAAAAAATTCAATGAGATTTGTCAGGCATGACCTTCCCGTCATGAATCCATGCTGGCTGTCCCTGATTAACTGACATTTTTCTAGGCGTTCAGTCACCCTATCCTTGATAGTAGACTCCAGCAACTTGCCCACCCCAGATGTCAGGCTAACTGGTCTGTAATTTCCTTGGTTTCCCCTTTCACCCTTCTTAAAATATACCCCCAGGTCTCCCTGTTCCTGCATCCCTTTTAGAATTGTACCCTTTATTTTATATTGCCTCTCCTCGTTCTTCCTACCAAAATGTATCATTTCACACTTCTCTGTATTAAATTTCATCTGCACTTGTCCACCCATTCCACCAGCCTATGTTCTCTTGAGGTCTATCACTCTCCTCCTCACAGTTCACAATACTTCCAAGTTTTCTATCATCCACAAATTTTAAAATTGTGCCCTGTACACCCAAGTCTAGGTCATTATCAAGAAAAGCTATGGTCCCAACACTGATCCCTGGGGAATGCCACGATATACCTTCCTCCAGTCTGAAAAACAATTGTTCACCACTACTCTCTGTTTCCTGTCACTCAGCCAACTTCAAATCCATTCTGCTACTGTCCCTTTTATTCTACGGGCTTTAACTTTGCTGACAAGCCTGTTATGTGGCACTTTATCAAATGCCTTTTGGAAGTCCATGTACACCACATCAACTCAATACCCTCATCAACGCTATCTGTTATCTTATCAAAAAATTCAAGTAAGTTAGTTAAACACAGTTTGCCCTTAACAAATCCGTGCTGGCTTTCCTTAATTAATCCACATTTGTCCAATCAAGAAAGGGTGTAAGGACAGTCCTAGCAACTACAGACCAGTTAGTTTAATGTCAGTGGTGGGTAAGGTTTTAGAAACAACAATCAGGGGAACAAAAAATCAACAGGCCCTTGGAGAAGTTTGAGTGAATTAAGGATAGCCAGCACAGATTTGTGAAGGGAAGATCATGCTTGACTAATCTAATTGAATTTTTTGATGAAGTAACAGAGAAGGTTGATGAAGGGAATGCGATGGATGTTGTCTACATGGATTTTAAGAAAGTGTTTGATGAAGTACCCCATAAAAGGCTGGTTTACAAAACTGAGACTCATGGAATAGGAAGGTCAGTGGCCAATTGGATAAAAAAATTGGTTTAAGGACAGAAAACAGCAAGTTATGGAAAATGGTTATTTTTCAAACTGGAGGATGGTAGACAGTGGTGTTCCCAAGGGTCAGTGCTAGGACCACTGTTGTTTTGCTATATATAAATTACTTGGATCTTGGAATATATGTAGAATTTCAATATTTGCTGATTATACCAAACTTGGAGGAGTGGCAAACAGTGAGGATGATACAAATTGCCTGCAATAGGTCACAGATTGGCTTGCTGAATGGGAAGACAAATAGCAGATGGAATTTAATACAGAGAAGTGTGAGGTGATGCATTTTGGCAGAATGGATAGGATGAGGCAATGTAGACTTAATGTCACAGTCCTATAGAGTGTGCAGGAACAGAGGGACCTGGGGGTGCATGTGCATCGATCTTTGAAGGTGGCAGGACATATTGAGAGAGTGTTTGGTAAAGCATATGGGATCTTAGGCTTCATAAATAGAGGCATAGAGTAAAAAAGCAGGGAAGTTATGCTGAACCTTTATGAAGCTCTGGTTAGGCCCCATCTGAAGTATAGCATCCAATTCTGGTCACCACACTTTAGGAAGGATGTGAGAGTCCTTGAGAGGGTGCAGAGGATATTTATCAGAATGTTTTCAGGGATGAGGGATTTTAGTTACAAGGTTAGGTTGGAAAAGCTGGGGTTGTTCTCCTTGGAGCAAAGGAGATTGAATGGAGATTTGATAGAGGTGTACAAGATTATGACAGGCTTAGATAAGGTAGACAAGGAAAAAGTGTTCCCATTAGCTGATGGTACAAGTACTAGGGAACACAGATTGAAGGTTTTGAAGAGATGCAGGGGGAATGTGAGGAAGAACCTTTTTAAGCAGCAAGTGGTAATGACCTAGAACTTGCTGCCCACCTGGGTGGTGGAAGCGGAGACAATCAATGATTTCAAAAGGAAATTGGATGACTTGAAGGAAATACATTTGCAGGGCTACGGGGATCGAGTGGGGGAGTGGGACTGACTGCATTGCTCCACGGAGAGCTGGCATGTGCCCAATGGGCCAAATGTCCTCCTTCTGTGCCGTAAATGAATCTAAGTGACTGTTAACTTTCTCCCGAATTATCATTTCTAAAAGTTATCCCACCACCAAGGTTAAACTGGCTAGTCTGTAGTTGCTGGGCTTATCCTTACACCCTTTTTTGAACAAGGGGTTAACATTTTCAATTCTCCAGTCCTCTGGCATTACCCCTGTATCCAAGGAGGATTGGAAAATCATGGCCAGTGCCTCCGCAATGTCCACCCTTACTTCCCTCAGTATCGTTGGATGCATCTCTTCCGATCCTGGTGAAGTACAGCCAGCCTATTTAATATCTGCTTTTAATGTTCTCCTTAATCAATCCTTTCCTTCCTTCCTTATCTTTTCTGAACACCTTGTATCCAGAAATATTTAGTACCCAGTCCTGCCCTTTTTTTTGTTATTGCCACATCATATTCCCATCCGGCTATCTGTTCCTGGAGTTCACTAACCTTATTTACCACACTCTGCACATTCACATACTTATACAATAAACCTAAATCTGATCCCATTTGATACCTTACTATTTCCTACTCTCGTGCTATTTCTCTCTCCCAATTCTCTGTGCACCTTGTTTTTCCTCGCTAACATTACCTCCTAGTTCCCACACCCCCGCCAAGTTAGCTTAAATCCTCCCCAATGAGCAATGAAGCAGGAAAAGGGTGCATATGACAGATGTCAAATTGGTAATACAAATGTGAACCAGGCTGAATGTAGAAAGTTCAGAGGGAAGGTGAAAAAGGAAATAAGAGAGGCAAAGAGAAATTATGAGAAGCGAATTACAGCAAACATAAAAGGGAACCTCAAAGTCTTTTATAGGAATATAAACAGTAAGAGGGTAGTAGGAGGAGGGGTGGTGCCGATTAGAGATCAAAAATGGACCTATGCGTGGAGGCTGTGGGTATGGTTGAGGTACAAAATGAGTACTTTGCATCTGTCTCTACCAAGGAAGAAGATGCTGACAGAGTCATTGTAAATGAGGAGGTAGTTGCGATACTGGAGGGGAAAAAAGTGATAAAGTGCACGTTTTAGAAAGGCTGCCTGTAATTAAAGTTGAAAAGTCATCAGGACAGGATGGGATGCATCTGAGGATACTAAGGGAAATAAGGGTAGAACTTGTGTCGGTAGTGGCCATAATCTTCCACTCCTCCTCAGCTTCGGGGATGGTGCCAGAAGACTGGAGAATTGCAAATGTTACACCCTTGTTCAAAAAAGATTGTAAAGATAAATCCAGCAACTACAGGCAGTAAGTTTAACATTGGTGGTGGAAAAGCTTTTAGAAACAATTATCTGGGACCAAATTAACAGTCATTTGGACAAGTGTGGATTAATTAAGGAAAGCCAGCATGGATTTGTTAAAGGCATATTGTGTTTAACTAATTTGATTGAGTTTTTTGATGAGTTAACAGAGAGGGTTGATGAGGGTGATGCGATTGATGTGGTCGATATGGACTTTCAAAAGGCATTTTGCCAGCAAAGCTGAAGCCCATGGAATAAAAGGGACTGTGGCAGCAAGGATACGAGGACAGCTGAGTGACAGGAAACAGTAGTGGTGAACGGTTGTCTTTTTAGACTGGAGGAAGTGGGGTTCCCAGAGGTTGGTAATAGGATCACTGACCTAGGCTTGGGTGTACAGAGCATAATTTCAAAAATTTGCAGAAGACATAAAACTTGGAAGTATTGTGAACTGTGATGACGACAGTGATAGACCTCAAGAGGACATAGACTGGTGGAATTGCAGATTAAATTTAATGCAGAGAAGTGTGAAGTGATACATTTTGGTAGGAGGAATGAGGAGATGCAATTTGAAGTAAAGGGTTCAATTCTAAAGGCGGTACATGTAGAGAGAGATCTTGGCATATATGTGCACAAATCATTGAATGTGACAGGGCAGATTGAGAAAGTGGTGAAAAAAGGCATAGGGGTTTCCTGGGCTTTAGAGTTTTTTAAAAATTCATTCATGGGATGTGGGCGTCGCTGGCCAGGCCAACATTTATTGCCCAACCCTAATTTCCCTTGAGAAGGTGGTGGTGAGCTGCCTTCTTGAACCGCTGCAGTCCATGTGGGGTAGGTACACCCACAATGCTTTTAGGAAAGGAGTTCCAGGATTTTGACACAGCGACAGTGAAGGAACGGCAATATAGTTCCAAGTTAGGATGGTGTGTGACTTGGAGGGGAACTTGCAGGTGGTGGTGTTCCCATGCATTTGCTGCCCTTGTCCTTCTAGTTGGTAGAGATCGTGGGTTTGGAAGGTGCTGTCTAAGGAGCCTTGGTGCATTGCTGCAGTGCATCTTGTGGATGGTACACACTGCTGCCACTGTGCGTCAGTGCTGGAGGGAGTGAATGTTTGTAGATGGGATGCCAATCAAGTGGGCTGCTTTGTCCTGGATGGTGTCGAGCTTCTTGAGTGTTGTTGGAGCTGCACCCATCCAGGCAAGTGGAGAGTATTCCATCACACTCCTGACTTGTGTCTTGTAGATGGTGGACAGGCTTTGGGGAGTCAGGAGGTGAGTTACTCACCTCAGGATTCCTAGCCTCTGACCTGCTCTTGTAGCCAATGTATTTATATGGCAACTCCAGTTCAATTTCTGTTCAATGGTAGCCCCTAGGATGTTGATAGTGGAGAATTCAGCGATGGCAATGCCATTGAATGTCAAGGGGGGATGGTAGATTCTCTCTTGTTGGAGATGGTCATTGCCTGGCACTTGTGTGGCACGAAAGTTACTTGCCACTTATCAGCCCAAGCCTGAGTATTGTCCAAGTCTTGCTGCATTTCTCCACGGACTGTTTCAGTTTCTGAATAGTTGCGAATGGTGCTGAACATTGTGCAATCAGGCATCGAGTACAAAAGCAAGGATGTTATGATGAGCCTTTATAAAACACTGGTTCAGCCTCAACTGGAGTATTTTGTCCAATTCTGGCGCCGCACTTTAGGAAGGATGTGAAGGCTTTAGAGAGGGTGCAGAAAAGATTTATGAGAATGGTTCCAGGGATGAGGGACTTCAGTTACGTGGATAAATTGGAAAATCTAGGGCTGTTCTCCTTAGAAGAGAAGATTAAGGGGAGATTTAATAGAGGTGTTCAAAACCATGAGCAGTTTGGACAGAGTAGATAGGGAGAAAGAAAAGGCTTTTGTCGAATGGGAAGTTCTTTACCCAGCATCTATAGCAGCACAAAAACCATGCTATCCCTGGGATAGAGCCATGCAAGCATTCAATGTCAGGGTTAAAGCGGTTTTTCTGGCCCTATGGTTGCTGGGTAAAGAGATCTCCATTCCACAAAAGTTGTTTCTTTCACAAAACCTGTTGCTGCCTTGCACTGACCTGTGTGTTAAGTTGTGAAAGGGCTTGGTGCATTGAAGGCTATCTGTCGTTAATATTTTGCGAATGTCCGTGGTTTCAGAGTGCCTCTTTTATATCTTACCATACTGGTAATTTGGGTCTTTCAATAAGTATACATCTTTTGCAATTGTCCATTTATATATACGTTTCACTGTGCTTCAAATACCAGAAATTTGTCATTGTAATCTGCTTCTTCAAGAGGTGATATCATGCAATCTAGTTCTACAGGATGGTAATATCACTGCAAGAAGCAACAGAAATATTTTCATTTGAGATCTTCAGCTAAATAAAAAAAATGTTGGATTGGCTCATAAATGTCACACAAACAAGTTGCACTTTGTTCATTCTGGTTCTTATTTCAATATGTGTTCAGCATCCGCACAGTAACAGCTCAGGTTGCACATACTAAATTGCTGCAATCAGAATATTTAATACTAATTACAATTGTTAACCACATTTTTGTACATAAAACTTTAAATAAAACATACTTTTGCCACTTCCCAGGCATGTTTCGGCCACAGTGGAGGAGAGCAGTTGCCCCAGTATATCACGCTGTTTTGATTTGCATGGTGGTTCAGAATTTCCCTCTTCCATTCTTGACACAAAGAACAGGCCCTCTGAAACTAAAGAAAATTATACATGCCAAGACACTGGATAAGTCAACAAGGAGAAGGACACTGTATCGTTAACAGGAACCTCAATTACAATATCAGCAAATATCTGAAAGTGTTGGGACATTCTTCAGTTCAACTTCAGGTACATTGTAAGGTTTTTTTAATGCATATAACAACCTGTAAAAATTCAAGCTGCTACTGGATACCTTATGTCTGGCCACTTAATCTTAGGTGATATTCTGAACTGAAAATAACCGTTCTCTAGGTTTTGATGATTCAGGACGGGCTACAGATAACACAAAAGTCAAAATGATGGTTAACCTTACCTATTCATTCTTAGCAAAGGTGAAGTCACTCCATTAGTTATTTTTCAAACAAATGCTGAGCAGTACAAGAAACACCAATAACGGAAATGAAAGAGTAAAGTTATGTCAATGTGATAAAAATTAAATAAACAGAAATTTGTTAATTTTAAAATCATTAGCCCTGCACCTCAGATTATAGGTCACCTGTAACCCTCTCAACCACAAGCAAGTGCCATGGATAGTAAAGGGGGAAAATGGGCAAATATTAAAGAAGAAAGGAAGACACGAAGACCAGCAGCAGAAGCCTCAGAAGAGAGAGAAAAAACTGCTCTCAGAACACTGATACTGCAAAGAGTTGCGAAGGTTTGAACCCTGTTTGAAGGCTCGAGGTTTGCGGAGGAAAAAAGACCAATAGGGTCACAAGAGATTGCCTTATTAACAGAAGACCAATCAAGTGTACTTGGAAGAAGTGAGCAAAGAGGACATTGGCTTTGTGAAGGTCATGGGAGATCCAACCCATTGCAACTGGGAGGAGTTTGGTACTTTTAACTGCAAAGGATATCTTTTTGCTGAGAACACCATGTAACGTGTAAGTGTAGTGTGGGGTTTTACAATGTGTTAATAAGTTAATGGGAAATACCTTTCACTGTAATTTAGTGTATTTAGCTATCTAAGTACTGTTTAGATAATGTTGATTTTTAATTTAGCTGCTGTAGCTGTCTTAAAACGTGAAATCTTGTCGTGTAATTCTTTAAACAGTCTGGGAATGTCATATCGCTTCTTTTAAAGTTAACGGGCTCTATTGAGGTCGTAACAGGATGACAAGCTCATATAGAAAGTTTCTATGGTAATGGTGGACAGTTAAATTTATATAAAATAAATAAAATAAAATGAAAGAATATAAAAATAAGGACAATATGTATGATTTAAAAATGGGACTGAATTACCTCTGTATACCTGATCCAATTGTCCTTCACCCTGTAACCCTGCTTCACTTAAACTCTACATTTATTCTTGATGCCGTGTGCAATGCCACAGAGGATCATCTAGCATAGAAAATAGAGGCCATTCATTTGCAGGTTTCACAGCATAATTGACTGCTGTAGAAACAATTCCCTAAATACCAGCAAAAAAAACCCCACATACCATGGAATAAAACCAGAATTTGATTTATTTGGTGATTCTGTTGTTATGTTCTACAGTACCCTCATTGTCCTAACGTAGTGACTCACCATGAGCAATATCATATAGGAGGTCTGCTGTTATATAAATACATGTATATATACATATATATTTTAACTTGATTTTCATTTCCATTCTCTTTATTCATAAATCTCTACAATCATAAACTTTTCTTTGATTTCACGAATTCCTCAACCATTAGAATTGTGCTCTTCTGCTGGACAATGTGTAAACCTTGGCCCAGTGCAAATCCCCACTCACAGCTGTGACAGGCTGAGGTTCAGGACTGTAGTTCACTGCACTGATGAATTCTCACCTTTACTCTGCTATTCTATTAGGTCTTGAGCTGAAATCACCTTCTCCTGGAACAAAGCCCATTTCTTCACTGGCCTCTAGGCTTTACTGTTACCTCCATCTTCACTGCCACTTTCTGCTGAGAAAGTATTCTCTGCTGGACGGCCTCTATTTTAGTATCTGTTCTGCTTCTGCAATGATAGTTTTCAGCTCCTCTTACATTTTCCCCCAACTATGCACTGAGCTAATGCTGATGTGTTCTTTTTGGTTGCCATCCCACTTTGGATTCTGCTCCATTGAATGATCACTGCTTTCTCCATGCTGTCTGTGACCTCTAACACCACTCATCTTTGACAAGTCCTTAACCATCCTAGAGTTTCACCCCAATGCTTCTCACTCCTCTGATGATATACCAAATCAGCTGGTGCACGCTGCCAACGAATGAGACCACTACGAATTTCTGTTGGACGCCTGCATCAATCTCTGCTGCCTCTTGGTCTGCACTCTGCACTGCTGCTCAGCCCTCTGTTTTCCACTTGACAGGGTCCAGCAGTGCACCTACAGACTTTCTGCCCTTTGAACACTCTTAGTTCCATTCCTTGTCCGCAACTGTCTCCAAACCAGAACATTGGTTTGGCAATGCTCCAAGTTGATTTCATCCACCTTGTTTACAAGTCAACTTCATCCTATCACTGAATCTCATCTACTAACTTTGTACTCTCTCAGATCATCTCCACCCTGTCTTTGAGACCACACCTGGAATACTGTGTGCAGTTTTGGTCTCCTTATCTGAGGAAGGATGTTCTTGCTATAGAGGGAGTACAGCGAAGGTTTACCAGACTGATTCCTGGGATGGCGGGACTGATGTATGAGGAGAGATTGAGTCGGTTAGGATTATATTCGCTGGAGTTCAGAAGAGTGAGGGGGGAATCTCATAGAAAACTATAAAATTCTAACAGGACTTGACAGGGTAGATGCAGGAAGGATGTTCCTGATGGTGGGGGAGTCCAGAACCAGGGGTCATAGTCTAAGGATACGGGGTAAACCTTTCAGGACTGAGATGAGAAATTTCTTCACCCAGAGAGTGGTGAGTCTGTGGAACTGTCTACCACAGAAAGCAGTTGAGGCCAAAACATTGTATGTTTTCAAGAAGGAGTTAGATATAGCTCTTGGGCCGAAAAGGATCAAAGGATATGGGGGGAAAGTGGGAACAGGCTACTGAATTGGATGATCAGCCATAATCATAATGAATGGCAGAGCAGGCTCAAAGGGCCGAATGGCCTACTCCTGCTCCTATTTTCTATGTTTCGATGTCTTCGGTTTGACCAGGATATGTCTCTCCTAATCTTTGACAGCTATGGAATTCCTTCTGTGTCCATTTGCACATCCATTTTGGCTTCTGCTGAAGAAGGTAAACTTGTCTTGTCTTCTCCCTAGATGCTGACTAAGCTTTGTTGCCATAATTCAACTTCAGTTTAACTTGTAAGGAGTCTTTACCATGTCGTAAAAATGCAACTTTGCGACAGGATGCCCATCTTAGATACATAACACACACACACATCGGTGTCGTGCTGCGTTATCCCGACAATGAGAGATGGGGAAATTGCTGACGAGACTTGCAGTTGTATATTTCCACCCACCAGCAACCGAGCTCACTTTTCCAGGCAGCACGGGACAATAACTGATACAGTTGGTTAACCATCAATCTCTCAATACTTATGAACCCAGGAAGACACTGTGAATTATTTCAATGCAGTATACAAATAAGTATCAAATTATATCTTTGTGAGGAATGAAAATACTTCAAAGGGCAATTAAGGATGACGAGCAACGCTTTCACTTTGAATGGATGGTACAACGGATACAATTGATAGTTCCATTCCTGCAAGTTTCCTTATAGAATCGTTATTAGTGCAAATCCTGATTCCTATTTACTCACTTGTGTTCTTTGGGGTCTGCAAAAATTCTTGCAGACTTCTTGCTGCAGAAACGAGTTAGTGCGAAGAAGAAATTGGTGAAACTGTTCCATTTCGGTGTTGACAAAACCCATTAGACAGTCTCTGATTTTCTGCAGACAGAAGCCTGCTTTAATCCAGTTTTTGTATCCTTCATCATTAAGACGAATACTCAGCTCCGATTGCATTATTGCTTCAAACAAACAAAATTAATGTCACTTTCAAACTGCTTAGCTGGCTGTGTGCAAAGGTGCTGATCCGTCACTTATTGCTTTTCATTTGTCTCGGCCTTGGAACTTTGACCCGGTCACATCTGAGTGTGTGGCTGCTGCGTGCGCAGCCTGCCAGCTGAGCAGAAAGTGCGGAAGTAAGATTGGGAGCCGCAGAACTCCAGACTTTATGCACAGGCAGCAGACAAGCATTTCACAAATATACTGATTCGAGATCGGAGAATTCACGGGGTCTCCGCGCCGAGACTCAAGTCTACAACAATATTCCAAAGGCTGAGTCATAAATCAGCAGCAGAATGGTGGCTCCCTTCGTGTAATTGGGGAGTTTACTTTAATTCTTTTCTCGTTTCCTCCTCTGTTGGTATGACTGTCACACACTTCACCTACTTGTCATCTCTGTCTCTCTATCCTTTTTATTCTTGCTTTTCCTGCTATATGTTGCTCAGATTTATTCATTAGTTGTTTGCTGAATTTGTAACTTTTTTTTTAAAAGCCAGAGCACTGCAAGATGACAGGCAATATCTACCAGGTTGGAGGTGGATAGCGTGTCCGAGCAGAGAAAAGCTCTCCAGAGTCTACTGCAACCTGTACTGGTGAATGAAAACTTGGGGGATAAGGACAGAAAAATCAAGGGTGTCGGGGCGAGGATGTGCCTGTACACCTGGACAAAATGGTCTTTCTGTTGATGTCACAATGGATCAGGAGCCATAGCCTTGACTGGTATTGGTGCATATAAGAACTAGAATCATAAAATGATTACAGCACAGAAGGAGACCATTTGGCCTGTCAAGTCCATGCCGGCTCTCTGCAAGAGCAACTCAGTGAGTCCCACTCCCGCCTTTTCCCCTGTAACCCTGCAGATGTTTTGTCTTCAGATAATTATACAATTCTCTTTTGAAGCCTTGATTGAATCTGCCCCCACCACACACTCAGGCAGTGCATTCCAGATTCTAACCACTCACTGCGTAAAAAAGTGTTTCCTCATGTCGCCCTTTTGCCAATCACCTTAAATTGGTGTGGTCTGGTTCTCGAGCCTTCCGCCAATGGGAACAGTTTCGCCCTATCTAATCTGTCCAGACCCCTCATTATTTTGAACACAGAACTAGAATTATAAATCTTTACAATGCAGAAGGATGCCATCTCTATACTAGAGAAGTATTCTTGCCATAGTCCTGTATTTCCACTGTTTCAAATATTCATCCAATTTTTCAGTAAAAGATGCAATGGTCTCTGTCTCAAACACTCCATGTGGCAAAGCATTCCATACTGAAACAACTTAGTAAAAGAATTTCTCTTAATACCCCTCCTCATTGTCTTAGTAAGATATTATTCACTCCTCAACCGCAGGAAATTTCTTTCAAAGCTATTAATTTTTAAAAAGCTTCTATTAAATTTCCTCTTAGCTTTCTTTGCCCAGTAGAAATAGTCCCAAGTATTCAAAGTTCTCCTAGTTATGGTTTCCCATCCTTTACATCATGTCTTTGTTACCTCTAGACTTGACTATTCCAGTGCACTCCTGGTTGGTCTCCCATATTCTACCCTCCATAAACTTGAGGGAATCCAAAACTCTGCTGCCCGTGTGTTGACTCAAACCAAGTCCTGTTCCCCTATCATCCCTGTGCTTGCTGACCTACATTGGCTGCCAGTCAAGCAACGTCTTGATTTTAAAATTCTCATCCTTGTTTTCAAATCCCTCCATGGCCCCACCACACCCATCCCCCAACTCTGTAATCTGCTCCAGTCCCACAACCCTCCAAAATATCTGCACTCCTCTAATTCTGGCCTCTTGTGCATCCTTGATTTTAAATGATCCACCGTTGGTGGCAGTGCCTTTAGCTGCCTAGGCCCCAGGCTCTAGGATTCCCTCCATAAACTTCTCTGCCTCTCCACCTCACTTTCCTCCTTTAAGACACTCCTTAAAACCTATCTCTTTGATCAAGCTTTTGGTCATCTGAGCTAATATCTCACGTGGCTTGGTGTCATACATTATTTTATAGTGCTCCGTGAAGTGCCTTGGGACGTCTTATTGTGTTAAAGGTGCTATAACAATACAAGTTGTTTTTCTTCTGGTGGACCTTATTATGTACTGTACCACTGTACCACTGTTTTGTATAAATTTATCATTTTTGTCAACACTCTATGCTCCGATTTATAAAACCCAAACATCGGTGGTCATGTTATTGCTTTATTCAACTGCATATGCAGTTTTAGGGAATATGTGATGCCTAAGGTTCTTCTGTCCATCCACATGCTTCAGCATCATTACTAACCCCCTACTTTTTGTCATCAGTAAATGTTGAGATTGTGTTCCCTGTACCCAAGTCTAAATCTAAGTCTAAAATACTGAGAACAAAAATGGACCCAGTACTGACAGCTGGGGTACACCTGTCTGCCAATCAGTTTTCTATCCTTGATGTTACATTTGTTTCCATTCCCAGCTTGGCTCAGTGGTAATGTTCTTTATTTAAATCAGCAGGACATTTCTTCAAGCTAACTGCAGGACTTGAGCATATAATCTAGACTTCAAGGCAGTAGAGATCGATGGCTGCATTGTTGGAGGCATCATCTTTCAGGTTGGTTTGGGTGAACATTACAGACCCCACGGCACTATATGAAGAAGGGCATATCCCTCGACCACCACCAAAAGCAGGTTAACTGGTTATTTAAGAAATAAAAACAAGAGAAATTAATTGTACATTAAACTGAGTAACTTTACAGAGAACTTCTGATGGCTCTTGGTGTTCTAGTATGTTGTGTCAAGGAATGATAGGACGTTGAATCACTGTTACAATCTGCTCCCTGTGGTCATTTCTGATCTCTGCCAAGTTAGAGGAAGTTGTGGAGTTTAAGGCAGCTATTTCCAAACAGAAACAAAGAGAAAATTGGGAGCTGATCCATACAGAGCCATTCAAATGCACCACATGGTGACAATGTCAATACAATACAAGTTACTAAATTGATTCATTCTTTCTAGCATGATTGGGGTATTTAGATGGATAACAATGTGATCATTCTTGAAAGGAGTCCAGTAAGGAGGGGAGTGGGCAGCACAGGGAATTAAGACAATACTTGCAACTTCTCAGACATTGGTTCACATCCATGAGAGTCTCTGTTCTCTGCTAGATGTAAGTAATCTTTGTGAAATAAACTGAGGCAGTTTCAACCCAATTCCTAGTAGAACCTTGGTCCACAGCACAAAATTGACCAGAATGTGGAAATAAATTGTCAACTATACTCAGACTTTAAGGATGGTTTGTTCAGGAAATTATAAAACAGAATGAGAAATTTCAGACTTGTATCATCTTGTTTTTAAAACAAAGTCAGGCAGTTCATACATGTGTAGGTTTAGTTACATTGCATTAGCATTCAGTAATCATTTTGCTTCGATATTCATTTATTTGTAAACAAATCTGAACAAAATAGCTGAGCCTTTACACAATGTCTACCAGCATGTTATTTTACAGCCTTCTGAAATGCTGGGAGAATCCTACATAATTTTTTTAAAAATACATAAAATCAACAAAATGAACAGGCCATTTGGCCCAAATGGTCTATGCCTGTATTCATACTCCACACAAGTCCTCTTCCACTCCAATTCCCTCTTCCTATCATAGAACAAAACAGCACAGAAGGATGCTATTTGGCAAATTGAGTCTGTGCCAGCTCTTTCTAATAGCAATCTAGTTAGTCCTACTGCCCCTCATCTTTATCAAGATTGCTGCAATTTTTTCCCTTCAAGTATTTATCCAATTCTCTTTTGAAAGTGACTATTTAATCTGTTTCCACCACCCTATCAAATCCGAACCACTCATTGTGTAAAAAAAAAGCTTTTCCTCATGTCGCCTTTGGTTCTTTTGTCAATCACATTAAAGTTTTGCCTCTGGTTATTGACCAACAGCCATTGGAAGGCATTTCTCTTTATTTACTCTGTCTAAGCCCTTTATGCTTTTAAACAACTTTATCAAATCTACTCCTAGCCTTTTCTGCTTTAAGGAGGACACCCCAGCTCCTCTAGTGTATCCACATAACTGTAATCCCTCGTCTCTGGAATCAGACCAATAAATCTCCTCTGTACTTCTTCAAAGCCTTCACGTCCTTCTCAAAGTATCCTGCCTTGATATTCCCTTGTCCCTCACATATGCATCAAGCTTCCCTTTTAAGTTCATCAGTACTAACTGCTTCAATCACAACATGTGACAGCAAGTTCCACATTCTCACCACTCTAAAAAAAAAACTCCTAAATTCTTTATTTGATCTGTTAATGACTATTAGACATTTATGCCCCCTTGTTCTGGACTCACACACAAGTGGAAACTTTTTCCATATTCATCCTATCAAATCCCTGCATAATTATCAAAACCTTCAGGTCTCCTCTTTTCCAGAGAAAAGAGCCCAATCTGCTTAATTTTACCTGTTAGTTGCATCCTCTCAATCATGGATTTATAAAGTTGTTCATTCCTGTGTATTCTCCAGTAAGAAATTGTATCTTAACTCAAGCATACTAGCCCATAAATAACAAATAACAGTACAGATTTTGTTTCTTAAGTGTTCTTGATCACTGAGTGTTGCTGGAGGCACAGAGTGTGAAGAAGGAAGTTTGATAAGTGTGTGTATTTGTAGGGTTAATCTCTCAAGAATTGTTTTTGTTTTGTTTACATTTAGCAATTAATTGAAATTCCTGTTTCAGTTAAGAGGTAAGTTAGGTTTCTTGCAGTTTTAAACAAGTGTATAGAAACACTCAGAATATCTGTAGCTAGTTAATTAGGTAACTAGTTAAACTGGTTTCTGAGCTCTAGCAGAGCTGACACAGCATTGTTTTCAGAGTATAAATTCAGGGGACTCTCAGTGCTGTTTGTCTGCACTGAGTGTTGCTGGAAGCACAGAATGTGAAGAAGGGAGTTCGGCAAGGAGGGGCACTATAAATTAAGAAAAAAAAAATTGACTGCACCGAAATCTGCTTTGAGTGCACGGAGTGTAAAGTGGGGAGGGGAAGGGCTCCTTTCTTTCTTCTACCTTTTTTCAGCTTCCAGTAGCTGCCTCTCTCTTTGGTACAGGGGAAGAAGCTGACTGGTGAGTAACTGGTAAGTTATTCTACTTCTCATTGTAATAAAAGTTTTTAAAGTTACGGTATGGCAGGTCAGCTCGGCCAAATGGAATGTACGTCCTGCAGAGCGTGGGAAGTCATTGGACGCATCCTATGTCCGAGACGAACACATCTGCAGGAAGTGTCACTGGCTGCAGAAGCTTGAGCTCTGGGTTTCGGAGCTTGAGCAGTGGCTGGATTCACTGTTGTGCATCCATGAGGCAGAGGACTATGTGGATAGCACGTTTAGGGATGTGATCACACTGCAGGTTAGGAACATGCAGGCAGAGAGGGAATGGGTGACCGCCAGGCAGTCTAAGAGAACTAGGCAGGCAGTGCATGAGTCCCCTGAGTCTATCTTGCTTGCTAATCTGTTTTCCATTTTTGATACTGGTGAGAGTGATGGTTCCTCAGGGGAATGCAGCCACAGCAAAGTCCATGGCACCACGGGTGGCTCAGCTGCACAGGAGGGGAGGAAGAAGAGTGGAAGAGCAATAGTGTTAGGGGATTCAATAGTCAGGGGATCAGACAGGCATTTCTATGGCAGTAAACATGACTCCAGGATGGTGTGTTGCCTCCCTGGTGCCAGGGTCAAGGATATCGCAGAGGAGCTGCAGGATATCCTTCTGGGGGAGGGTGAACAGCCAGAGGTCATGGTCCACATTGGTACCAATGACATGGGTAGGAAGAGAGACGAGGTCCTGAAAGCAGATTTTAGGTAGTTAGGAAGGAAATTAAAAAGCAGGACCTCAAGAGCAGTAATCTCAGGATTACTCCCAATGCCATGTGCTAATGAGCATAGAAATAGGAGGATTGATCATTTAAACATGTGGCTGGAGAATTGGTGTATGAGGGAGAGAATCAGATTTCTGAGGCATTGGGACTGGTTCTGGGACAGGTGGGATCTGTACAAGATGGATGGGCTACACCTTAACAGGACCAGAACTAACATCCTCGCAGGGGGATTTGCTAGTGCTGTCAGGCAGGGTAGAAACTAGCTTGTCAGGGGGATGGGAACCTGAGGGGTAGCTCAAATTGGAAGGAAGTAAAGCTGGTAACAGGAGGTAGAAAAGTAGCAAGTGACATTAGAAGGCAGGCGGAACAAAGATGAGCATCAACTAGGCTTAGAATGCAGAATGTCAAGACGACAAGGTTAAGGGCACTCTATCTGAATGCATGCAGCATTTGCAACAAGGTAGATAATTTAAAGGCCCAAGTAGAGGTAAATGGTATGATCTAATTGCCATTACGGAAATGTGGCTACAGGGTGACCAAGACTGGGAACTGAATAGTCAAGGATATTTCGACATTTAGGAAGGACAGGCACAAAGGAAAAGGAGGTGGTGTTGCGTTGCTGGTAAGGGATTATTAAGGGAGGATCTCAGATCAGAAGAACAAAATGTGGAATCTGGGTGGAGCTAAGAAAAAGCAAGAGGCAGCAAACATTGGTAGGAGTTGCTTATAGGCCACCAAAGTGGTAGTGTGGGGCATGGTATAAATCAGGAGATTAGAGAAGCATATAGCACGGGTAATACAGTAATTATGGGTGACTGCAATCTGCATATGGACTAGTTAAACCTAATGAGCACTAATGCTGTGGAGGATGAGTTTCTGGAGTGTGTTAGGGATGGTTTTCTAGAGCAGTATGTTGAGCAACCAACTAGAGAACTATTTTAGTTCTAGTATTATGTAATGAGAATGGGCTAATTAATAATCTTGTTGTAAAAGAACCTTTAGGGATGAGTGACCATAATATGATAGAATTTTACATTATGTTTGAAAGTGAGGTAGTTCAGTCTGAAGCTAGGGTGTTCAATTTGAACAAAGGAAATTATGAAGGTATGAGGGGCAAATTGACTGAGGTGGATTGGGAAAATACATTAAAAGATATGACAGTGCATAGGCAATGGATAGTTTTTAAAGAACTATTACATAGTTTACAGCAACTATACATTCTTTCAAGGCACAAACACCCCTAAAGTAAAGGCAGTCAACTGTGAATAACAAAGGAAATTAAGGATTGTATACGATTAAAGGAAAAGGCCTATAAAGTTGCCAGAAATAGTAGTAAACCTGAGGTTTGGGAGGATTTTAGAATGCAGCAAAGGAGGGCAAAGAAACTGATAAAGAAAGGGAGAATAGAATATGAATGTAAGCTAGCAAAAAATATAAAAACGGGATGTAAAACTTCTACATGTACGTAAAAAAAGAAACGTTTGGCTAAGACAGGCAGAGCCAGGAGAATTTATAATGGGGAATGGAGAAATGGCGGAGAAGCTAAATGATTATTTTGTGTCTGTCTTCACTGAGGAAGATACAAGAGATCTCCCAGAATTAGAGATCCAAAGGACCAGGGAGAATGAGGAATTGAAGGAAATTAGTATTAGTAAGAAGATTGTATTGATGGGGCTAAAGGTTGATAAGTCCCTGGGATCTGATATTCTACATCCCAGAGTGTTGAAAGAGATAGCTATGGAGATAGTGGATGCATTGGTGATCATCTTCCAAAATTATATAGAATCTGGAATGGTTCTTACAGATTATCACTTGGATAATACTGATCTAACTGGGCTTAGTCAACGTGAATTTATGAATGGCAAATCATGTTTTATGAAACTGTTGGAGTTTTTTGAGGATGTTACTAACAGAATTGCGAAAGGGGAGTTGGTGGACGTAGTATACTTGGATTTTCAGAAGGCTTTGATAAAGTCTCCCACAGGAGGTTGGTTAGCAAAATTAAAGCACATGGGAAAGGAGATAATATGCTGGCATGGATTAAGGATTGGTTAACAGACAGAAAGCAGAGAGTAGAAATAAACGGATCATTCGTGTTGGCACGCTGTGACTAGTGGGATACCGCAGGGATCAGTACTTGGGCCCCAGCTGTTCACAATATATATCAATGATTTGGATGTGGGGACCAAATGTAATATTTTCAAGTTCGCAGATGACACAAAACTAGGTGGGAATGGGTGTTGTGAGGAAGATGCAAAGTGGCCTGAAGGGGATTTGGACAGACTTAGTGAGTGGGCAAGAACATGGAAGGTGGAATATAATGTGGAAAAGTGTGGGATTATCCACTTTGGTAGAAGGAACAGATGTGCAGAGTATTTCTTAAATGTTCAAAGAGTCAGAGTTATACAGCACAGGAACAGGCCCTTCGGCCCATCGTGTCTATGCTGGCCATCAAGCACCTATCTATTCTAATCCCATTTTCCAGCACTTGGCCCATAGCCTTGTATGCCATGGCATTTCAAGTGCTCATCTAAATACTTCTTAAATGTTGTGTGGGTTCCTGCCTCTGCCACCTCTTCAGGCAGTGTGTTCCAGATTCCAACCACCCTCTAGGTGAAATTTTTTTCCCTCAAATCCCCTCCAAACCTCCTGCCCCTTACCTTAAATCTATGCCCCCTGGTTATTGACCCCTCCGCTAAGGGAAAATGTTTCTCTCTATCCACGCCTCTCATAATTTTGTATACCTCAATCAGGTCGCGCCTCAGCCTTCTCTGCTCTAAGGAGAACAACTCCAGCCTATCCAGTCTCTCTTCATAGCTGAAATGCTCCAGCCCAGGCAACATCCTGTTGAAGCTCCTGGTAAGAGATTAGAAAGTGTAGATGTATAAAGGGACCTGGGTGTCCTTGTCAATAAGTCATTGAAAGCTAACATGCAGATGCAGCAAGCAATTAAGAAGGCTAATGGTATGTTAGTCTTTATCATGAGGATTTGAGTACAAGAGTAGTGAAGTCCTGCTTCAATTGTATGGAACCTTGGTTAAACCACACTTGGAGTAGTGTGTGCAGTTTTGGTCCTCTTACCTTAGGAAGGATATTATTGCCATAGAGGGAGTGCAATGAAGGCTCACCAGACTTGTTCCCGGGATGGCGGGACTGTCCTATGAATAGGGATTGGGGAAACTGGGCCTGTATTCTCTAGCGTTTCGAAGAATGAGAGGTGATCTCATCGAAACCTACAAAATATTTAAAGGGATTGAAAGGGTAGATGCAGCTGTTTCCTCTGGTTGGGGAGTCTAGAACCAGGGGACACAATTTCAAAATAAGGGGGAAGCCACTTAGGAAAGAGATGAGGAGAAATGTCTTTACTCAGGATTGTGAATCTTTAGAATTCTCTACCCCAGGGGGCTGTGGAAGCTCAGTCATCGAGTATGTTTAAAGCAGAGATTGACAGATTCTAAATACAAATCACATAAAGGGATATGAGGATAGTGTGGGAAAAAGGCATTGAAGTGCGGCACAGTGGCTAGCACCGCAGCCTCACAGCTCCAGGGACCCGGGTTCGATTCTGGGTACTGCCTGTGTGGAGTTTGCAAGTTCTCCCTGTGACCGTGTGGGTTTTCGCCGGGTGCTCCAGTTTCCTCCCACAGCCAAAGACTTGCAGGTGATAGGTAAATTGGCCGTTGTAAATTGCCCCTAGTGTAGGTAGGTGATAGGGAATATGGGATTACTCTAGGGTTAGTATAAATGGGTGGTTGTTGGTCGGCACAGACTCGGTGGGCCGAAGGGCCTGTTTCAGTGCTGTATCTCTAAATAAAATAAAATAAAGTGGATGATCAGCCATGATCGTATTGAATGGTGGGGCAGGCTCGATGGCCTGAATAGTCTACTCCTGTTCCTATGATCACTCTTGGAAACAGTTGGCTAGACATGGCAATGAAGTGTTAGAAAAAGCCAAAACTCTTAGCAGCTATTCAACTGGGATTAAGGCACATTGTTAGCAGAGTTTTACTCTGCATTTGCCCTGTGCTGTGCACTTTCTGGTAATGGGAACTCAGGTTTGAACTAAAATGAAACAATATTTCGCAAAAGACAAATTGAAAAAAAGGAATAGAGTTCCAATAATGCCAGTAAATGTGATATTTATTTAAAAGATGAAGCTTCTCAATTACAGGAACGTGAAACACCTCCACAAGAGGGAAGGAAAGAAAATTTGAACTATTCATGCATCTTCCAACTCCAATTATCTATCTGCCCCATTGGTTTGGGAATTCAATTTTTTTTTTAAAGAAGGGAGGGGAAATAAAATGAGTATTAAAATCACCATTATCTAATTTTCCTCTTTCTCCCTCCTCTCAAAAGGTGCCTCTAATAAGAGGATTTTAAAATGTTTATAATGCACCAATTTAATAAAGTCTGTTTTAGAAAAAGATCAAAATGCTAAGTCAGAACATTTCATCCATTGCACCATTGTGCTGGAGGTGGATTGTTCGAAAAATGACCTCAAAGAACACTGAAGGGACTAAATTATATGGCTATAAATTATGGTGTTTTATGTCTCATTATATTCAATAACTTTCTCTAATAGCATGTCTCTCCAAATTGATTTTGATTATCTGATTCTTGAGCAAGAGGAAGTAATGTTCATAATATTAACAATTGCACAAATAAGATAGAAAGTTAAACACTGAAGTGTTTATTTTAAAATTGAGGTACACCCAAAGGAATAACCGTACAAATGTAGATGGATACTTTATAAAATTGATTTATAAAAAGAAATTCAAATGAAAACATTGACATTCAAAAATAGCTTCTGCTTTAACATTAGCACCTATTCAGATATATAACCTACTGCTAAGGTTGGAAACAACAAGCATTAATTAAAATAGGGAATTACAGTACATCAGTAGATTATGGCACATTCAAACTGATGCCAGGAAAGGGGAAATCCACACCACAGAGATTGCTCGATCTTTATGGGCACCTTTTGATGACAGCAGCAAGTGCTGTCGCTTTGCTGCTGACCATGAAATCTGGGCCATTGTTTGACTTTATGACTCCTTGAAGAATATGATTACAGCTTGTTAAAGGAAAATATATTTTAACAAATTGTTTCATCATCTACAACGAAAATATTTATATAGCACCTTTAACACAATAAAACATTCCAAGGCACTTCGCAGAAGCATAATAAAACAAAATGACACTGAGCCATATAAGGAGATATTAGGTCAGATGACCAAAAGCTTGGTCAAAGAGGTAGGTTTTAAGAAGTGTCTTGAAGGAGGAAAGCGAGGTGGAGAAGTGTAGGGAGGATATTCCAGAGCTTAGGGCCTAGGCAACTGAAGGCACGGCCACCAATGGTGGAGCGATTAAAACTGGGGATGCTCAAGAGGCCAGAGTTAGAGCGCAGATATCTTGGACGCTTGTGAGGCTGGAGAGATTACAGAGATACGGTCTTCAATTAAATGGCTATTTGAGAAATGACTGTGTACGTTCCCCTTCCCAAAAAATTGCTTCAATGTATCTTGCATATTACTGTCCTTGATGAATAGAAAATGTCAATTTTTCCCAAAAGATCTTGTATAATTTATTTGCTGGACTTTGATTTTTTAAAAGGTATATATAAAGCTTGGTTCTGAAAACAATTTAAAAACCAACAGTTTTTAGAACAAAAGCAAAATACTGCGGATGCTGGAAATCTGAAACAAAAACAAGAAATGCTGGAATCACTCAGCAGGTCTGGCAGCATCTGTGGAAAGAGAAGCAGAGTTAACGTTTCAGGTTAGTGACCCTTCTTCGGAACTGGCCAGTTCCAGTTAGGGAACAAATTGTTCCCTAAATTATACAAGATTTCCTAGGAAAATTCTTGATAACAGATTTTCTCTGCAATATATGCAGGATTTATTGAGGCAATGTTTTGGAAACGGGAAAGTACATGACAAAATTACTTCCCAAATAGCCATTTAATTAAAGAATGTATAGATGATGAAACAAGCCATTTAAAAATATTTTCCCTTAATTAGCTCGAATCTTATTCTTCACAAGGATTTTAATTTCCATTCAGAATGTAAAAACAATAGCCTGATTCTGCAGTCAGCAGTAAAGCTCAGTGGCGTGGATTTCCCCATCCCCAATGTCAGTCTGAATCTGGCGCCAAGTCACAGATCCCCAGTTGTCTATCAACAGTATATCATCAAGCAAGATAAGCAGCCAATCGCATTGAAGTATTCTCAAGACAGCAATCCAGGAAGTAAAACGCACTGAATTTTTCACTTTTAATTAAAAATTAAAAGGTACCAAATCGATGATTGGGACATACACATGGAATTAAGGTAGGAACTAAAATATCAAATGAAATATTATTTTAACAATGTGCATTTTTATCATAATGGAGGAATTTGACATGCCACAAATATAGTTTTTCCGGGACAGTGTGGCTGTTCGGAAATAATTATGAACTTAGTACACCATTAAAACTCAGTTACACCTCTTAACAAGGTGCAACTTTTTCAAGAATTTTGTTTTTTTTGACAGTGGGACTGAGTGTAAAAGAGCAAGTTTTTGTCATTTCAGTGATTTTACTTGATTGCAGTCTGGGGGGGGGACTTCAACAGTGCACCCTATGGGGGAACATCTGGATTTCTGTATTTAACTGTGCATGTGCAGACGTTGTTGTCAGTCTCAGAGGAGTAATGACGTTGAACGCTGACAGTTTCATCATCAATGCCACCATAAAATCTGGGCCAATATATTCAATGTTTAGAAAAAGTACTTTATATATGATTCATGATGATCTAATACAGTCCCTTGCTGGCATCCTCCCCCATCACAAACTACAGCTCATCCAGAATGCTGCAGGCTGCATCTTCACCAAGGACAACATATCCACTGCTCCTTTTTGGCCAAGCTCCAATTTAGCTGGAACACAGGAGTCAGTGACATGAAAATTCTTTTATTTTTCAGTCAAGGATTTCCCTCCACTGAAGCAGACAAGACCCATAATTCTGCCCCAACTTTACCACCACAACTGTGATAGGGTCCCTCTTTCCTCACTTTCCACCACATCATCCTCTGCATTTGAGATATCATCTGCTGCCACTTCCAACTTAAATCCCAGCAACAGATATTCCCTTCCCCACCCCTTTCCAAAGGGACAGGTTCTTTTCAGTGACACCCTGGTTTGTTCTTCCACCACCTATTCTTCCTGTTACTTTTCTGTGCAAGCCCAGGAGATGCAGCATCTGTCTAATCACATCCTCCCACACCACTGTCCATGACTCTAAGCACTCCTTTCCAGGTGAGACAGCAATTTACATATACTTCGTCAAACCTAGAATATTTTGCCCTCCATTCTCTTTATAAGTGCAACACCAAGCACTCTGATACTTGCCACTTCCATTTCCTGTCCAACTCTATCTTTGGAATTCTGTTCTCAGGCACCAGAGCAACTGGACCTACTCCACTTCACCAGTTTTTCATGCTTCCATTTCTACATGCCTTACCAGACCACACCTCTGAATTCCTGTGTCTCAAATGTTGTTAATTTATTTGATTTCCAGCATTGTGCTCTGATTGTCTTATGCTAATATCACTTCTGTCTTTTAACCATGTTGTTTCCATTTAAATACTTTACAGGGAATTCCATTTCTTTGCATATATGCATTTGTTAGTACATGCTGCACTGCCCCCCCCCCCCCCCCACCCCCACCACCCCAACCATGGCCTTCTCTTCATTTGGTCCTTTGTAAAGGCAGTTCATCTACAATGGCTTCCAGTTCTGATGAAAGGTTCATATCTTTAAAAAACTGTTTTGTTCCCTCTGCAATGTTGCCTAACCTGCTGAATGTTTCCAGCATTGTTTTCGCTTCAGATTTCCAGCATCTATTGTTCTTTGTTTGGACTTTAAGATCCACGTCTTTACCTTCAAAGTCACCCATCTACCTCAGCAATTTCCTCTATCCCTGTGAGCATTCTCCAGTTTTTTTCACTATGGCCTGTCTTCTGGAACACTTCCTCTAGCATCTCCACCTCATCACCTGCGGTTCCACAACTGTTCGCTTCAATTATGTTTTCCACCTCGAAGCCACTTTTTCCCTTTCAACCTAGTACTTGGCATATACCCTTTAGACATTGCTCTGGAAAGGCAAGAATGTCTGTTTACAAGGGAAGTATACGATAGAAATGCAAATTTCAATTTGGTACAAAAATACATGGAAACAGACCAGGCGGTGGAAAGAAAAGTCAGGTGAGCTGCCTTCAGAGGAGGAAAGTGGCATCAACCATTAGCCAAGTTTCAATACAATTATCCACAGTAAGGTCATAGGTAGCCAGGTTCTCTGAGCAAGTTGATGCTCTAGAGGGAGGGAATTGCTGTGTGTGGTGTTGATTGTTGATCCACCAGCCAAAGCCAACATGTAGTGGTATGTGGAGGCTGAAAGGAGGTTGGTGCTGCTAACCCCAACAAGCATGTGGTGGGGGAGTGGGGAGGAGTGTAGAAAGGACGCTTAGAATGGAGGACAGGGCAATTAAGATTGCTGTTCAAGACTGCGACAGGTCCTACAATAAACACAAGAGAATTCTGAGTTACATATGGGAGACTACATGTGGCAGGACATATTGTGAGAGTGGTTAGTAAAGCCACTTGAGGCTTCATAAATAAAGGCATTGAGTACAAAAGCAGGGAAGTTATGCTCAACCTTTATAAAGCTCTGGTTAAGCCACAACTGGAGTATTGTGTCTAGTTCTGGTCACCACACTTCAGGAAGGATGTCAGGGTCCTCGAGAGGGTGCAGAGGTGATTTAGCAGGACGGTTCCAGGAACGGAGAAGTTTAGTTACAAGGTTAGGTTGAAAAAGCTGGGTTTATTCTCCTTAGAACAAAGGAGATTGAAGGGAGTTTTAATAGAAGCGTACAAGATTATGACAGGCTTAGATAAGGTAGACAAGGAAAAACTGTTCCCATTAACAAATGGTACAAGGACTACAGGACATAAATTGAAAGTTCTGGGCAAATGATGCAGGGGGAATACAAGGAAGCACTTTTTTTAAGCAGCGGGTGGTAATGACCTGGAACTCCCTGCTGACAAGAGTGGTGGAAGCGGAGACAATCAATGACTTCAAGAGGAAATTGGATGGCCACCTGACAGAAATAGACTTGCATGGCTACGGGGATCGAGCCGGGGAGTGACTGACTGTATAGCTCCGTGGAGAGCCGGTATGGACTCAATGGGCTGTAATATGACAATATGATACAGATATTTAAAATAACTTCAATAATTAAGTTTAAACTCATCACTGAAAAGCCAAAGTATGACTTTAAAAGTAAGACAAACAGAACTCTGTTGATGTGCAGCCTTCTGAATATCGCCACACCAAAATAAAGCTAACTGTTTTGAAGTTATGTTTGTCAAAATTGCTGTTAAACCACAAGGTCATAAAAAAAATAAAAATAGTAGAAATACTTACCTCATTACATGGAACATTTCAGAAAAGACAATGAGAAGGGAGAGATGAGGAAAAAATCTAGTGTAATATATACAAGTAAAAGTTTGCTGCCATACCCAATTGTACATAAATTTATCAACGTTATAGAATAAGGTGTTACATGGATGATGGTTTTATCTGCTTGTTTATTAAATATTGTTTGAGGCAATATAACCAAAGGATTCAAATTTTATGTAAAGATTTAAAGCAGTCATAATAAAATACAGCTCCATTAAAGTTTCACAATTTACATTACAACAACCAATGTAACAAATAAATTTGAGAACGAATAAAACTCAAGCTATTATGCCAAGACATAAGAAAATTGACAATTGCATTCTCTAAAAAAAATTCTGGCATCGTCATAACCTAATGATCTTCTCCTCGTAAATATTCTAACTATGGTTAAATCTAACTCAACCAAACAGGAATTTTTCTGGATTTATATTTTCCTTGAAATGCAGTTTATAAAATACACTATATAACAGCAGGTAAACAAAGTAATTAATGTATCTTTTGACGGAAGAAGTTCATCCCTGAATAAATTATATCATGCTCTCAAGTCACGTTGGAGCACGATTTTGAGAATCCTTAATTTTGTTTTGCATCACACACTGTCCACCTAATTATGTTGTACTCGATCCTTTTTTTCTCCACTTGGAGGACTCCCTAAGGCAGGCTGTAGTGCATTACTGTCGACCCCCAGGGGGCAGTGTTAGGTTTGCCATCAATTCCCTCACTGCTGCATAGATTGTGCAGTCACCTGAAAAAGTAACATTGTTAAGATTAGAAAATGTACAAAAGGGTGAGGCAAATAAACACGTACATTGGAATAAGTTAACTATCAGGTTTTTTTTGATAATGGGCATGCTTTGTTGGATGAAATGTACTCTTCAACATACCACCAACAGTTATTGCACTATGAGCAAGGACAAGGTTTTATCTATTACACAAGCTGAAAGAAAAACTGAAAACAAAGAGTGGGTTGCCCAGAAAAATTAACCAACAGAGCACTGGGCTCCAATTGGACACCCAAATCTGAATTCCCCTCTTCCTTATCTGCCTGGTGATATTGGGAAGCTCTAGTAAGGTGAATTTGATTACAGGTCAAATTTAAAACCCAACTACATATTAATTAATATGTACTGCATTTTGAAACATACACGACTGCTACTAGATGGGACATTTTCCAAATCACTGAATCGGTGTCAGTAAATACTCCCAGGTCAGCTGTAGCAGATAAACTTCACAAAGACACTCTCTACATCAGTGTAACATTTTCCCCATTTCACATACCAGTCATCCTGTGGCCATCTCCGACTGAGACTGCAATTTAATTGCCAATTAGTTCTAAATTAGAGGCAACACATGCTGTGGAGTCATGTCCACCAGGAATTGAACAAACTGATTTCAAATAGGACCTTAAAAGCTAGCAGAGGATGAGGTGAAAATCAAGCATCTCGAAGAGAAGCAACATAGATATTGGAAACATGCCTGAGTTTACATACAAAATTTAAATTTCTAAATCAAACATTTCTTCAGTGTTCCTACATCATTAAACTTATCATGCCTTTTTATGTTTTCTACACATTACAATGAATATTTTTTAGATGATGACAGATATCCTGGAAATTGACATTTTTTGACATACCCTGTGGTGGCTGGTGCACCTCTGAAAACCTCCTCAAGATGTTGCTAACCATTGAGGCAGCAGCTCCTGATGTGTTCTGTGGTCTTGGAATATCAGCTTGCTGTGTTGCCCCTGTTGCCATATCATAGACAATTGGCACAATTATGCTGATCGGTTCCTGTGGAACTGTTAATCGCTGAGTGAGTTGCAGCTTTTGGCAGGGTGAGGGTGGGGTGAAAGGAACAGACAAGGGAGGGAGGAAAAAAACTTTTAAACTTTGGTTTCACAAATACAGACTTCAACAACCAATTCAAGTATAATTATCTTCTATTTGGGTCAATAATATAACTAGCACCCGGTTCACAATTTAATTTCTGAACTGTTTTCTGTATTGAATGGTGTGAAGCACAGATGTATACTGAGCCTTGGTTTTATTCATTCTTTTGCCACTATGCTAGATTATACAGATGGGGAGTTGAATTTGCGATATGAATATGCACAATGGGGTAAATGTCAGATCAATCAAGACTGAGTATTGACGACAGTCTCCAAACAAATTATACGTGAACTTCTGCATTCTCATGACTCCACATTTGTGCTGCATTCCAAAAAGGACCTTCTGCTGATGAACAGATTTGCAGTTCTTGCTCATAGTTATGTGGTTACTATTACCACATGACCATACGAATTAGGAGAAGTAGGCCATTCTGCCAGTCGAGCCTGCTCCGCCACTTAATAAGATCATAGCTGATCTGTTTCTGATTCGAATTACACACTCCCATCTACTCCTGATAATCTTCGATTCCCTTGCCTAACTAGAATATTAGCTTGAAGACGACTGAAATAATGCATCAACCAGCTCCTTAGAAATTGCATGTAAAACCAATCACTATTAGGAAAGTTGAACTGTATGGGGGCAAGGAGTTCACCTAGCTTGGAAGTGCATCATTTATTGGGACAAAGACTGATAACGAATTGATGGCTTGCACATACAGAGAGCATTTTGGTAGTCTTTTTTTTGTGGAACATAAACGCTGGCATGGATCATTTGGGCTGAATGGCCTGTTTCTGTGCTGAACATTTTTTGTGCATATGTATTTATAATCAGCATAATCAAGACTGCTACTAAACTGAAGGATAAGGGAGTTGCCCATACAAATCTTCTGTCTGGATGTGAATCGTGGACACTATATAGAAGGCATATTCAACAGCTAGAAAGGTTTCACCAAAGACACCTTTTCAACTTATATCGTATTAGGTGGCAGGACATCACTAACAATAAAGTACTGGAACCTGCTGACGGCATCAGCATTGAAGCCATGATAATCAGTGATCAGCTCTGTTGGGCTGGATGAATTAAGATAGATGGCGCGTGGTTGCCAAAGCAAGTGCTTTGTGGAGAACTGGTGGATAATAGAAGAAAGCATGGCTGGCAACAAAGGCATCACATGGACACACTGGAGATTCACTTGAAGCAATGCAAAATGGTCACTGACTCATCTGAAACCCTGGCTACAGATGGTAACGACGTGCTGAAAGGCACTGAATTACAACACCATGCCAGTTTGGAGGCAAGGCGCAAAGACGGATGGATCAGCAATGGCAGGGGAATGAACAAGAGAACCTCTCCAGGAACATCGCTATTTGAGGTTTGTGATAGGCAATATCTGTCACATGTTGGCCTGCTTAGTCATCAACACACCCATCTGTCATGAACTTATATTCCCTCTATTGTTGGTACCATCATCCTTGAATACGAGGGACATACCACCACTAATTTTAATATCCAAATTATTGTGCCACCAATCCCAACAGTCCCTAATACTTAATCAGATACAATCTCGTGATCTTGGACTGCAATAAATGCAAAATAAACATGGGTGTTCCACTTACAAAGAACAGCATCTTAGATTTCAGCACTACTGCAGGTGTTCCTGGAGGAGCTATTGGAGGGGCACTAGGAGGAATCGTCAAACAGAACTGCACATTCCACCTTAGCTGGGTGGCTTGATCTGGAAACTGTCCACAACAAAATAGAGCACAATTTATTAAAATGTTAAATGAAAATGAAAAGGGTTTGGGTATTTAGATGTTCTCCAATATGCTCTTCCTACTTGAAGCAGGTATAAACTCCTATTCTAGATAACATTTTTGCCAAATAATTTAATGTGCAACATAATGTAGTCAATATTTTCTTCTGCAACTAGCATTTCCAGTAACGCTATTTAAAAAATTACTTTATCGAGGATCATTTGCAATATACTGTAACACATAGCCTTTGTAGTAAAATTGGACTGACAGAGAAAAAAATTTGATAAAAAGTAGGATAGTGAGTTACAACATTAAGCTAAACTGGATGTTAGGCAATGTTATTACTACCAGAATATCATATCTAAAAATATACTTCATGAAAAGCATAAAGATTAAGCCAGCAGTGCGACTTCTAGTGAAATCAAAAGTAGAGTGAGGGATTGAGCTTGCACTCCACCAACTTCTCTCCCTGTGTTTTGTAATTTTAAACTTAACAACCATTTTTAAACAGATTATTTAGCTAACTTTAATTTCTGGAATCACAAGAAGATTCCAAAAGTGTTAAAATGCTTTAAGGAAAACTATTATTCATAGTTATTAATGAGCTTCTTCACATTTTGCACTATTCAAAGTATACAGACCAAGTATTTCATGAAAAAACTGACCAGTAAGCAAATGCTACATTTATACTACTTAGTAAAGCTCCTTTGCCATTGAGTAAATGGTATGTGTGCCTAGTCTTGAAAAAGCCAACCACAGTGCTTTTAACATGATACATTAATTTGGAGCACGAGTAGTTAATGGAAATTTAGAGCAGGGCAAGAAAGATTACAAGCACATAATCACCCAGTTTTAATTTTCAGTTCACAAAATCCTTTCTTTCGAAACAATCTGTACTGTATTTATAAATTTGGGGAAAAAAATGAAAATTTTTCCCAAGAAAACTCAGTGTTCAAAAGGTTAATGCAGAGAGTATCATGTTAGTATTAGAACCTCATTGATCTGTTACATATCTTGGTACAATGTCACTTACCAGTTCCAGTTTCATGATGCGCACACAATCCCTGAGGATGTGTGTGGGAGCTCCCAGTAGCTTAGCAAAGGCATTTAGTGTATTGGCTTTAAATGGGGGGCCAGCAACCTTACCAAACAAAAATAGTAAGCAATTAAATATATTTCTGTATAGCTTTTAAGAGGATAATAAATGCAACCTTGTTAAATGATAGAAATAGGAGATTCTACAGTTACTGTGATTTGATTTTACTGTTCAGTTCACTATAGATGGAAAAGGTGAAACAAAGACCAACAAAAAAATTAGTACCAATTATTTAATCAGCTTTTTCAATGAATCGATATAACACCACAGTAAGTAAAGAGTACAATGGATTTTAATGGGCAAAGTAAAACCTTCATCTGAGGCTCCTTCTTTTAACCCTTTGCAATTTCCTTTAAAAAAAAAGGTGTGAATCTCAACATAACCAGTTTTCACAGTGATCTTATCTGTGACAGCTATTTGGCCAAAGTAGGTGGATTTGAGTGCAAAACAGCTTAACCCATAGACCACTGGTTTAAAAAAAAAGACAGCGAACTTGCTTAAAACTACTACGTACGAACATACGAACTAGGAGCAGGAATAGGCTATTCGGCCCCTCGAGCCTGCTCCGCCATTCTATAAGATCATGGCTGATCTGTTTGCGGACACAACTCCACTTTCCTGCTTACCCCCAATACGCTTTGACTCCCTTGTTTGTCAAGAATCTGTCTACCTCTGCCTTAAAAACATTCAAAGACCCTGCCTCGCTGGGGAGGAGAGTTCATGTCAACTAAACATTATTACACTTTGCTCATTTACCAAGAAGCAACTAATCAATAAGTAAATGCACCACAACAGAGCATGAGAAACTGGCACTTCCTTATTTGTTGCATTTTCTGCCACTGCAATACTGCCCTAGAGTGCGTCAATTACTGACCAGCCTCCATGCTACAGACCCCATGATGTCTGCAAACAGCACAAATGAAGATTAATTTAAAAACTATCAGAAGCTATAACTACAGGCTAACTAGGCCCTGCATTATATAATATTTGGAGAGCCATATAGCTACTTGTCATCTGGAGGTCTTTTTTTAAATAAGACCTTTGGTTGGACAATAGATCATTTTACAACATTAATTGTATCACTGCATCATACTTACTCTCGTTTCAAAGAACTTTTCTAAAACTTGTAGTTCTTCTTGTGTCCATGGATCTGTTGTTTCAGGTGTTACTTTGAACTGCAAAGTTTGATAGGTCTGTGGGTTCAATGCAACTCGACACTTCAATGCTTCTGTCTTAAACATGATCACCCCAGGTTCATTGGAGTTTATAAGCTGCAACTAACAATCATAAAGACAATACAATTAAAAGTGTTTTAAATCATCTGATTCAGAAATCATAACTATATTTTCTGGAAACCGCATGCAATGTTCTGATTATAATTGCTACAATTATATTCTGTACTAGTTCTATGAATACAGCAAAATTAGCTTTTAAAAATTCTGAAGATACCCTGCAACAATTTCCCGAACTTTAGCATAAGGAAACTTAGAAGTGATGAAAAGAAAAAAATTTAAACTGGTGGAAATTTGAAATAAAAATACCAAAAACATGAATTCATTTTTCCTTTTGTTTTCAAAAACTGATTGCCCGGGTGTATATTTGCAGCATTTGTTGTTCTTACTGGGGAATACCATCATTTCTCCTACCGGTTCCTGTTGTATGATCCTCTGTAGGTGTCGCCTCATCATAACTGATCCTAAAAATCGCTCCAACGGGGAACACAGATAACTACCAGCCAGTCCTGGGACAAGACCTGGTGTTGGTGATGGACAAAGTAGAATGTGCAAGGCATTATGAGTCAAGATGGTAGGTATTGATGCAGCCCATGAACGCTGAGGTAGTGTACGAGGAGGGGGCATGTTGGTTGGCATTACTTGGGAGCCTAAAATAAAGAAAAGGCAACAGATACATAGTTATCCATTTACATTCAACTGGCCTTTTACTGAAAGTTGCCAAGTAGTGTTTGTCCACCAAACACAATGTTACAAGTTTGAATTTTAGGGTTGCTGGCCTCCCAACCTTGCTAATTCCGATAGGTGGCATTTCACTCTAAGCGAACACTAAAAGACAGCATTTTAAGGAGAAAGAGATGGCAGAGATAGAATAAATGTGGTGACAGCAAGAGACTTTTTTTGCTCCCACCCTCACCCTGCTGGATTAACATCTTCTGCCCTAAGTAGTCTAGTATTGATGCAGTCATGGATGAGTTTATCATTAAAGACAGTCTAACCCTCTCATGGAAAGATGTATTCAAAGAATACATAAATTCAGCTGATACCAACTATCAGAATCACAAGATCAGTCTTGTGAAAATTAATTTGACCAAAAACAATTAACAATTGTTTGTGCTGCAAAGTATTTTCCTTTACTTACTGTTTAATACTTAGTGCAATGATCGATGAATCTTTAAAAAAGGTCAGGAACCTTCTTTAAGTTGGTGTACTATGTTTCTGAAGGTTGTTTTAGTTTTATTTCCTTTTATTTAAAAGATTGTCATTTTACTGATGTACACTGCAGCAAGATGTTGTAACATTTGAATTTTAAATATATTTTGGATGTACATTATCTTGTGGAGTAAATGTCTACAGAAGCTGAAGTATTAATATGTTCATGCATTTTTTTTCTTATTGTATGTTGCTAATTTGATAAGCATAGTGTTACATTTCATAATTATGCAGATTCTAGTTATTTTAGTCAAGTTGAGTAACTTAGGAGAATTTATAGAAGTACCTTTTATCTGCTTTGGCTTCAAATATTTTGTTTCCATTATACTGTTGCGAAAACAGGCAATAACCCACTTTTATGTTTCTGCAGGTTCGGGTTGGCCGGAAGAGGTGCTATTGGCAGGCATCATCTTCATTCGGACTGTCGCCCCACCCACCCCGCACCCTGAGCTCTGTCTACACACCAAAACGCTGCAACATCAGGCTCCAATCTTAGGTTACAACTAGAGAGGTTCAGATTTTTTCTGAATGAGCACATCTGCTGCGTCTCTCGTCTTTCTCTCTTGCATTATTATATCTACCTTTGTACCACAAAAGTTTCTTGCCAATAGCCTATCCTCTTCCAATTTGGAGGGAACGATTAGAGGATGATTCAGGTTGCAGACAAACCATTGGTATTCCACGATCAGCTGATAGATATAACTTTACCAAAGTAGCCATGTAATCTTTTCCTATGCATGATGGAAACTGTAATCATCTGCCCCATCTCAGAAGGCATTTCATCCAACAATCTAAGCATTGACAACTTATGACCAGGACAGACTTAGAATCCTTCATCATTATGATATTAGGATGACGACAAGCATCACTGAGAGAAAATGAAACCGTTTTTCCACAGATTTCATCAGTATTTGCTAATTCTCTGTTGCCCATGTCCTAATTCACACCAAGTCCCATTCACCTATCGCCCCTGTGCTCACTGACCTACATTGGCTCCCAGTCAAGCAACACCCTGATTTTCAAATTCTCATCTTGGTTTTCAAATCCCTCCACGGCCTCCCCCCTCCCCAGCTCTGTAACCTCCTTCAGCCCCACAATCCTCCGAGATATCTGTGCTCATCTAATTCTGGCATATTGAGCATTCTTAATTGTAACTGCTCCACCATTGATGGACGTGGCTTCAGCTGCCTTGGCCCAAGCTCTGGAAGTTCTTCCCTAAACCTCTCCACCTCTCTTTCATCCTTTAAGACATTGCTTAAAACCTAGCTCTTTGACCAAACTTTTGGCCATGTGCTCAAATATCGCTTATCAGCTGAGTTTCAAATTTTGCTTTATAATGCTCCTAGGAGGTGCCTTGGAACGTTTTATTTCATTAAAGGCACTATATAATTAAATGTTGTTGTTTTTAAATAACTAATGTATATGGGATTTCAATGAAGAACTCTATAAGGTTGCAACAATCCTTTTAAATAAACAAATGCAAACATAAGACAAATATGGGTTGAAATACTCAGCAGGTCAGACCGCATCTGTGGAGAGAAAAGCAAAGTTAACGTTTCGGGTTTCATCAGAACTGGCAAAAGTTACAAATGTCATAAGTTTTGAGCAAGTGAAAAGATGGTTGGCGGTGGGGGGGGGGGGGGTTTGGAGGAGAACAAAAGGAAAGATGGATGACAGGAGATATTAAATGACAAAAGGTTTTGTGGTACAAAGCCAAGTAAAGAAACAAAAAGGTGTGTCTGGATGAGGTGTAGATGGCAGGATAGCAGCTGTCCAGACACAAAGTAAACGGATTAAGAAACAAGGAGGTGGTGCGGGGAGGAAAAAGCGCAAAAAAACTCCAAAAAAGAGGGGGGAAAATGGGGGCAGAGTTGAAAGATGAGATGCTGTTCCTTCAGCTTACCTTGAACTTCATTGGAACACTGTAGCAGGCCAAGGACAGAAAGGTCAGAGTGGGAGCAAGGTGGAGAATTGAAATGACATGAGACAGGAAGCTTGGGATTGCACTTGCAGACTGCACGGAGGTGTTCCGCAAAGCAGTTACCCAGTCTGTGTTTAGTCTCCCCAATGTAAAGACGATCACATTACGAGCAGCGAATACAGTATACTAAATTGAAAGTACAAGTAAATCGCTGTTTGATTTGGAAGGAGTGTTTGGGGCCCTGGACAATGGGAAGGGAGCAGGTAAAAGGACAGGTGTTGTATCTATTTAAGAAAGGTTGTAGAGATAAGCCAGGGAACTGTAGACCAGTGAGTCTCACATCAGTGGTAGGGAAACTATTTGAGAAAATTCTGAAGGAGAGAATCTATCTCCACTTGGAGAGGCAAAATTTGATTAGGAATAGTCAGCATGGCTTTGTCAGAGGGAGGTCATGCCGAACAAATGTGATTGAATTTTTTGAGCATGTGACCAGGTGTGTAGATGAGGGTAGTGCAGTTGATGTAGTTTACATGGATTTCAGCAAAGCCTTTGACAAGGTCCCACATGGGAGACTTATCAAGAAAGCAAATGCACATGGGATACAAGGTAACTTGAAAAGGCGGATTCAAAATTGGCTTAGCTGTAGGAGACAGAGAGTGATGACAGACGGCTGTTTTAGTGACCGGAAGCCAGTGTCCAGTGGCGTACCACAGGGATCTGTGCTGGGTTCCCTATTGTTTGTCATTTATATAAACGACATAGATGACTATGTGGTGGGGTAGGATCAGTAAGTTCGCAGATGACACAAAGATTGGCCAAATGGTTAACAGTGAGGTGGAGTGTCTTAGGTTACAGGGATGATCAAATAGGCAGAAAAGTGGCAGATGGAATTTAACGCTGAAAAGCGTGAGGTGATACACTTTGGAAGGAGTAATGTGACACAGAAGTATTCAATGAATGGCCTGCCACTGGGAGGTTCCGAGGAACAAAGGGACCTTGGCGTGTTTGTCCATAGATCTCTGAAGGCAGAAGAGCAGGTTAATAGGGTGGTGAAAAAGGCATATGGGACACTTGCCTTTATCAATCGAGGCATAGATTACAAAAGCAGGGAGTCATGTTGGAGTTGTACAGAACTTTGGTAAGGCCACAGCTGGAGTACTGTGTGCAATTCTGGTCGCCACATTATAGGAAGGATGTGATTGCATTGGAGGGGGTGCAGAGGCGATTCACCAGGATGGTGCCTGGGATGGAACATTTAAGCTATGAAGAGAGATTGGATATGTTTTCGCTGGAGCAGAGAAGACTGAGGGAGGTGACCTGATTGAGGTGTACAAGATTATGAGGGGCATGGACAGGGTGGATAGGGAGCAGCTGTTCCCCTTAGTTGAAGGGTCAGTTACGAGGGGTCACAAGTTTAAGGTGAGGGGCGGGAGGCTTAAGAAGGACTTGAGGAGAGGAAGAACTTTTTTACCTAGAGGGTGGTGACGGTCTGGAATGCCCTGCCTGGGAGGGTGGTAGATGCAGGTTGCCTCACATCCTTTAAAAAGTACCTGGATGAGCACTTGGCACGTCATAACATTCAAGGCTATGGACCAAGTGCTGGCAAATGGGATTAGGTAGACAGGTCAGGTGTTTTAATGCATCGGTGTAGACTCGATGGGCCAAAGGGCCTCTTCTGCACTGTATTATTCTGTGATTCTATATCTCCTGCGCTTGTAGGGAAAGGTGCTGAAGGAAAGGGGGGAGTGGTTAGGAGTAACTAAGGAGTGGACCAAGGTGTTCCCGCAGAGGGAACGGTCCCTTCGGAATGCTGAAAGGGGAAAGGAAGATGCGTTTGATGGTGGCATCAGGCTGGAGGTGGCAGAAATGACAGAGGATGATTTGTTGAATACGGAGGCTTGTGGGCTGGAAGGTGAGGACAAGGGGAACCCTACCATGGTTCTGGGAGGGAGTGGAAGGGGTGAGAATGGAAGTACATGATATAAATCAGACATGGTTGAAAACCCTGTCAACCAAGGTGGGGGGAATCCTCAGCTGAGGAAAAAAGGACATATCACAGTGCTAGTATGGAAGGTTGCAACGTCCAAACAGATGTGGCGAAAACAGAGAAACTGGGAGAATGGAACCGAGTCCTTGCAGGAGGTGGGGTGTGAGGAAGTGTAGTTCAGGTCTCTGTGGGAGTCCGTTGGCTTAGAGTGAATACCGGTCGATAGCCTATCCCCAGAGATGGAGACAGAGAGGTTGAGGAAGGGAAGGGAAGAGTTGGAGATGGGCCATGTGAAGGTGAGAGAAGGGTGGAAATTGGAAACAAAGTCAAAGAAAATTTCCAGTTCAGGGTGAGAGCAGGAAGTGGCACTGATGCAGTCATCAATGTACCAAAAGAGGAGAAGAGGGAGCGGGCCTGAGCATGACTGGAACAAGGAATGTTCCACATATTGCACAAAAAGACAGACATAGCTCGGACCCATGTCGTTATCTATAGCAACACCTTTTATTTGGAAAAAGTGAGCGGGGTTGAAGGAGACGTTGTTCAATGTGAGAACAAGTTCAGCCAGGCAGAGGAGGGTGGAGGTGAATGGGCACTCGTTGGGCCTCCGTTCTAGGATGCAGTGGAGATCTCTCAGTCCATCCTGGTGGGGGATGGAGATGTAAAGGGATTGGATAAAAAGGAGAAACTGGAAACTGTTGAAGTGGTGGAGGGCATCGGAAGAGTCATGGATGTAAGTGGGAAAAGACTGAACAAAGGAAGAGGAAAAAAAAGTCGAGATAGGAAGAAATCAGTTCAGTGGGCCACAAACAGGCTGAAACAAATATGAAAATATGTCCTGGTTGGGTTTTCATCTATTGAAAATAAAAGGCAGTCGTGTAAGACAGACAATACACCTTCCTCTTCTGTGCTTCCTACATGAACATTTGGCAGACTTATCAGTCTCCTGGAAGCTGTGAAATTCAAATGTGGGCAGCGGGGTGAGGGTGATGGCAAATGCACAAAATGAAAATTAAACCTGCATTTTTATCCACTCACTCAGTTATATTACCTAAAAAGATTCCTTTTTTGTGAAAATGGAATATCATTTGAAAAGACAATAGTTGTTGAAACCTACTTGTTCCAGCTCGAGGGGAGTGAGATACATCTGGGATTGGCGAGTGCAAGGATGGATTTGCTGGAGACATTCCAGGAATGCGTGCTAAAGGTGGCCCAGGTAACTGTGGAGATCCAGGCCAGTTTCCAGGACGCTGACTGGGTGACATCATTGTATAAGGTGAGCTTGGGTCAATTGTGCCTGAACAAAAAAGTGAATCGGCACATTATAACTCTCACCAAGCCAGATCCATGCCCTCTGCAAACAGTCCATGAAATAGTATCAATGCAATCATGGAGACATCTAAGCCTAACAACTGTTCAACTCTCCTCAAAAACGTTTAGAGAAATAATATCAAATATCAAAACACAAGATCATTCTTGTGGAAATTAATTTCTTGGACTAAAAATAATAAAATGTATGCATATTGAAAATTATTTTTGAACAGAAACTTTTTACGATACTTAGTGTGATGCTGTATCTTAAAATATCAAGTCCTCTAGTGTTTGCGTGCAGCTCTGAAAATGGTTCATCAATTTTTAAGTTTTATTTTAGCTCAGAGATTTCTTCCTTTTCTTCAAAAAGTTGTACTTTGCCAACATACAACATAGCAAGATCATACATTTAGGTTATTTGACAATTCTAATAATCATAACTTACTTTATATTTTCTATTTGGTTATCTTTAAATGCTATTGATTAATGCCAAAACAGTGTGCACAGAACGTATTCTCAGACAACATGACCTGTGTGTGGCTCAAAGTGTCATCGCTCTGAGCAAAAATACCAAGTTTAATCCCAGGCTTTTTGGAGAAACTGAGTTACTCAAGTATAAACTTCAGTACAAATGATTCAATGGGTGAATGTAATGATGTCATTGTGAAAATTTAAATTTAATTTTTTTAAATTTTATTTAAGTTATTTTGGATAGGAGGACTAACAAAGGTTTTTGAAAAAATGTTTCAATTTGATTGGTTCATCAACAAACCACAACAGCAAAAGTTGACATAGCAAAACTGAACAACAGGTTTTGGCATACCAATTTGGGAATGGGAAAAGTTGACAAAAGTCTGAACAGTAAACATGCCTTTTATGAAATTTTTAATTAGTATAGAGAGATCAAAGGATTCAAGTGCATTTTGATACTCGAGTATCCATCACGTATCTACCTAGTTGAAGAAAGATGCATCGCAGCAACAACCCTCAAAAAGGGAAAACACACAGTAATTAATTTCAGTCAAATAAGCAGAAGAAAAGAACTCACCATGCGGACTTGCAAAGTTTGGTGTCTGTCCCATTGAAATTCCAAGGGAAGATGGAGATGGAGAGGGTACAAATGATGCTGGTGATGGTGCTCGTATTGCGCCACTTGGGGAATTTGCTGGATGTAAATTCCCTGTACAAAGTAGAATTATTTGAATTTTGTGCACTACTGACAATTACCATTTTGTTCATCTTTAGATAACTAAAGGAACATTCTTGCATCGAATAATTACCAAGATTACACCATTCCCAGTTATTTAACAAGTGCTGGAAATTGTGCAACGTTTTAATTTTTTTTTCAAAACCCCCAACAAAATGAAACGCAACACATTAAACAAAAGGTCAGAAACTCTCATTTAAAAAAAAAATCATTACATGTTCTTTTTCTAATTTAAAAAAAAAATTTCTTCACAAATATTAATGGAATAGGTATTTGAGGAAGGCAATCAATAGATTACCACAAATCAAAATGCAAAACCATAGTAACAGAATGCAGTCCATGAAATTCATTTAATTTGCTTTCTGTTTCAAATGCCAACCTCAATTCCTTTTTGTAAAAATCAGCTATAATGAGCTTAAGAGGCAGTGGCTCTATGCATTTTGTATAACAATTTCATATTTGTGACTGCCAATACACTAAATTGATAATCTTCACTGTACTGAAGTGCCAATCAAGTCCTAGGAGTGGGGCTTGAAACAACTCTAGCTTTTCACTGGGACATTCTGACACTAAGAAACGTAAATGTCTTCAAAAATGTGCTAGATCCACAAGTATTGGCTCAGATTTTGTGTAGGAATAATGGTGAGGCTATCAGCACTCACTATTATGGAATAAACTGAACAAATTTCATCGTCCGCATATGCGCAGTTATACGCGGAAATCAGGAAGTTGTTGTCTGACTACCCTGCTCCTCCACATGTTCTGATAGTATTTTGCCAAGAGTCTCAGCATTAAAACACGCCTGAAAAACTGAAGGCTTGTCCATTCAATTGTAGGTGAACTTTTGACACTGTGCTAAGGCATAATTACTTCCAAACAATCTCTCTGGCACTGAAAATTTTATTTTACAAATATGGAGTCCTTCAGATTTTAATGATTGCTGGAGATCTAAAAATAAAAGTTTTTAAAAAACTTTTTCTTTCCCAACTCTCAATATTATTTTTCTTTCCCTTTCTTTATTTCACCTTTTGTACATGACTTCACATTGAATTAAATATTCTAACATACACTTTCTGATTTAGATTCTGCACGCTTCATTAAGGATTCTTCAATCTGATTGGTTGAAGAGATGCACTGTTGCTTGCCCTGTTTACAGGGTCTCAGGTACCAGATTCCCTACAGAGGATGCTCTGCTGTATCAGACTCCCAATGACAGTCGGTTGCCACTCAAAATCCCACAAAAAAGTTTTTGGGCAGCTGTAAATGTAAAGAACGGCGACCATTCTTCATTAGCTGCTGAATGCAAATTCCATGCCATTTCCCCCCATCTCTCCTGAAGCTGGTGACTTAAGTTGGTACAGAACTAAATGTTTCACAGTTCAAGTACCCTTATTCATAAGGTTAGGATTAAAACATTTATAGAATATACTCATCGCTTACCAGATGATTGTGTAGGCATCATTTGTGGTGATGGAGTCACCGTATTATGATAGGATGTAGGTGGTGAGGTCAAAGGATAGGTTACTGTTGCACCAGATTTGGCAAAGGGCTGAGAGAAACAAGTTTGTATATGGATTCAAGATAAATAAGAGGTTACCATTTCTGTCTGAAATAAAAACAGTTTCAAATCCACATGAACTTCGTACATTACATTTTCTCTGCAATAATGACTGCCTAACAGCAATCTTAACTGCAGTGAATGCATGCAACAGTAACGGCAAACAACCTTTGACAAGCACATGCTTTATCAGGCCAATCAAGACATATCCTTCCTTCCCCATCCTCTTCCTAGTATTGCGAGGAAGTCTCAACACTTTTTAAAGCCATTTGTGATTGGTCTGGAAACAAATTGAACATACTGATGCCCATATCAGGAAGTAGATACCCACCAACGGAAACTCCTAACGTATACTTTTTTTAAATTTCCAAAATATACTTTATTCATAAAAATCTGTAAAAAAAATACATTACCAGTTTCAAACAGCACCGTCAAAAAATACAAACAGTGCAAAGACGATCAGTTTCCTTCAATACAAGACTGAGTTGCCTCACAACCCTTCCATTTCATTTGTCATTCCATACACATTTTACAGCATACAAAATTTTCCCGATACAGTTCGAGGGGTTCCCCATGGATCCAGCCCCTCAGTTCAGCTTGGTGGGGGGACCCAACACAGTGGTCTTTCCCCATTGAGCTTTTGCTGCTGCTGCTGCTGCTCCAAGCTTTAGTGCGTCCCTCAGCACGTAGTCCTGGACCTTGGAATGTGCCAGTCTGCAACATTCGGTCGTGGACAACATTTTGCACTGGAAGACCAGCAAGTTTCGGGCAGACCAAAGGGCGTCATTCACCGAATTGATAGTCCTCCAGCAGCAGTTGATGTTTATCTCGGTGTGCGTCCCTGGGAACAGCCCGTAGAGCACAGACTCTGTGTTACAGAGCTGCTTGGAATGAACCTCGACAAAAACCACTGCATCTCTTTCCACACCTGCTTTGCAAAGAGACATTCCAGAAGGAGGTGGGCAACCGTCTCTTCCCCACCACAGCCACCTCGAGGGCATTGGGCGGAGGGGGTGAGACTTCGGGCGTGCAGGAAGGATCTGACAGGGAGGGCTCTTCTCACCACCAGCCAAGCTACGTCTTGGTGCTTGTTTGAAAGTTCTGGTGATGAGGCATTCTGCCAAATGACTTTGGCAGCCTGCTCAGGGAAATGTAAATGAAAGCATTAATATTGTGACTTGCACACGCTCAGGACATCCCACAGCACTTCAGTGAATGACTTACTTTTGAACTGTAGTCAAGGTTGTTCTGTAGGCAAACGGGGCAGTCAATTTTCATGTAACAAATGAGATAAATGACCAGTTAATCTGTTTTAGTGGTTGAAAGATAAATACTTACCAGGACACTGGAAGATCGTTCCTGCTCTTTTTTGAATAGTGTCATGAAATCTTTTACATCCACCTAGATAGGCAGGTGGGGCCTGAGTTTATTATCTTATTCAAAAGACAACACTGCTGACAATACAGCATTCCCACAGTAAGGCACTGAAGTGACAGCAAAGATTATATGCTCAAGTCCCAGAGTGGGCTTCAACCTACGATATTTTGATTCAGAAGCAAGAACACTGGGCCAAGTTGATACTTGGTTTATCTTCAAGTGGGATTTGTCTTCACTGGCTTTATTCCAAAGCCTTTAAAAGATGACAGCACGTCTCCTCCAAGTGCCTATCTCAGGAGCAGGACTGGAGCAATTATGGGAGCAGATAGCCTGAACTTGGAAAAAGCTTAAATAGATGCCATACAGTTTTCCCAATGATACATCTGATACACTGTAACTAGAATATCTCAGATTAAATTCCTGGATTGTGTTTAGGCAGTTGATCACTGTGGGAAAGCAATTGTGGTGCTACAATTGGTTGCACTATCCTCAGTCCAGGGACGGGAAGAGAAGGTAAATATCAGTTAAGCTACCCTTTATTGATTGCCAACCATTCACTCAGGCCAGCTGCCAGAAGACTGTCAGAATCTGTGAAACTGTATTCCAGGAAAAAAAAATCAGAGGCTCCATGAGGGGTAAATAGTAGACATCAATAGATCCATTGGTGTTAAAACATGGAGTTTGTGATCTCTGGATTGGTACTTATCCCATGCGAGGGGCATTATCCCAAGCCACCATGATTCATATATCATCAGCAGCACAAGAAAGCCCGGAATGTAACCAAAAACTTGAGTTTTAATAAATAGCTTCAAGCTAATGCACAAGCAAAAAAGCTGTGACTGAGTCACGTCAACCTAGAGTCATTTATCATCTCTCGTGACAGTAAAAATGCAGCTGCTTTGACCTCCTGCACATAAATCTACTTCAAAAAATTACTTAAAACCATGAGAACAAGCTGACGTATAAATAGTTCCATGATTTAAAATGCACGAATACCTGTTGTGGCTGTGATTGAAGCTGAGACATTAATGATTCTATCATATCCCCACCAATAGGAGATGGTGGATTATCATCTTCATTCACTGACCGTCTACGTGCGTCTTGGGTGCTGTCTACAAACATGTTCAAGAAAGTCTGGAAAGTAAGCAAAATTTAACCAATCAATTCCTTTGCATAGTATTCCACAATACAACAGATTATACTGATTTCTAATAAATATCTTCAAGCTAATGCACAAGCAGCAAAGTCATGACTGGGTTAATCAACCTCATGAGTGATTTATGATCTCTCTGCTGACAAGATATTGGATTGATGTGAAATTTAAGATAACATTTTTTTGAATATATCTGTGCCTAGATTACATCAAAATTGGTTAATAAAATATCCACATATGACCATACATGTGGCATAATAATTTTGCCACCACCTGCCCCAATCAACATATTTTTGTGGTCAATCTCAACTCAATTTAGAAATTTATTTTTCATAAACAGCATGTAATAAAAACAATTAAAATTTAGTCTTAAAATAAAAGAGTGGATGATGTACACACAAAATTAACTACAAATTTGCAGTTTATTTTTATCATGAATTTCTTAGGACATTTTTATTATTACACTCCAAGTTTAGGATATTGCTTTAATTCTTCTAACATTAGAGCAGCTTGAGGCATTATACCTGACCTTTATGTGTCAGTGAAACTGGGTTTACTTTTCCAATCCCACCCCTCCCTGACAAAAATAGCCTGCAGAAGATCTGGATCAAGGGCTGTTAATGCCATTCTGTAACTGAAGGTCAAGAGGAACATTATCTAGTATCACATCTATAGTAACTGGATGATTGAAGAAAAAGGTATGTAAATAGTCATTTGGTAGTACAGAACTTGAGTATTGCTGAAAATAGAGACAAGTCGTTGAAGCTTTTCGTTTTGCACTCATCAGGACAATCTGCAAGAATACCAATGTAAGGGAAAACAACTTTATACTGTATGAGGAGAGAGTGTTGATTGGTTGGTAAGTGAACTCTGATTGGTAGAGGCGTTGTGGCAACGCCAACCAGTTCACATGCCAACCAATCAGCACTCTCTTCTCATACAGTATAACGTTGTTGTTTTCCCTTACATTGTTATTCTTGCAGATTGTCCTGATGCGTGCATGACAAAAAGCTTCGACAACATGTCTCTATTTTCAGCAATACTCAAAAAGGTATGTCTGGAGAGAGCATTTTTTCAATTCTAAAGAACTCACCATACAAAAGACATACTTATTGAAATTTTATTTGATTTGATCTTTTTCAAAAAAAAATCAAATTGATTACTTATAGGGCCATGCCTTCTTCGTGCCACGTCTGCCTACAATTTCACTGATAGGAAATGGATGTACAACTCTATTAGCAACAGTGCGGGTCACAACTTTCATATGGCAGTCAAACTTGATCCAAAATTGCAAAACCCTGGAAAATTCACATCAACTGATTATTCTGCATTCCTGGTCTTTCGTAGTTCCATTGGGTCCAACGTCAATTAAAAAGTCGATGAAAGATTTCTGTAAGTATGCCACTTTTGTGTATACAATGAACAGGTAAATTGAACTTTAAAAAAAACTTACCCTAGAATTACTTGACACATTAAATGAAATATTTTTCAGTCCCAATACTACCTGCTGCATTATGACAAAAATACATCAGATTTTTCTGTTTACAAAGATTAGAGTGTACATTAAAAATAATCCAATCATTTATTCATGTTGATGGGAATTTCTACCTCAAATTCTATTGCACTATGTAGACAGAAACAGTATCACAAAATGGCATTAATGAAAATTAAGAAGGTTTTATATAACCCAACGAAATGCTTCTAAAGATCACTACCAACTAGTTCTATTTCGTAATCTGATCAATTACAAACCTTTAAGCCTGGAGCCGGATGGAATCCCTCTACGATTTTACTGTTATCAAAAAGACTGTAGGCACCATCACGAATAGCCACAACACCTCGGCTTCGACAGTATATGTCAATGCAGTACATGTTACGGAAAGCAAGTCTGATGTGTGTGGGTGACTGGGGTAATATTGAAAAACACTGATAGGCAGTATTCGTTCGATGCGTGAGACCCAACATTGGCACTGTTGGGAGTTTATTAATAGCATTCAGTGGTGCTTGTGTATCATACAATATCTATGGAAAAATATACAAGATTGTTTTTATTCCACATGTTAAAAGCAGAATTTGAACAGTTTACTTACATACACAAATATAGCATACATCTGTATTGTATATTCTACCTATGGCTCAGCAAGTCACTTAGGTATACAGGCTGGAAAGTTCCAGCATCAATTCACTGCCTGAGCCAAGTTAGCTGAACTCAGTGGTGGTGACTACCAGCTATTGCGGGTTAAGGAAGGTGGAGGAAAAAGAAGAATCAGCTGGGTTTCGCACTGCTGATTGCCATCTTGCAACTTCAGCTGGAAGTGTGCATCTGTGCACAACGGGTGCAGGCAGGATTAAGCTCAACTGTGACATAGCATAGACCATTGCATTAAAGACCAGGGCTGCACAAGAAGAAAGGCCACTTTGGGAAGGTACTCAAAGACAACTGGCATGTCAGTACCATAGCCCAACAGGGAGCTAAAACCTTCAGAAAAAGGAGGGAAGAATTTGCAGAAAAGCAGAGGAACATGTCAAAACACGCAGCTGTATTATACACATTTCATACTGCCACGTATACAAATAAAAAATACAAATTTGTAAATAAAGACATCTATTTTGCACCTTGACCATTACGTTGTCCAAATGTAACCACATGTGATGTAGGACATGTGCACCACAAATAAACTTGCCCACAATAGTTCAATTATTTCTGAACCTTTTCACCATATAGTCTCACATGTTATATGATTTGGTTTTTAATGCATAACTAGATAAACCCTTATATAAAGCAAACTTCAAGTCTACCACCTAATTCTTTCAGGGATCTAGTAAACAAAACAAGTATTACATTGATCATCAGGCATAGACTGGAGCTGGAAGACAGATTAGAGCGTTTGGAACCACGTTAATTGCGCAATCTCCCCTATTCCGGTAGTATTGAGAAGTGTGCCTTAGTTAAGAAGGAAAAAGCAGAGAAAAAGGATTGATACAAGAATGCAGAGCACATCAAACTGGAAAGTTTCAAGTGAACCAAACCAGAAAAGAAAAATAGGCAAAAAGGGAAGTGGATTTAGAGTTTAAGTTGTATTTGAAAATTGATGAGGAACTTTGATCGTTCAATTTGTACACACAAGTGAATTAGGCCAAAGTGCTACAGAAAACATGAGGTGGAAGCCAGGTTGGAGCCACACCAAAGACCTTTAGGTTTGCGTTTTCAATTTAAGACAAAATGGTAATACTTGGTCAAATCCCTGAAAATACTCCACCCAGCTGTCACGCTGATAGTATCAAGGAAAGCCATTTACATATTGGCCCATAATCATACAGTCATAACGGCGCAGAAGGAGGCTATTCAGTCCATGCTGGCTCTCTGTAGAGAATTCCAGTCAATCCCATTTCCCCACGCTATCCGCGTTGCCCTGCAAGTTTATTTCCCTCAAGTGCCTATTCAATTTTCTTTTGACACCACCCTTGTAGGCGAGTTCTAGGTTATTACCACTCACCATAAAGAAGTTCTTAAATCTGGGTCCCACAGTCCTTGTACCATCAGCTAATGGGAACAGCTTTTCTTTGTTTGACTTATTTAAACCTGTCATAATCTTGTACACCTCCATTAGATCTCCCTTCAACCTCCTTTGCTTCAAGAACAACAACCCCAGCTTCTCCAACCTAACCTTGAAGCTAAAATCTCTCATCTCTGGAACCATTCTGGTAAATCTCCTCTGCACCCTCTAAAGGACCCTCACATCCTGCCTGAAGTGTGGTGACCAGAAATGGTCAATACCTTAGTTGTGGCCTAACCACAGCTTTATAAAGGTTCAGCAAAACATCCCTGCTTTTGTACTCAGTGCCTCTTGTTTATGAAGCCCAAGATCCCATATGCTTTACAAATACTTTCTCGCTGTGTCCTGCCACTTTCAGAGATCTATGCACATGCACTCTTAGGTCCCTCTGTCCCTGCACACTCTTTAGTACTATGCCATTTAATCTATATTGCCTCTCCCTATCTCTCCTGCCAAAATGCATCACCCCATACTTCTCAGTATTAAATTCCATCTGCCACTTTTCTGCCCATTCTGCTAGACTACTTATGTCCTGATGCAGTCGATTTGTATCATCCTCACTGTTTGCCACATTTCCAATGTTTGGTAACATTGGCAAATTTTAAAATTTCACTCTATTTCAAGATCCAAGTCATACATACACATACATAGCATTGGTCCCAGCACTTGGGGAACACCACTGTCCACCATCCTCCAATCTGAAAAACAGTTAGCATGACTCGCTGTTTTCTACCCTTAATCCAACTTCTTATCCAAGCTGACATCGAGCTTCCTATTTGCTGAGCCTCAATTTTGTTAACCAGCCTCTTACGTGGTACTTTATCAAACACTTTCTTAAAATCCATATAGACAACATCCACTGCATTCTCTTAATCAACCTTCACTGATCTAATTGAAGTTTTTGATGAAGTAACAATCAAACACGATCTGCCTTTTACAAATCCATGCTGGCTTTCTTGAATTAACTCAAACCTCTCCAAATGCCAACTAATTTTTTTTCCCTCCATTATTGTTTCTGAAACATTACCCAACACTGATGTTAAAATGTAACTAGGAATGTCCTTACACTGTTTCATTGAGTCATATAGAACACAGAAAGCCGCCATTCGGTCCATCGAGTCCATGTCGGTTCTCCACAGAGCTATGCCACTCCCCGGCTCGATCCCCATAGCCCTGCAAGTCTATTTCTCTCAGGTGGCCATCCAACTTCCTCTTGAAGTCACTGACCATCTCTGCTTCCACAACTGTGGACAGTGAGTTCCAGGACATTACCACCCACTGCATAAAGAAGTGCTTCCTCATATTCGCCCTGCATCGTTTGCCCAAAACTTTCAATCTGTGTCCCTGAGTACCATTTGTTAATGGAAACAATTTTTCCTTGTCTAACTTAGCTAAGCCTGTCATAATCTTGTACACTTCTATTAAATTTCCCCTCAATCTCCTTTGTTCCAAGGAAAACAAACCCAGCTTTTCCAACCTAACCTTACAACTAAAATCCTCCATCCCTGGAACCATTCTGGTAAATCTCCTCTGCACCCTCTCAAGGACCCAGACATCCTTCCTGAAGTGTGGTGACCATTTTCTTGAATAAAGGTGTCTTATTTGCCACTTTCTAATCCTCTGGCACCTCCCCCATATCTGGGAAAGATTGGAAGATTACAGCAAGTCCTTCTGCTATCTCCATTCCCACTTCCCTTAGCAATCTGGGCCAGGCGACTTATCCACTCGAAGCATAGCCAGCCTTTCCAGTACATTCCATCAATTTTCACCTCATCCATTACCTCTACCATCTCCGCTCTACCGACATTTTGTCAGCATCCTCTTCCGTAGTAAACCCAATACTAATTATTGATACTAACCTAAACCTCATGACATGATCACTTTTACACAAGTGATCTCCCACTCATACTTGGTTCATCTGGCCCACCCCATTCCCCAGCGTCAGATCCAGCAATGCCTCCTTCCTAATGGGACCAAGAATATACTGATCAAGGAAGTTCTTTCGAACACATTTCAGAAATCTCTCCCCCTCCTTTCCCTTAACATTATCCCAATCAAAATTTGGATAACTGAAGTCCCAAAAGTGCAATGATACAGCAATAGCATGAGTAAAATAAATTTTGACTTCTCTTCAAGAATCATAAGCTGAAAGGTAATAAAATAATGTAATCTATTTCCCAATTAAACACTGCTTTATGAATCAATTCAGTTAAAGTTCGGTTAAATAAAACAAATCAAGTAACTGCTGGAAATCTGAAATTTTAAAAAATGCTGGAAATACTCAGCAGGTCTGGTAGCATCTGTGGAGAAGCAGAGTTAATGCTTCAGGTCACTGACCTTTCATCAGAACCGGCAAAGGTGAGAAATGTAATAGGTTTTAAGCAAATAAAGCAGGGGTGGGGCAAAAGATAACAAAAAGGGAAGGTGTTGATAGGACAGAGGGCCACAGAGAATAACTGACCAGAAGGTCATGGAGCAAAGGCAAAGGGTGTGCTAATGGTGTGGTGAAAGACAAAGTGTTAGTGCAGAGAGGGTGTTAAATGACAGAATAATGAACAGCCCTGGCCAAAAGCATAAACATGAAAAAAAACAGTGGACAGAAACATGGGAAAAAAAATGAATGAAGGAACAAACTAAAATAAAACAAAAATAAAAAAGCGGGGGGGGGGGGGGGGCGGCCAGAGGGACGGAGAAATTATTGAACTCAATGTTCAGTCCGGACAGCTGTAGCGTGCCTAATCGGTAAATGAGATGCTGTTCCTTGCTAATGTTCAATGGAACGCTGCAACAAGCCCAGGACACAGATGTAGGCATGAGAGTAGGGGGGAGGTGTTGAAATGGCAAGCGACAGAAAGCTCGAGATTATGTCGTCAGACTGAGCGGAGGTGTTCCGCAAAGCGGTCACCCAGTCTGCGTTTGGACTTCCCAATGTAGAGGAGACCGCATTGTGAGCGGCGAATACATTATACTACATTGAAATAAGTACAAGTACATCGCTGCTTCACCTGAAAGGAGTGTTTGGGGCCTTGGATAGTGAGGAGAGAGGAGGTAAAAGGTCAGGTAGTACACCTCTTGCGATTGCATGGGAAGGTGCTGTGGGAAGGGGACGAGGTGTCGGGGGTAATGGAGGAGTGGACCAAGGTGTCGCGGAGGCAATGATCACTTCGGAATGCTGACAGGGGAGGGGAGGGCAAGATGCACTTGGTAGTGGCATCATGCTGGACATGGCAAAAATGGCAGAGGATGATCCTTTGGATGTGGAGGCTGGTGGGGTGGAAAGTGAGGACAAGGGGAATCCTGTTGCAGTTCTGGGAGGGAGGGGAAGGTGCGAGGGTGCAGGTGCAGAAAATGGGCCGGACATGGTTGAGGGCCCTGTCAACCACAGTGGGGGGAAATCCTCGGTTGAGGAAAAAGGAAGACATATCAGAAGCACTGTTGTGGAAGGTTACATCAACAGAGCAGATGTGTCGGAGACGGAGAAACTGGAAGAATGGAATGGAGTCATTACAGGAGGCAGGACGTGAAGAAGTGTAGTCGAGATAGCTGTGGGAGTCGGTGGGCTTAGAATGAATATTAGTAGACAGCCTATCGCCAGAGATGGAGACAGAGAAGTCGAGGAAGGGAAGGGAAGTGTCAGAGATGGACCATGTAAAGAAGAGAGAAGGGTGGAAATTGGAAGCAAAGTTGATTAAGTTTTCCAGTTTGGGGCAGGAGCAGGAAAAGGCACCGATACAGTCATCAATGTACCGGAAAAAGAGTTGGGGGAGGGGGCCTCAGTAGGACTGGAACAAAGAATGTTCGACATATCCCACAAAAAGACAGACATAACTAGGACCCATGCAGGTACCCATAGCAACACCTTTTACTTGAAGGAAGTGAGTGGAGTTGAAGGAGAAGTTGTTCAATGTGAGAACAAGTTCAGCCAGGTGCAGGAAGGTGGCGATGGATGGGGACTGGCTGGGCCTCTGTTCAAGGAAAAAGCAGAGAGCCCTCAAACCGCCCTGGTGAGGGATGGAGGTGCAGAGAGATTGGACGTCCATAGTTAAGTGGAGGAAGTTAGGGCCAGGAAACTGGAAATTATCAAAATGACGTAGAGCGTCAGAAGAGTCACGGATGTAGGTGGAAAGAGACTGGACCAGGGAAGAAAAGATAGAGTCAAGATAGCAAGAAATAGGTTCAGTGGGGCAGGAACAGGCTGAGACAGTGGGTCTGCCAGGACAGTCCTGTTTGTTGATTTTGGGAAGGAAGTAGAAGCAGGCTGTCCGGAGTTGCGGGACTATGAGGTTGGAAGCAGTAGAGGGAAGATCTCCGGAAGAAATGAGGTCAGTGACAGTCCTGCGGACCATAGCTTGATGTTTGCTGGTGGGGTCATGGTCCGGGGAAGTAGGTAGAAGTCGGTACGCCAGACAACACCACCACTAACCTTGTCTGCAGATTTGATCACAATGTCGGGGTTAGACCTGAGAGAACGGCGTGCAGCAGAGGGAGACAGGTTAGAGTGAGTGAGGAGAGCAGAGAAATTGGGATGGCTGATGTCTCGCCGACAGTTTTCAAAGAAAAGATCAAGAGCGGGCAAGAGGCCAGAGGGAGGGTTCCAGATGGTGGGAGAATGCTGGAGGCCGGTGAATGGGTCTGCTGGTTGGGGGGGGAAGGACTCCTGGGCAAAGACGGGAGTCCGGAGGTGAAGGCGACAGAAGAAGAGCTCAATGTCATGCCAAACATAAAATTCATTGAGATGGGAGTGTAAGGGGATAAAACTGAGTCCTTTGCCGAGTACAGAATGTTCTGTCAGAGAGGGGAAGGTCAGAGGATATAGCGAATACACGGCAAGGGGTAAGATCAGAAGGGAAAATAAATCCAAATATAAAAAAGGGGGGTGTCAGTCATGCTCTGAAATTGAATAGATTGGGTGACTACTTTGCGGAACATCTTCGCTCAGTCCGTAAACATGACCCTGAGCTTCATGTTGCTTGCCATTTCAACACACCCCCCTGCTGTCATGCCCACATCTCTGTCCTGGGCTTGCTGCAGTGTTCCAGTGAATATCAACGCAGGCTCGAGGAACAGCATCTCATTTACCAATTAGCCACGCTACAGCCTACCGGACTGAATATTGAGTTCAATAATTTCAGAGCACGACTGGCTCCTCTGTTTTATTTTTTTTTATTATTTTTATTTTATTTTTGTTTGTTCCATCATTCATTTTTTTACCATGTGCCTACCCACGATTGTTTTTCATGTTCGTGCTTTTGGCCACGGCTGTTCATTATTCTGTCATTTAACACCCTCTCTGCACTAATGCTTTGTCTTTCACCCCAGCATTAACACATTCTTTACCTTTGCTTTCTTACTGACTTTCTGGTCAGTTATTCTCCGTGGCCCTCTGTCCTATCAACGCCTCCCTTTTGTTATCGTTTGCCCCATCCCCGCTTTATTTGCTTAAAGCCTAATACATTTCTAACCTTTGCCAGTTCTGATGAAAGGTCAGTGACCTGAAATATTACCACATCCACAGATGCTGCCTGACCTGCTGAGTATTTCCAGCATTTTTAGTTTTTAAATCAAGTAACTGCTTGGTTTGGTAAATGTCCATGGTTCCAATAATGTAAAATGCTATGTTTTTGAAAACACCCAATACCCTAAAGCTCTACTTGCCAAAAAAACACGATGGATGGCAAAGAGGTAAGGGACAACACCAAACTAAAAGGAAAAGCATACAAACATGCAAAAACAAAAAACAGGTCCTAACGACTTGGAGATACAGAAAAAACTACAAAAGGCGACAAAAAAAAATTGCAAGAGCTATAAAAAGGGAATATGAAAAGAAAGGAATATCAAAATCAACAAAAAAAATTTGTAACCATTATATTATGAAAAAGAGGGTGGTTAGGAGCAAAGTGGGTCCCTTGATAATGGTAATATAAATGAAAATAGGAAGGCAGACATGTTTTCTAATTATAATAAAATCAAAATACTGCAGGTGTTGGAAATCTGAAATAAAAACAAGAAATGCTGGAAATACTCAGCAGTCAGGCAGCATCTGTGGAGAGAGAAGCAGAGTTAACGTTTAAGGTCAGTGATCCTTCATCAGAACTCAGATGCTGCCAGACCTGCTGATATTTCCAGCATTCCTTGTTTTTATGTTGAATCAGTATTTACGGTAAAAGACAATGATAGTATGCCAGACATCCCAAGCAGGCTAATATTCAATCAGGGTTGGAGACTCACCAAAATTAATGTGGGCAAAAGAACAATAATGAAGAAAGTAATGGCACTAAAGAATAACAAATCCTCAGGACCAATGGTTTCCATCCCAGGGATTTAAAGAAATTAGGTGAGAGCATTACAGATGCCCTAGCTATAATCTCTCCAAATTCTCTTGATTCAGGAACCCTTCCTTCACATTGGAAAACTGCACATCAATCTACTATCGAAGAAAGGGGAGAGCAGGAAACCAGTAAATTATAGACCAGCTAACTGAACATCTATTGTCGGGAAATTACATTGTCTATAATTAAGGATACAGTGGCTGAATGCCTTGAAAATGTTCAGCTAATCAAAGAGACCCAGCATGAATTTGTAAAAGGCAGGTCATGCCTGAAGTACTTGACTGAATTTTTGAAGAGGTGACAGGGGAATGTCTATGGTTGTTATTTATATGGATTTCCAGAAGACGCGATAAGAGACCGTTAGCTAAAGCTGAAGCTCATGGAATTGAAGGAAAATTTTTGATCTGTTTAGAAAATTGACTGAATGGAACGAGTAGGCAGGTACTTTAATTGCCAGGATGTGACTCGTGATGTCCCACAAGGATCTGTGATAGGCCCTTAACTATTCACCATTTTTATTTAACAATATAGATAATGGGATAGAAAACTGTGTATCCAACTTTGCCGATGACACAAAGATAGGCGGCATTGTAAGCAGTGTAGATGGAGGCATGAAATTAAAGAGAGATATTAACAGATTAAGTGAATGCACAAAACTGTAGCAAATGGATTTCAATGTAGGCAAGTACGATGTCATCTACTTTGGACCTAAAATGGATAGATCAATGTACTTTCTAAATGATGAAAAGCTATAAACAATGGAGATCCAAAGAGACTAAGGGGTCCATTGTTAAAGTGTCATGCGCAGGTAGAGAAAATAATCAAAAAAGGCAAATGGAATTCTGGCCTTTTTATCTATAGGACTAAAATACAAGGTGTAGAACTTACGCTACAGCTATACAAGGTCCTAGTTTGACCACACCTGGAATACTGTATTCAGTTCCGAGCATCACACCGTGAGAAGGATATACTGGCCTTGGAGGGAGTTCACAGTAAATTTAGCAGAATTTAGAAGACTATGAGGTAAATTGATCTAAGTTTACAAGATATTAATGGGAACTGATAAAGGTAAATAGAGAGCAACTATTTCTGCTGGTTGGGGAGTCTAGGACTAGGGGACACAGCCTTAAAATCAGAGGCAGACTTTGAGGAGTGAAATTAGGGAACACTTCTACATACAGGGTGCGAAAAGTTTGGAACTCCCTTCTGCCAACAGCAGCAGTTTCATGCGAGATCAATTGCTAATTTTAAATTTGAGATTGACAGATTTCTGTGAACTAAAGGTATTGAGGGATTATGGGGCAAAGATGACTATATGAAATTCGGTCACAATCAGCCATGATCCCATTTGAATGCCAGAACAGGCTCGAGAGGTGCAATGACCTACTCCTGTTCCTATACTTCCTGTCTGAAGAGGTGCAGTGGCAGGCAAACTTCAGCAGTGATTTTCTGAGAATTATGACATTCAGGTTTCAGATTTTTAAGTTAACTCCCAACGTAAATCCCCAAAAAATAAGGTGATTCCTTACCAAAGTTGACAAACTATGCAAACCAACACAGGAACAATTCTTTTAACAGCTTTCAAAATAAGAAATTTTACAAAACAAAAATCATGAGCTTAATGTATCTCAGCATCATGCAGGTCAGATTCAAATCTGAAGCAGGTGCAACTAACCATAACGCAGGAGAATTTGGCAGGTGCTTTTCTTAAAACTGGATACAGTTGAATAGGTACCAAATGCATTCCTGGAAAATAGGTTCTAATGGCTGTTATGTGGACAAAGAACAAAGAACAGTGCAGCACAGGAACAGGCCATTCGGCCCTCCAAGCCTGCGCCGATCTTGATGCCTGCCTAAACTAAAACCTTCTGCACTTCCGGGGTCCGTATCCCTCTATTCCCATCCTATTCATGTATTTGTCAAGATGCCTCTTAAATGTCGCTATGGCACCTGCTTCCACCACTTCCCCCGGCAACAAGTTCCAGGCACTCACCACCCTCTGTGTAAAGAAATTGCCTCGCACATCCCCTCTAGACTTTGCCCCTCTCACCTTAAACCTATGTCCCCTAGTAACTGACTCTTCCACCCTGGGAAAAAGCTTCTGACTATCCACTCTGTCCATGCCGCTTATAACTTGGTAAAGCTCTATCATGTCGCCCCTCCACCTCCGTCGTTCCAGTGAAAACAATCCGAGTTTATCCAACCTCTCCTTATAGCTAATGCCCTCCAGACCAGGCAACATCCTGGTAAACCTCTTCTGTACCCTCTCCAAAGCCTCCACGTCCTTCTGGTAGTGTGGCAACCAGAATTGCACACGATATTCTAAGTGTGGCCTGACTAAAGTTCTGTACAGCTTCAGCATGACTTGCCTATTTTTATACTCTATGCCCTGACCAATGAAGGCAAGCATGCCGTATGCCTTCTTGACTACCTTATCCACCTGCGTTGCCACTTTCAGTGACCTGTGGATCTGTACGCCCAGATCTCTTTGCCTGTCAATACTCCCAAGGGTTCTGCCATTTACTGTATACTTCCCACCTGCATTAGACCTTCCAAAATGCATTACCTCACATTTGTCCGAATTAAACTCCATCTGCCATTTCTCCGCCCAAGTCTCCAACCGATCTATATCCTGCTGTATCCTCTGACAATCCTCATCCTCATCTGACAATCCGCAACTCCACCAACCTTTGTGTCGTCCGCAAACTTACTAATCAGACCAGCTACATTTTCCTCCAAATCATTTATATATACTACAAACACCTGGTAATTAACACCAAATCAGAAATACGATAGACGAATGACAATGATTGCATGTTGCAAACATTGTGCCCATTACGATCAGATTATTTAATTCTTTATGGATTGAGAATTGGTTGACAGACAGGAAATAGAGTAGGAATAAACAGGTTTTTTTCCGGGTGGCAGGCAGCGACTAGTGGGATACCGCAGGGATCAGTGCTTGGGTCCCAGCTATTCACAATATATATTAACGACTTGGGTGAGGAAACTAAATGTACCATTTCCAAGTTTGCAGACGACACAAAGCTGCAGGGGGAAGTGAGCTGTGAGGAGGATGCAAAGAGACTCCAATGTGATTTGGACAAGTTGGGTGAGTGGGCAAATGCATGGCAGATGCAATACAACGTGGATAAATGTGAGGTTATACACTTTGGTTGTAAAAACAGAAAGGCAGATTATCTGAATGGTGATAGATTGGGAAAGGGGGAGGTGCAATGAGACCTGGGTGTCCTTGTACACCAGTCGCTGAAAGCAAGCATTCAGGTGCAGCAAGCAATTAGCAAGGTGAATGGTATGTTGGGCTTCATTGCAAGAAGATTTGAGTACAGGAACAAGGATGTCTTACTGCAGTTATACAGGACCTTGGTGAGACCACACCTGGAGTATTGTGTGCAGTTTTGTTCTCCTTATCTGAGGAAGGATGTTCTTGCCATGGAGGGAGTGCAAAGAAGATTTACTAGGCTGATTCCTGGCATGGCAGGATTGACGTATGAGGAGAGATTGGGTCGACTAGGCCTATATTCACTACAGTTTAGAAGAATGAGAGGGGATCGCATAGAAACCTATAAAATTCTAACAGGACTAGATAGGCTAGATGCAGGGAGGATGTTCCCTCTGGTTGGGGAATCCAGAACCAGGGATTACAGTTTCAGGATACGGGGTATGCCATTTAGAACCGAAATGAGGATAAATTTCTTCACTCAGAGGGTGGTGAACCTGTGGAATTCTCTACCGCAGAAGGCAGTGGAGGCCAAGTCATTAAATATATTCAAGAAGGAGATACATATATTTCTTAATGAAAAAGGGATCAAGGGTTATGGGGAAAAAGCGGGAACAGGGTACTGAATTAGACGATCAGCCATGATCTTTTTTGAATGGCTGAGCAGGCCCAAAGGGCCTACTCCTGCTCCTATTTTCTATATTTCCTTGCTTATTCTCTAAGCCAGGATATGATGATCTAAACAGGCATATCACCACAAATCAACAGCAAGTACTATATTTCAAGAAAAAAAAAAGAGAACTCATACCCTCCATAGCAGAGGATAGGAAAAAGTCACTCTTTGGAGTGACGTATGTGCAAAACTCAGTTGAAACTGTCAATCCAATCATAATCCTCTACATTAAAGTGCAACACATAGTTTCAAAGTTGCACAAAAATGTGACTGTTTCTCTTTCCTTCTTCTAAATATGTTCACTTTCTTGCTGCACACTATTATAGCAGCAGAGGGACAAGTATGCAAACTATTCTCAGGCTTTTGCCAATGGGTTGGAGAGGCAACTGAGAGGTATTTACTCTGCCTCCATGGAAATTTTCAGATGCTTCCCACAGTAGAATTAGTAATGCACCATTTGAGGAAAATCATACAAAAATTTGTGTCCTATTACTCCATAACTCAAATCTATTGTGTCCTTACTGCACACTAACTTTAGCATAAAATAAACACCAATAATTAAGTTTTAGGACTGGCAAGGGTCATTGATGAGTACTAGCAATTAACTCCCAGTGCTTTATACAGTCCAATACTACAGTAGCCTAATTAAACTCTCCTCCATGGATAATCATGGTTGAATCTATATAGTTTCATATATTTTACAATAAATTACTCATTTATAAAATTGGAAACATAACATTTCAGTAATATGTCATTAATAAATATAAATTATGCAAATACCTGTAGTAACTGGACAACATTTGGTGATTTGTTGAACATTTCTTGAAGCTGATGGAGTATGATGTTGTGGCAGTTACTACAGCCAGAATTGGGTCCTACTGTTCCCAATGATATGTGGAATCGCTGGTGAGTGGGATTCCATTGGATTGTTATCTGAAATATGAAAATAAACCTTTTTTTAAAAATAAGAAACTAACCATTGCTATATATACATCGTTATTTTAAGCTTCATTTTGTTTCCTTGTATATATATTTATACTACACAGTGCTTTAAAAGGTTCAGAGATGCATTATGCTGCATATTTACAAGATTAAGACAAAAACAGATAACAAGTTAAATGAACTGTACTCTGCTTACCGAACTGCCTTTAGTGGCTCCATAGCATATGACAAGTTTACGGTAATTATAGACACGTATCTCCGAGAAATGATTAAGGTGGGATGGTATTTCTAGAAGATGAAATGTTAGGAAGATTATTTCTTGTTTTACTATTCCTGGTATTTCATAAGAAAAAAAAGTTGAAATCATGATTAGTACCTGGCAAGGAACGTGCAAAATCTAGAACGCAGTCATAGAGCTGAGCTATGCTATTCAAATCATTCAGGAATGCCTCGACCACCTTCCGACCTCCAACCGGTTCTGATAATAAACTTTCATAAGTCAGGTAGACATGACGTGTTGAACCTGGAGACAAAATGAAATCATTACAGACAAAAACTATTGAAATTCATTTTACCAAGTATTACCAGGTATTCATGTCAGTTATGACAAACATTTTATTTTATATACTGCATTTTTTGATTGAACATATTAATAGCTGCAGTCTCTCGACTGGTACAATGAGCAAAATCTAAAATTAATACTGCAAGATGTCCATCACAAATCTGTTAACATTTTGATTGCTAAAATAAATGTTCATACTTACTATCTTTTGCAGTACAAAATCTAATTCCATACCAGACGTGCAAAGAGGAGATCTCTAACATGGCATTAATACTGCATTCACAAGTTTAGCTTTGGTACAATGTGGTTTCAAGCTTTGTACCAATGCTAAATTTGTGAAGTGTAAATCAGGTGTCAAGGCCTAGTTTTTGGAGCCACACTCTGGTGTCAGGTCAGGCATAACTCTGGAATCAGGCTGCATTTACACTATAAATGTATAGTACAAAGTGAAAACCTTACTTTGTACTGATGCTGCAGATTTATTTTGAATGCTCCCCAAATATTTTCTCAACTAAAACTTTGTTCTACTTTCTTAATTAGGCGTTTAAAAGACTGAGTGATTTTCAAGCTAAGTATCCCAATTGATTTCTTTGAAGAATTAATATTTTTTGGCTTTTAATAAATATTATGCATTACCTACAAACAAAACTACATACATCTGTAGACATTCTAGTTATGTAACAACACACTGCTTTGGAGTAAAACATTTTATATGCTTTCATGAGATATTTAGGACATGCGAGGTAGATTTGTTCTGGTTCGGTGTAATTTGTTTATGTGGCACCCAAAGCTTCCAGATCAGAATTTTATATTTTGTACTCCAAAAAATTGGAGAGAAGGAAAACCAGTGACAAATAAAGCAGTAACTTTTCCACCGTTATTACTTCAACATAAATACCACACAAGTCTTGTACACTCTTATGGCAACTAAAAATAGTTTTTTGCAAAGCTGTGATGCCTTTTGTGTTTAAGACAATAAGCAAACCACTCTAGTTTCCAAGTCACAGTATGAGGCAATCTGAACCCCTCAATGAGATGTACCTCACTTTGCATCTTTTCCTGTATACAACTAAACATTATAAGGAAAACAACCTAAAATTGAAAAGGTTTGAAGTGGTGCACATATCCCAATATGGATATTTAAAAGTACCTAACCTTGCTCTTTGGCAGAAGTACTATTCAGAGGGCAACTGGCAAATACCAGTTCTGCCACCCAGGTCCGATTATTCCTTCCCTGCAATCGGAAAGTGCAATCCAGCAAAGATCGATCCAAGGCCTTCTGTGTCTCCTCACTGACACTTGTACATAGAGGGATCCTATGGAAACACAAAATTCCACGTAGTTAAGAGCGAACACCTTTAATCACCTGGAGATCAAGGGACCACAAAAAGTGAAGGGGCTTAACACTAACAATCTTTTTTTTTAAGAACATTGCATCATAAGCAAAAGACTGGACTCCCATTTTAAGATCCCAGAGTTCAAATTCCAGCATCAACTTATCTGCAACTTGACTACTTCCAAACCATTATGTTATGTTAAAATATACAACAAGTAAACATCAATACAAAAGCAAAATACTGTGGACGCTGGAAATCTGAAACAAAAGAAAATGGTGGTAATACTGAGCACGTCAGGCAGCATCTGTGGAGACAAAAACAGAGTTAATGTTTCAGGTCTGAGACCTTTGATTACAGACCTGAAACATTAACTCTGCTTTTGCCTCCACAGATGCTGGCTGATCAGCTGAGTATTTCCACCATTTTCTATTTTTGAGCAAGTCAACATTGTTAATTTTGCTTTATCACCAAGCAGCAGAGATAGGCCTATAGAAGGGTTGATCTTGCATATTACATGGTATTAACAACACAGAAATAGGTTACTCAGGCCAACATGATACACATGAGCCTCCTCCCACCATTTTCCATTGAACACCATCAACATATCCTAATTTTCCTTCATCTTTCCTGTGTTTTTATAGCTTTCCCTTAAATGCATCTATGCTAGTCGCCTTAACCTCTCCTTGTGGTAGTGAGTTCCACATTCTAACCACTCTCCGGGTAAAGAAGTTCCTCCTCAATTCCTTCTTGGATTTAATAGCAACCATCTTTGACTTTCACCACAACCATTCGCACTCCCTTTGCCTTCGTCCCATGACATCTGTCATTTAATCTCTCCTGCCCTCTGCCCTATCACATTCTGTTCTCTTCCCCCACCCCCTTCAATTGCTTGAAGCCTATTACATTTCTAACCTTTGCCAGTTCTGATGAAAGGTCACAGACTTGAAACGTTGTTAACTCTGCTTCTCTCTCCACAGATGCTGCCAGACCTGCTGAGTATTTCCAGCATTTTCTGTTTTTATTTATGATCCTAGTTCTGGTCTCCCCCACAAGTAGAAACATCTTCTCTACATCTACCTAATCAAACACTTTAAAAATCTTAAAGACCTTTCAGATCACTTTTCTCTTTTCTACAACCTGTTCAATCTTTCCTGAAAGGTCTAACCTCTCAGTTCTGGTATTATCCTGATGCAAAAAAGATGTACTTTCTCCAGGGCTTCTATACCCTTTTTATAATATGGGGACTAGAACTGTTCACAGCACTCCAAGTGTGGTTGAACCAAGGTTCTACACAAGTTTAACAGAAATTCTCCACTTTTCAATTCCGTCCCTGTAGAAATGAACCCCAGTGCTTAGTTTGCTTTTTTCCCCCCAATGTCCTTCACCTGCGTCTCTACTTTTAATGATTTTCTATCTGTACCCCCAGATCCCTCTCCTCCTCTACCCCATTTAGACACTTAGTTTCCAAGGAGTGTGTGGAAATCTTAATTTTGATATGTCCACAATATCTATGTTTATGATACCATATCTGTTACACAGTAAGTATCTATGTACCAGGAATGAGTGATTAACTAGGAAAATAGAATGCTCTGTGGCCCACTTCTGCTGTTGATGGACATGTTGTTGCACATGGAAATATGTAATCCCAACTCTCCCTATGGCTCAGCACCTTGCCTCGGATTGTGAAGAACCCTTTGAGAACGGAAAGTCACAAATTTACCATGTGACTGGACTATCTGAGTTGAAGTTTTATGCATACTATGCCCAGAAAGTACAGTGTACAGTCAGACAACAGAAAAATTTGTGGTCATGTGTACACAAAGCTGAAACTTAAATCTGTCTGATGCAACCAAATTTCTAAGTGAGTAAGAACACAATTCCATTGCTTGAAGTTCACTCAATGTGTGACACAGTGAACAAGTGTTGACCCAATTTTTAAAGCTTACTATTAGGCATGAAAATTTCTGTGACAATTAAAATCCAACTTGCTTCATCGGTCCTTGATGTTTTGCAGGAAGGTGATGAGAAGAGGGTGAGAAATGCTCCCTATTCTGTTGTACAATCAATAAGGTAATATCTCCCATGAGAAAAGAATACAGTATGCAGTCTTATTACACTGCAAGTTGAAAGAAGAAAAAAGATTAAAAAGTTACCTTAGTATGCGTATAGCATGACTACAGCCATCTCCTTCCACTTGAACTCCTTGGTGAGGTATTTCCATAGCAGAAAGCTTTAAAACAACACATTCATTTAGCAACTGAATGTTTTTTTAATACCTCCACCAAAAACTGCAAGTCTTTTTTTTAGGTGCTCAAAATAAACAAACTTAGGAACTTTTCATGATACAGTAATAGATGTACAAATGAGCTTGGGCATAGTAAGATCTCAATTTGTTTACTGCATGCAGTATTAAGCTCTACACTATAGGAAGGATATTGAGGCTTTGGGGGAAGTGTACAGCACAGATTCACTCGGATGCTGCCTGGTAATAAGAAATACAAATTTGAGGTGGTACTTGAAAAATTTGGCCTTTTTCCATTAGAATGTAGATTACAGGGTGATATAATGTGTGTTTAAAATTAAGAAAGGATGAATAGATTGAAGTAGACTATTCCCAGTAGTTCAGGGTAAAGAATGAGGGGGCACAGATACAAGATTAAATCTAACAGATTTAGAATATAAAGCAATATACAGTTGTAAGGATATAGAACTCACTTCTAGGGTTGAAACAGAAATTGTCGTCAACTTTCAAGATTAGGTTTGATAGGCAGATGAAAGGAGAGGGCTGAAGGGATATGGAAACAGGGTGGATAAATATGATTAGAATTATCTGCATGCGTGGAGGCTTAAAACGGACTTGGAGAGGTTGGGCCAAAAGGGCTATTGCTACATATGTATCCAGTGAACGATAAAAAGGAATACAAATGAAAGCCTCTGCTAACAAGTTCATCAGATTTAACTTCTAAAAGACAAGGTTGAAACATTTGCAACCACCTTCTGCCAGAAGTGCCAAGTCAACTATCCATCTCGGCCTCCACCAGAGGTCCCCACCATTACAGATGCCCGTTTTCAGCCAATTCAATTCACTTCATGTGATATCAAGAAACTCCTGAAGGCACTGGATATAGCAAAGCAAAGGCTGTGGGTCCTGACAACATCCCAGCTGTGATACTGAAGATGTGCTCCAGAAAAAGCCGAGCCCCTAGCCAAGCTGTTCCAGTACAGCTACAATACTGCCACCTACCAGACAATGTGGAAAATTGCCCAGGTATGTCCTGGCCACAAAAAGCAGGACAAATCCAATCCAGTTACAGCCCCATCGGTCTGCTCTCAATCATCAGTAGTGACGGATGGTGTCATTGATAGTGCTGTCAAGCGACACTTACTCACCAATAACTTGCTCACTGATGCTCAGTTTGAGTTCAGCCGGGGAGCTCTGCTCTAGACCTTATTACAGCCTTGATCCAAAAGTGGACAAAAGAGCTGAACTTAAAAGGTGAGGCGAGAGTGACTGCCCTTGGCATTAAGGCAACATTTCATTAGAATGTGGCATCAAAGAGCCCTAGAAAAATTGAAATCAATGGGAATTGGGGAAAACTCTCCACTGGCTGGAGTTATATCAAGCACAACAGAAAATGGTTGTGGTGTTGGAGACCAATTATCTCAGCCAGGACATCACTGCAGGAGTTTAGTTTAGAGATACAGCACTGAAACAGGCCCTTCGGCCCACCGAGTCTGTGCCGACCATCAACCACCCATTTATACTAATCCTACATTCCTACCACATCCCCACCTGTCCCTAAATTTCCCTACCACCTACCCACACTAGGAGCAATTTATAATGTCCAATTAACCTATCAACCAGCAAGTCTTTGGCATATGGAAGGAAACCGGAGCACCCGGAGGAAACCCACGCAGACACAGGGAGAACTTGCAAACTCCACACAGGCAGTACCCAGAATTGAACCCGGGTCGCTGGAGCTGTGAGGCTGCAGTGCTAACCACTGCGCCACTGTGCCGCCCTCAGAGTAGTGTCCTAGGCCCAACCATCTTCAGCTGCTTTATTAATGACCTTCCCTCCATACCAAGGTTAGAAGTGGGGATGTTCTCTAATGATTGGACAGTGTCCAGTAGCTTTTGCAACTCCTCAGATACTGAAGCAGTCCATGCCCACATGCAGCAAGACCTGGACAACATGCAGACTTGGGCTGATAAGTGGCCAAACTTGTGCCACACAAGTGCCAGGCAATGACCATCTCCAACGAAAGTGAATCTTATATACTCCCCAATACCATTCACTAAAACCTCAGCATTCAATGCACTCTCTGGTGGAAAAGTTACGCCTTTGCCCAGCAAAAGAGTCTGGGTGCCTCCTATATCCCTAAGTATAACTAAAGGTTTACCTGCCTCACTTGAGGGCTAAGAAGTTACTTTCTTTTTGACAAGAATTCCCTATAACTCTCAGGTATTCTGTTCACGTCCCCTGCCCTCTGAGTGTTTTTTTTTTTACAGCCTTACAGCTACAGCCTGATCTGTCATACTCTCGGTCACAATTGTTAGTGCAGAAGAGGCCATTCGGCCCATCGTGTCCACACTGGCTCTCTGAAAGAGCAATTCCCTCAGTTAGTTAGTTATTTAGAGATACAGCACTGAAACAGGCCCTTCGGCCCACCGTTCCATTCCCCTGCCTTCTCCCCATAACCCTGCACACTCTTCCTTTTCATGTAACTGTATAACTGTCAGGGCCCCTTTCTCTGCATTGGCTTGCCCAACAAGTCCCATGGGTTTACCCCACAACTTCCAGCATTCTCAACGAAGAATGCAGAACAGTAGCAATTAGGCTTGCGGATCTCACTTCCACCCTCAGCATCTTCCTTTCTGGCCTGAGGAGGAGATTTTGGGGTGTTCCCAGCAGTCCTTTCTTGTCCCTGGATACTTGCCTTCCTTTCACCCTCCCACCTTCTATCCTTCTTGGGTTTGTGGGGGTAAGGCCAAAGGGTTTGGGCTTGTAAACAATCTCTTAATGATCAGCAATTTCCACTACCTGTCTGGCTCTTGAAACTTTCTGGTTCTCCACATGGGTTCTTACTAATGGAGGGAGTGAATTACACAGGTCACAACACATATTTAAATGTTCACCCAGTTACCGACACTGTCAATCATAGACTCTGCTCTTTATACCAGAAAATACACCAACCAGGTTTCTTTAATAAACAACAAAATTATCAGTTTATTATAAAACGAGACTTAATCAGCAATGAAGCAAAAGCATTATCATACAGATTGAAATATGAAAGTTCCCTTTTATCTTAGACACAGACACACACACACACACACACACACACACCCATCCACCCACCAGTTAACCGAAAAAGAGAGAGATTTGAAGGAAATCTTGAAGGAAAAAAAAAGATAAGGAAAGATGCCAGTTGTTCCTTTGTGGTTTGGCGTCCCAAATATATGTGTAGACGGCTGTCTCTGGGACCACCAGAACAATCCTTTTCTGGCAAAGTTGGGAAGCAGTTCGGCTAGCTTTCTAGAAGAAACATGGCAAACAGGGTTTCTGGCAGGCCTTCAGGAGGAATGCAGCATCAATTTTTCTATTTCTTACAATTGCTTCTAAGAGCTTCCCAATTAGGTGGAAAAGCTTGCAGGCTTTTCAGAGATGGAAACAGACTGAGCTGGGGTTTTGACCTTGGCAGGTTGATTCTTAAACTCCTTTCAGAACACTGTCCAAACCCCAATTGACTGTCCAAAGTGAAACCAAAAACAATATTTCAAGAGTCAAGCCTCCAGACCCCTATAAATCTTGACCTGTCACTTCTCTGTAAACATCTCCCCCAATCAAAAAGCCCGAGTATTTATCTGAAGACAGGTGACGTCCAGTAAGGGTTGTTTACAAACCAAGTCCTCTCAGTGTCCTTTTAATGATCCCAGTGAAAGAAAATCCACGGAATCCTTTTCAGTTTTGCCAAATAAAACAATGTCCATAATTCTAAAATACCTGTCCTCAAAAAAACTTTAAAAATATCGAAGCACCGTCATAACAAAAGGCGCCATATAAATGCAAATTCTTCCTGTTGTCCAAGTACGAATACACAACGCTGTTTCAAAAGTTGAAGCTTGTGGAGATGTAAAAGCCCAATAGGATCACCAGGATCGACTTTATTCAGGTCGAAAGTGCTCGGAGAAATGAGCAAAGAGGACACTGACTTTGAGAAGTGTCTGGGAGATCCAACCCATTGCAACTGAGAGGAATTTGAAACTTTTAACCGCAAAGATTTCATCATCAGCGTACAAGTGTGGTGTGAGGTTTTCAAGTGTTTTAATAAGTAATGAAAACATCTTTCTCTGTAATTTGGGAGTTGGGGTGGTATCAGCTGCTTACAAAGTGCTATTTAGTTATTGGGAATTTCTTTTTTGTTTAGTTATAATACGTCTTAAAATGCAAAATCTCGTTACATAATTCTTAAAATTGCTCTGAGGGGTTCATATCTCATATTTTAACATTAATAGTCTCACTGAGGTTGTAACAAATGCCAGATCAGTGACATTGGTTATTTCTATTCCTTGGTGCCTATTTACTACTTTTTCTGCAGTATAAGACCAATATATTAGCCATCTGACTCACTTGAGAAACAGGGACAGGCAAGGAATATCATAACGTACTTATTTTCAATAAAGATTGGATTTAATTAACACTTCATTTTTTGATCAAAGAGATTTGAGACATTAATTCCAAAAGTTCTTACCTCACAACGAAGTCCAATAAATGGCATGTTTGAGTCGCACATAGCTACCAGGTGTGCTAGGACCTTATTAAAGGCACACATTTCCCCTGTCCTCTTGGGTTTCTTCGGTTCTGTAGGTCCTTGATCAGCAGACAGCTACAATTTAAACACAGGAGGTTTTTAAAGAGAAGCTTTGCATGTTGAGCTTTCTTCTGAAGGCAAATTTTACAAAGCACTGGCTTGCAGCATGGAGCATCAAAGCTTTTGAGCATGTGTCATAGAATATGTGATTTCCCCCCCCCCCCATTACCATGTTACTAACAGTGGAAACAATCTGCCATTATTTACTTCATAATCTTGAAAAACTAAGTCGCTCCTTAACCTTCTAAGCTCTATGGAAATAGTCCCAACTTCTGAAGGGTCTCTTCATAGTTGTATCTCTCTTCTATTTAGTAACTCCCTAGTGCATCTATGCTGTATCTTTTCCCATCGCTTTTATATCGTTCTTACAATAGTGTCCAAAACTGTACACAATCCATCTGCAGCCTAAGATCTTGTACCACTTTGCTTATGTACTCGGCATCTAGATACAAAATCAAGCCTTTTTTCATGACCGTATTTATTTGCATCGTCTTCCTTATAGACTTATGTATCGGTTCCACCCAATATCTTGCCATGTAAGGTATATTTCCTTTCATTATCCTTACTTCTAAAATACATAACATCGCTATGTTTTCTACACTAAATGGTATCTATCAACTATCTTCCCATCCTGCTGGACTACCTATGTGCACCTGCACTGTACCACATTCTTTGTCCCAATGTTCACATTGGCCAAGAGAGAGCTACACACCAAGAGGGAATATGCGAAGTATTGACAGGATTAAACACTAACAGAGGTGCCTTAACCCACAGAGGAACTCACAAAAGCGAAAGGAAAACTTGCTTTCAATTTCTGAGCCTTTCTTAGCAGAATGCTGAGGGTGTTGATCCAGTGAAGTTTTGCAACTATGGGCTTCGTTGATGAATTAGATATTGCAACATTATAACAATAACGTATACATTCTGAGTGCACGGAGTACAGCAATTTTTGAGCTATTTGATGTAAGGCAACTGCCAAAAGGTTTTCTGTTTAAGGGGAGACAGTGGCATAGTGGTCATGTCACTGATCTAGAAATACAGAGGCTCAGGCTAACGTCCTGGACATGGGTTCAAATCCCACCATGGCAGCTGGCTGAATTTAAATTCAAATAATTAATTTTTAAAATCTGGAATTGAAAGCTAGTCAGGCATTATGCATCAATAATTATGCCATGGAACTATCGATTGTTGTAAAAAACCCAGCTGGTTCACCAATGTCCTTTAGGGAAGTAAAGAAAGGAAACTGGTTGTCCTTACCTGGTCTGGCCTACATGCAATTCCAGACCCACAGCAATGTAGTTGACTCTTAACTGCCCTCTGAAATGGCCTAGCAAGCCACTCAGTTGTCAAGGGCAATTAGGGATGGGCAACAAATGCTAGCCTTACCGGTGGCACCCACATCCCAAGAATAAAAAAAAACGTCCTCTCATCGTTGACATGTCTCTGTAACTGGAGTACTCTTGTCTATTCGCATGTGCATTTTATCTGCTGCTCCAGAACCTTTTCAGCCCCCTCACAGACCTTTCTTCTCTCCTGTTGCCTCCCCTTCTTGCCATCAAGTCATGCCACCTTCCATTATTCGCCTTTTGGGTACTTTAATCCCCCACCTCCCCCATCCAATCCATCGTTACTCCTCTGCTTTCCTATGCTCCTCTCTCCATTCCAGGGTCGAATCCCACAGCTATCTTCTGTTTTCTCTTGGCATTCACTGCAAGGGTCCACTGAGGTACCCATCACTGCCTCATGAGCAGCAGCCTAAAATGTTTATTCCTCCTCTCTTGCCAACCTTCCCACCCAGTGCACATAGTGGTGGCTATCTCGCCAGCCTCAGTCTCCCATCACACTCATCTCACCCACCAGTACCAATGGATCAACAATCACCACTCAGCTCCACTTTTCCCACCAAAACATATCTGCACATGTGAACATTGCCATTGCCGACCACAACCATAATATGGATGATTGTACTGGCATTCTGACTTCAACAATAGCTTGGTTCATGCATTATGACACTTAGCCCCACACTGAAGTCTCTCCACTTGGCCATTACTTCCAATACCATCTCCCCGCTCCCAACCCCAGCCAAGTGGTGGATTTGTGGGCCATTTCACCAAGACACACCTTGGTCTCTTTCCCCTACCAAGCTTTACTTTGTGGAATGTAATACTGTTGGATGAGGTGGAGGTACTGTCTGCTCCTCCAAACAGCTCACCTTGTTCCATCCCACTCATTGAAAATTCTTCACCACTGACTCCCAAGCCCCAGTCCAGGTTTTTCACCAGGCTATCCTCCCTCTATTCCTCCCTCAGCCTCCACATTGAGTAGCTTATCCCCAGAGATTTCAATCTCATGTTAGCTTTACTTGCCTTCTGAATTCATTGCCTTCCTGTCCTTCCTAAATTCCTTCTTCCATATTAACTCTCATACCCATATTTATAGCCACTCCCTCAACCTTGCTATCTCCCATGGCATCGATCACTTTCAAGGCTGTTTCCAAACACTTCCTTTTATTCTTCACCACTCACATCCTCCCTAGCCCTTCTAACCCCACTACCTTCTGTGTCTGCCTCTGAAAAGAAACTCTCCATCAAGGCATTTTCTAAATTTCAACTGCCTCATTTATGGCTCTTAATTCACCATAATACTTCTGCAGCTGCCAATCTACACAAGCATGCCAGCACCATCATTGTTGATGCCCTTGTCTCCAGTAAAACCTTTACTCTCTTCAGTCCTGGTCAGTTCCCTGGTATGGTTCCAATTTGCGCTCCCTCAAACTGTACTTTGTATTCCTGCAACCAGGAGTGCTGGTGGGTGTGGAACATGCCAGCCTCCCCCCCAAGGGACCTGCGCCACTGCGATTATGTGGCGGGCAGCCACTTTTAGACAGCAGCCGACAACCCCCAATCACGTGGCGGGGGCGGCCTCGGCAACGCCATTCATGGCGTCACCCATTGAAGGAGCAGGTGCTGGCGCCATTTTTAAAAGGCTGCCGGCCCTGCAAACAGTATACCATAATGCAGAGTCCATCCCTCACCGCCCCCCCATCCATCAGAGCGCAGAGTTCATCCCTTCCACCAACCCCCCAGCCATCAGAGTTCATCCCTTTCTCCACACCCCACCTAGAGTGTAGAGTTCACCACCCACCCCCCCACCAACCATTAGAGTGCAGAGTTGACCCCTTCCCCACCTCGGTGGCGCTAGCTTTCCCTGGACGGGAAATGTCTCATGTCATGCTGAAGATCGCTGCGGTTTAGAATTTAATTCATGCAAATATGTAATTTAAATATACTAACTCGGGTCCCATCGCAGAGTGGCAAAGGGGACGCCACAGAGCTTTCCCTCTGCCGGGAAGATTGGGCCCAGCAACCTCAGCGTCAGGTTCCGTGGCAGCCGCTGCGATTTTCCGGCACCCCACTGCGACGTTGGATTGGGAACAAAATCCAGCCCCTCAAGTCGAAGAGGCATCGACCTGTGCCTATCCAGCAGGTTTAGTCAATCATCACCAAATTCTACAAGACCACATCAAGTGCTACTAGACTTCACTTTCCTCTGCCAACATCACCCCACTATTTAAGAATCACCCTGGAGAGCAAAGATAACCAAATCAAAATACTGCAAATGCAGGGAATATGAAATTAAAATAGAAAATTCTTGAAACACTCAACAGGTCAGGCAGCAGCTGTAGAGAGAGGAAGGTAGAGCTAAGCACTTTCAAACTCAATATAAAATTTTAATCACATTATGGTTACTCTTCCTTAAAGGCAATTAATTAACCCTTTCTCATTGCAAACCTCTCGATCCCTCCACTGCTGTTGTGTTGTCAGACTGCTTGGCTTACATCCAATCATGGATGAGTTTCAACTTCCTCCTATTAACATTGGGAAGACTGAGATCAACATCATCTTCAGCCTCTGCCATCAACTGTAACCAATTCCATTCCCCATCCCAGCCACTGACTCAGGCAATCTCATTATCCTATCCAACTCCTAACCGAGCTTCCAACTCCAAGTACTCCCCATCACCAAGACAGCCTATTTCCACCTCCTTGCCATCCACCTTGGCACCTACCTCAGCCTATCTGCTGCTGAAACCCCCATGCATGCCTGCCACTTCCAGACTCAATTATTCCAATGATCTTCTGGCTGGTTTCTCGTCCTCCCCCTTTCCTGAACTTCAGTTCACCCAAAACTCTGCTGCACATATTGCAGCCTGCATCAAATCTCATTCATCAATCACCCCTGTACTTGCTGACCTACACTGGTTCCCAGTCCTCCAATGCCTCGAATTTAAAATTCTCATTCTCATGTTTATATCCTTCATGGCCATGCCCCCTCCCCACTTCTAAAACCTTCTAAATCTTTACAACCCCCTCCAAACTCTATGATCCTCTGACTGACCTTTTGTGCACCCCCCAACCCCACTTCGCTCCATTATTAGTGTATACACATATGCACATACACACACCTTGCTGTTCAATAGCCATGAATTTGGTGCCTTCAGCAAATTCCAATATCTTAAGTTTTGCAATGCCTCCTTTCTAAAGTTCAGATCACTCATATAACAGGCACATATGTTTTGGCTGGCTACTGCTTAACTGCTGACCTCAAGACACATTGGAGTCAGCAGTTTTGTTTGGAAAGTTTGATCATTTTTGTATTACTATAGTTTTATCAGCATTTGCGTTGGCGCGTTAGTTCCTGTTCTGTACAATATTTTGCATTCAAGAATTTTACTTACCATTTCTTCTACAACAGTCTTGCTGTTACTGCAATTTTACTTGCAGCAAGCAAAGTGCACAGGATGGGTTTTCCTTTTAGGTTCCAATGATAAACAACAATTTGAAGGGTGATCCTTGCTACTTGAGGTGTCAAGAACTTACACCTCAGACACTACTCATGCACCATCCTTACCCCAAGCCCAAATCTATTCCTCTTCCTCTGCATGAGAGACGAACCCTGTCTTTGGTACATCCACTTCTCTAGCAGGGGTGGAAGAGCTATATTCCCCCAAGAGGTTCCACAGCAATGTATTATTGTCACTTTCCTCCATTTTTGTGCAAAGCCTGAAGAATTTCTTGCCCATTTAGGGGAATCCAAATGCCCATGTCCACAGGGCTCTCCGATTACTTCAAACATGCAAACAATTTCCAACACAGGAACAGCTCTCACTGTACGAGCGAAAGTCACTCTTGCACTAGACATTTACACCATCTCATCCTTCTAACTCAGGTGATGTTGATCAGGTAAGTCAGTTGGAAGTCCATAGGTGCAGAAAGCAAATGACACAGACTTTGTAAGAGATGGCACATGTCACCTTCACTGTAGAAAGGAAGCATCAACCAACTGAATTTGTAGGTATACCATTAAGTGTTAATGGTTAGCACCAGATGCTATGAAAGGGCCAAGGGTTCTGAAATACCTTGTCATGGGCGAGCAGTACATGTCTAACAAGTCGATAAGCAACATTTCATGGTGCAGTGTTGGACCCTTCAACCTGATAAACATTACGATTTGATAGTCTTACCATGCCACATTCCTTGAAGAGTAATGTCTTGCTCTGTTTTCAAGTCCTGCAAGAACTGTACCCACTTGAGCCTGGTTGCCATCTCCCGAGAGGCATAATTCACCCTATTTGTCTGAATAGAGTACCCTGGAATATCAATCTCATACAATCTCTTTAGCTACCATGATACCAGGATCGGCTATCTCACTACTGCATGCTGCAGTCCAGATTGAGCACTAAAAAGGTACAGCATCGAGATCTTCAACTTCCTCCCCTGAAACCACTCAGTTCCATTTGTGCCTTTATAGGCACAGGTGGCAATATTTCCCTCTGGGTAAGAGGAAGAAGAAAAAGAAAGGAATTTCTACTGAGGTGGTACATAAAGACTGGCCAAAGGGGTATTGATCTTGGACAGGCAAAAACCTGCTCCTTCATAAGCACGGATACGAGTTCAGACAGATCCCAAAGTCAAAAATTATATATAAAAGACTGAGTATTCCGAACAGGTACCACAGTGAGCGGAACAAGATGACATTGAACATTACTTGACTGCCAATCAACTGAACTCGAGGGAGTCAATTTTAACTGCAGTACTCAACACTGACCACAGGGTGACACTGTAGCAGTGCACTTCACAGAGAACAAGACCACACAACAACAGACATCTTGGAAACGTAGAACCTTGCAGAAACGGAAGGAAGCCATTCAACCATCATGCCTGTGCCAGTTCTTTGAACAAGTTATCAAGTTAGTCTCACACCCCTGCTCTTTCACCATACGGCAGGTCATGTTTTGTCTGTGTATGGCATGTACAGCAAATCAGGTTTTGTCTGTGTCTGCTCTCCAGCCCCCTCCGCAACCTCCAACCCCCCTCAATCTACTTTGGCTGGGTAATATAGGTTCCGCTCACCAGCCCCTTCTGTTTAGTGGCAGCATTGCTGCTGATGCCCCCATCGCCCCTTGTTGAGTGTTCTCATCCTTGTATTACTCCCTCTGTCAAGTTCGCCATAATATCCATTTTTTATTTTGATCATATTGGTCTTCCAATCTTCTACTTGATCCTCAGTTTCTAGCCTGTGGTTTTTGTAGCTATGATTTTCCCCTAGATTGGCTCAATTGGTAGCACTCTCACATCTGAGATGTTTGTGGGTTCAAGGAATTTTCCAAAATTTCAGCATTTAATCTACATTGATACTTCAATGCCATATTGAGGGAGTGCTGCTCTGTCAGAGGCACCAACATTTCAATGAGACTTTAAATCTGCTCAAGTAGACAAAACATGGCTTTTTCCAAAGAGGAGCAGGGAATTCGCCTACTGTCCTGTCCAAAGTTTTAACTATCAAAAAAAGTTGACTGGTTATTGATCCACCTGCTATTTATTCTAACTTGTGCACAAATTGGCTGACATATTCACCAATTATAGAAACAGTGACTGCATTTGAAAATAATTATACGAAAACTGCTTTGGAACAACCTGAGACACTGGTATAGCTCCACTAAGTTTTTTTCTTATTCATCACGCCACTCTCAAGCACCAACTCAACTAACGTGGCTCCAAAAGCTAAGCAGAGTTTGTGAAGTTTACACTTCTATGTGTAGCCCTTATGATTTAATGTATTTCTCTCATACTTTAAGAGTTGAAATCAGATACCCACTTAAACAATTAAGTTTGCACATTGCATCACAGAATATTCTACAGCGCAGCTTTGAAAACATGACTACATTGCATTTGCATCTTAAATCACAGACCTGAGTTATTCCAATATGTATCTTTTAAATATAAGTGAATAACATTTTGTTCACCATATGTATTAACTTTTCATCATCAGCCCAAAAATGTAAAATAAGGAACAAGCTACTCTTTTTCATCTAATTACTTACAGGAAATTAATTACACACAATAAATTGTTTTAAAAAGTCTTAAGAAAATGAATTACATCTAAGATTAATTTTGTAACTTTTATGGTCAAAGGCCATGGGTTTCACTTTAGTACAAGATCCAAACCTTGTGTTTATCGCCAGCCTTGGCCTGCTTCCCAGTTTTTGCATCCAGTACTAGTTCCTCGATATTTGGTTTGAACTGTTGCAAAAGCAGTGCAGTGGGAGGACAATCGTCTGGATCAGTCAGCCCTTGACTTACAGAGAGGAAGTGGTATTTATACTGCAGTTCAATGGGAAAGCCTGGCCTGTCTAACAATTCCACCACCTGAAAGAACAGAAAATGTTAACACCACTTGACGTCCAGTAAGAACAGCAGGAAAAGAAACTTGTCCCATTATATTTAGCAGCATTTCATTTGATTTAGATTAGACATATAAAAAATTCCTGAACATAGCATTCAAAATAGACAAAAATGCTTGGGAGGGGGAAGATGGCATGAACTGTTCTTGTATACTTAAACAGGCAACTAAAAGCAGCAACAGTCAAGGCCTGGAAGTATGCCAGCTTCCTGCCCTCTTGGCCTGAATTGTTGTGTAACCTAGGATGATTTGGAAGCAGGGAGTGAAGGAAACAAAAATAAAAACAGAAAATGCTGGAAATACTCAGCAGGTCTAGCAGCATCTGTGAAGAGAGATACAGAGTTAATGTTTCAGGTCTGTGACCTTTCATCAGAACTGGGAAAAGTTAGAAATATAATCCAGTGAAGGAAACAGACTTACCTGCAATTTAAAAAAATTATTTTATAACTAACATAACTGATGATTGCAAGCAATTCTCTTACTAATAAATATTACAGGTCTATAAATCGATTTTTTATATAATATTTAGCCGTAACTAAAAAATGCTTTATCAATGAAATAAACTTACAATATAATACTGAGGAAGACGTGTTAGCTTGATGAATAGTTTGTGTTTGGAGAGGTTTCCAACTGGATGAGAGGAAAAGTTTGAAAGATGTAACGTCTCACTGCAGACTGTGGGAAGGTGCTTCATAGACTGCTTGCATCGTTGTTGTCCAAGCCAAAACCTGGAGGGAAAATTTTTCTTGAAATTGAGAATACATTTGAACAAATATTGCCCAGATTTGACAGGACAAATGTGAAAGAGTAACTTTCCTATTTATTTTCTCTCTTTTATTAGCTTGGAACAAACTGGCATTTCATACTTACTTTAGCTGCTGAAGCCAAGGAATAATTCGCTTCATCTCATCATTGATGGACTTTTCAATATCATCTAATGTAGTCTGGTCTAATAAAGAGAAATAGCAACACAACATTAAAAGACCAACAATAAATCAAAGAATTTACACATCATTGGATAACAAGGGAAAATGGGGTTGCAAAATTAAGAAAATGTAGGATATATGTAACATTTACTATACATGCCTCAGAGTTAATCACTTTTGCTAATTTAATCCCTGCTATGTTGATGTGAGATCAGTTATCTGCAATGACATCCTCAAAGCAAAAGCTCTAGATTGCATTGGTATACAGATCATTAAAATCCTTGCAATGAAGAAGTGACTTCTATGTCTTGCTTTACAGCTTATAACACTGAAAGATAGGATGGCATCACTGTTCAAAGTTCATGGCAATTGTCTTTAGTTCGGAAACGTTAGCACAGGTTGGCCACTGTTGTGCACTCAAATCACCTTGAGCAATGTTCAGGTCAGTGAAATGAAGTTCACCTCACACTCTTCAGGTATTGGCATATAGAGTCAGTGATACAGCACTGAAACAGGCCCTTCGGCCCACAGAGTCTGTGCCGACCAACAACCACCCATTTATACTAATCTGACATTAATCCCATATTCCCTACCACATCCCCACCATTCTCCTACCACCAACCTATACTAGGGGCAATTTATAATTTACCTATCAACCTGCAAGTCTTTGGCTGTGGGAGGAAACCGGAGCACCCGGCGGAAACCCACACGGTCACAGGGAGAACTTGCAAACTCTGCACAGACAGTACCCAGAAGCGAACCCGGGTCGCTGGAGGGTGAGGCTGTGGTGCTAACCACTGCGCCACTGTTGGGGGATGGGAAGGAACAGCTTATATTTTGATAATTGACCAGGTCATTCTCCTTTAAATTATACACCTAAGTCCAAAATGTAGTGTTGCTGAGTCTTATTCCAGTTAAACATTTTTTGTCACTGAAATAATTAACTTTTATCTACAAATAAGCATAGGGAAATTCTGATACACTCTTAGTGTCATCGACCTGAAACGTTAACTCTGTTGCTCTCACCACAGATGCTGCCAAACTTGCTGAGTATTTTCAGCACTTTTTAATTTCAGATTTCCAGCATCCACAGTATTTTGCTTTTAATTTGATTTCTTTGTGTTTCCCGTCAAAATTGGTTATAAAAATGTCAAATGCTCATTAATCACTTTTCTGATACTACTGCTGCTTAAATCCCACCCCCTAATGAAGAACACCTCAGAATCTTAAACTACACTTGTTTGTGTGTTCAGGTTCACAATATTTCACAGATCTGTGCACTTACCAATTCCGTATAACATAGGTTGGAATATTCCAGAATGCAGATCCACAAAAATATGAAGACACTCAGATCGACCACAAGGTTCTAAGATAGGAATAACCAGCGTAGGCAAGGCCGTCTCTATAAAGGCTGTGAGGGAAAAACAAAAATAAAGATTTAAAAAAATTTAAAATCACAATTTGGAATTTTTTTTAGTTCTTTCCCTGTTCATTTATTTGTGAGTATCACTAGAGGCAAGCTAAGTAAAATTTACAGAAAATCACAACAGGAGAATTTGCTTTATGTAACTTGATGTTTTCCCCCTCCTGCTTATTCCACTAATTCAGTGAACTATCCACAAATTATTAACCATTGACTACAGCGTATGTTTTAATTCTGTAATGATGAACAGACAATATAGAGGACATTCTCATCCATCCATCTATTTACAATGGACCAGTTATCAAAATTACTTTTCATATAATTTTGCAAATATTCAACAAATCTCATCGCTTTCACCTGCAATAAATTCACAACATAGCAGAGGTCTGAAAAGGCAAGTCATGCAAAAAGACAAGAATTTTGTTCAATCTATAAAAGGTCATGCTGGTGAAATAATGAAGCAAGAATTTTTTTTAAAAATCACTGTTCAACACACAGTTATCGTTGGGGTTGTAGCTCTTGAGAATGGCTTTCAGCTCTTGCAGCTTCTGATGGGAACGCGCATGGACGCTGTCAATCAAAAGCTTCTCTACTGAAAGGTGGTCAACCTGTGAAACAGGCAGCATTAATTAACATTAGTAACATCAACACAATACTACTTCCTGTATAACAATTCACTTGTCTAAATCTATTTAAGTGTCAGTACAATTACAAATGATCCACAAGCAACTGTTCATCACACAAGTAACTGAAAATGGGATTTCTTAAGTCATTCAAATGTGTTACTTCTTTTTTGGAAACTACTTATGTTTTAGATTGTTGCCCAAAGCAGCATTTCCATGTCAAGTACCTCTCAAAAGCCCCCATCAACAGCACTTCAACAGGCCACTAAGACATTTGACAGGATTGGATAGGGTAGACAAAGAAAAGCTGTTCCTATCAGCTGACAGTACAAGGATTAGGGGACACAGTTTTAAGCTTTTGGGCAGGAGATACAGGCAGGACGTGAGGAAGAACTTTTTTTACGCAGCGAGTGGTAATGACCTGGAACTCTGCCTAAGAGGGTGGTGGAAACAGAGACGATGAATTATTTCAAGAGGCAATTCAATAGGCACTTGAAGGAAATAAACTTACAGGGCTATGTGGATAGAGCTGGAGAATGGGACTGATTGTATTGCTCTACAGAGAGCTGGCATGGGCTCGATTGGCCGAATGGCCTATTTCTATGCTGTTATGATTCTATGACTATGGCATTTACAATATGTACAGGAGCACTAGAAGAACCAGGCTGGAAAATGAAATATTATTTTGTTCTAACTATGAACGATGGTAATGAAATCACAGGAATTCATAGACATGTAAACAAACATCTTTTTACCTTCATAGCACGTTCTATTAATTTAGAATCACAAGCTGGTAATGGTGGATCATGGGATATCTGTAAGGGTTTTGAACAGTCACTCTCATCGATCTTTATCATGACCTTGTGTACAGAAGCACTGCCGGTCTTTCTCCCCAGGACCTGTTGGCTAGAAACAAAACAAAAATATGAACAGAAAATGCTAGAAATATTCAGCAGGCCTGTTAGCATCTGTATAGAGAGAAACAGGGTTAACATTTCAGGTCTGTGACCTTTCATCAGAATAATATAAAACCGTTACTTTATGAATCATCCTATACAGGAAGACAGTGGTTATTCCATTAAGATTCAAAAATTAGATGATTGATATCTAGCCACTACAGCAAACACAAACCACTGACCACCTCCAGGCGCGTATCCATTGTCTCTCGAGATAAGGAGGCCCAAAAGAAAGACAGCAAAACTGCAATCAAAATGTGATCTTAAGCAAAACAAATGCATTTATTTAGTGTCTTTTACGAACCCAGGGTATCCTAAAGCCAATGAGTCATTTTTAAGTGTAGTTACAGTTGTTAATAAGGTAAACACACACAACATCCTCCCAAAAACAGCAATGAAACGAGTGAATATTTTTGGATTGTGTTGGTTGAAGTAGGGTCAGAGCCCTAGTTGGACATCTCATTTGAAATATGGCACTTCCAACCCTTCCTCAGTAATACACTATAGGGTCTTCTTATATCAGTGGTTCCCAATCTGAGGAGGGTGTGAGGAGAACAGGCTGGATGAGAATGATGCAACCTCAGCCAGAGGAGGTATATCAAAAGTCTGCATTTCTTTAAATTTTGAAGAAACTGAGCAAATTTAAGCAGTTTACAATAATCAGTTATTATGCACCAGATGTAGATTTGATTAGTCCAACATCTTAGAAATCAGGAGGAATTGAAACACCTCTCTTGAAGTCACCACATTGGAGGCTCCATTAGTGTATAATTTGTCTTTGAATTTAACCTTAAATTGTCTGATCCTTTAAAATTTAGAACTTTATTTGACAGGCTACCATAGTAAAACAGGAAGTGGAGTGAGGTTGCATTGTTGGCAGCTGCAGGTACCCACCAGGTAAGCAGCATCTCTTTACATTATTTTGCTACCAGTTCAGATGATGCTTGCCTAAATAACTATCTGCACTGATCCAATATTTCAAACTGAAGTCTTCCGATCACCCAGCGCTCCCAAGCTCCAGCATGCTATAGTGTCTACATGACTATGACATTTGGTGCTCGATAACGGTGAAGTAATGCAGCATTTTCTGACGTATAAAGTGAGGATATTGATCACGTAGCAGAAATAAGTGCAGCAGGAAAAAGAAAATTTAGGAAATATATTTCCTACTTGGACTTGGGATTTATATTTAGTAGTTCTGACATAAATCTTTGGCTATAATATGTCATTTGTGCTGATGTTCTTGTTTAGGATAACATGAAACCAAGCAAACTAAAATGACTGGAGGTCAAACATCCTTCCCTCAAAGATAAATCATGCGATACTTTTGAAATTAAGGTAACCAAAGAATTTTAATGACTGCCCGTGAAATTGTTTTTTGGGCAAGAATCTGCAAACACAGAGACCAATGCTGCATGTTTTTGGTCGACCCTGAATCACTACACCATCATCATTTCCTCGCACTCTGAGGTTTCATTGGGCTGTTTGGCTGGCTGACATATTTGGCAAACTTTAGTAAAGTAAAACTGTAACAATATCATGATGCACAATAAAGTACGAGGCATTGCCAAAAAGCTTTTTGCTAGGGAGTAGGTCTTGTGTCGCAAGACAATGTAACTACATTCTCAATGTTGCCTTCTGTTCTGGCGGACTGTGTAATAGAGTTAAAGATGGGAAAATTGTCTGAGCACAAAATTCAACGGCTTCCTGAGAGAAGAAAATGAATTGCAGAATTTTGAGAGATTAAAATCTGTAGACTTTGTAGCAAGTGCCAAGAATCCATAAGCCTAAAAGAGAATTTAATCAATGGTGCTGGTGACTGTTTAGATCTCGACACAATTTTAAAATCATGCCTCTTGATCAATTCTGGCTCATAATTCAAAGAGAGATCTTTGGGGTCCAGGTAGATAGGTCATTTCTCAAGGGCAATTAGGGGTGGCAACAAATGCTGGCCTTGCCAACTATGCTCACATCCCATGAACGAATAAGAAAATGTCACGAAGAGGTACAGAAAATAATGAAAAAGACTAATGGAATGCTTTTATATCTAGAGGATTAGAATACAAGGGGTGGGGGGGGGGGGGGGGGGGGGTGGGTAGAAGAAGTAAGCTTCAGCTATATAAAGCCCTAGTTAGACCACACCTGGAATACTGTGAGCAGTCCTGGGCACCACAAATTAGGGAGAATATATTGGCCTTGGAGGAAGTGCAGCGTAGATTTACCAAAATGAACCAATTTACCAAAATTTACAAGGAGAGATTGCACAAACTAGGATTGTATTGCCTGGAATTTAGAAGTTTAAAGGATGCTTGGATCAAAGTTTACAAGTTATTAAGGGGAACAGATAGGATTGATCGGGAGAAACTATTTCCGCTGGTTGGAGAGCCTAGTCCTTCTTTCAGGAATGAAAATAGGAAACACTTCTACACACAAAGAGTAATAGAAGTTTGGAATTCTCTTCTGCAAATGATGCTAGACCAATTGTTAAATTTAAAACTGAGATTAATGGATTCTTGTTAACCAAAGGTACTAAGGGATATGGGGCAAAGGCAGGTATAAGGAGTTAGGTCGCAGATGAGTCATGATTTTACTGAATGCAACTTCCCTGAATTGACCCAAAGAGACACTGAAATACTTAACCACTTTGCCTCAATGTGAGAGAGGAGAGACATGGTACTTTCTTCACATCAAAAATAAGTATAGAAGCAGCTTGAATAGAGAGACTAACTCACTCTCCAAAATTAAACTGAGATTTCACAAATTTTGCACTAGTGGTATATGAGTGATACTGTGCTATTATGTTGCTTTCTGTCTTAAGCAATATGTTAAGGAAGAAAATAAAATAAAATCCTCTTGTTCTTTGCAAAAAAATACCAGATGGGGGTATGGTGAAACTGTTCTCCATCAGGAGCACAGAATGGGGCACATAGCGAATAGGCAGCATGTTTTGTGTTACGGCGGATTTCCTTTTCCATTGCCATGAATGGAAAAGAAAATTGTGCACATTTGAACACAGGCTGCTAATTTACTAATGGCCAATTTTGTGCTCTTGTCAAGTACCAATTTCATCCTCGCTATTTCTGAAAAAGGTTATGCATGGGGCTTGAATCTCCAAAGCACAGCAAAAAGAAAAATTGGGACCTCTGGCCTAGATCATACGCCCAAGTCCCTAGAATGGAACTTGACCCGATAACTTGCTAACTGTGGTGAAAGGCGAGCACCCAGCCAAACTGATAGAAAAGGGGCGGCACAGTGGCGCAGTGGTTAGCACCGCAGCCTCACAGCTCCAGGGACCCGGGTTCGATTCCGGGTACTGCCTGTGTGGAGTTTGCAAGTTCTCCCTGTGTCTGCGTGGGTTTTCTCCGGGTGCTCCGGTTTCCTCCCACAGCCAAAAGACTTGCAGGTTGATAGGTAAATAGGCCATTATAAATTGTCACTAGTATAGGTAGGTGGTAGGGAAATATAGGGACAGGTGGGGATGTTTGGTAGGAATATGGGATTAGTGTAGGATTAGTATAAATGGGTGGTTGATGTTCGGCACAGACTCGGTGGGCCGAAGGTCCTGTTTCAGTGCTGTATCTCTAATCTAATCTAAAACATGAAATTTCTTGACATTGATGACCATCTACTTCTACTGGAGAAACTGAAATTCCTGCATCAAGCCTGTCTAATGATCAATAAATATAGAATTAGAAGCACTAATGGCATCAGCTACAACATATATGAAAGTGAAATCAAAACGGTGTGTGAAAGTTGATCAACTAAAAGCAAGGTTTCTATAAATAAAAGTAAAAGCAACTAACGCATTGGTCAACTTGTTAGGCTACCTAAGTTTGAGGAAATGCACTCTTCCCTCAATTCCAGGCTGTAACCAGTACTACTCAATTTGCCCAAAAAATGCATGGAGGGCAGCATTTTTACAATAGTTACATTTCTAATTTACCAAAAGAAATGACAAGCAAAAATACACAATTTTAACAATAGTTCATAAATGAAAGGATCAATAGGAAGTAGTTAAAGATTTTATGAACTATTCAAATCTAATACTGTGACTAAAATAGTAAGCTGTAAAATTAAATCAGTTAAAAAAAAAAATTCCATGTGTAATTATCTCAATGTTTCCCAGTGTACGTCTAAGTAATTAATTCCTTCATCTACTGGAAGCCTTATTTTGTAACATCTGTAACATAATTATGATTTACTCACTTCCAAACAACCAAAGTCAGGCACTTTCCAGGTTGATACCGCTCAACTTGAACAAGATCGCCCCAACGTTCACGTATTAGCATCTGTGCCTGTGAGTGTAAAACTTCCAATTGCAGTGACAAACAAAATGAGTCTGAGATGAAAGGTTAAGGAACACCACAAAGAAAAGGCTAGCACACAAAAAAAAAAGTGTTGATGTGAAATCTCAGTACTGTTTCACATTTAGTAATAAGAAAAAAAAACTTAATCTTATACCTTGTACAAATATCAATCACATATTGACTCAAGGGACACAGGTTTTTACAAAACTGGGGGTAGAGAAACAAAGGGGAGCATGAAAAGACAGCTGCAGATACTGGTATTATCACAAACTTGAGCTTTATAAATATAAAATTTCTATTTGTCATCTGTAAAGTCAAACGAATTCTAAGATGAAGTTTAAATTAACAGAATGTGCTGTTAATAATATGAAATGTGCACATTTTTAACCAAAAAAAGAAATACTAAAGAGAACACACTTCTATCAATTCAACTATAACTATAGGGGACCGGAAAAAGTCATTTACCGTTGCAGGATAAGCCAGAAATTAATCTGTTTTTGTGCTCAATTGAGCAACAGCACTGAAGCTGAAAAGGTCAATGCAGACAAAAAAAAACACAAGTAACTGAAATATCCCCCAAAAGTGCTGACATGGTTGTCAATGCTTTTGGAAAGGACAGTCATGCAAATATACACAAAAAGTGCTTTTTAAAAAAAATCAAATTGGTATTAATGCGTCCATGTGTTACTTTTGGTAAAAAAGATTGTTGCCTTTTTTTTTACAATTGTGGTTACTATTATTCAACAGATGTATCACTATGCATGATGTAATATGAGCAGTCACTTAATGCAAGTTTGAAAGGTTTCACTGTTAAAATATGCATAGTCCAAAGTTGATATCAATAATAATATTCAGTGGCCAGAACTTAACACCTTTTTTCCTCAAAAAACTGCTAACATACTATTCCTTAAGAATTTGGATACGTAAACAGTTGTACATGTCTTGCAGAGGCTTCTCATCAGCAAAGAGTCTGGACTGCACCAGCCGGTGGATGAAATTGATCTGCATACTATGAACCAGAGCACGGCCATCTGAAATACCAATTTTAGAAACATTAAAAACTACTAGGCAGACATCTGCATCAACAATAAAGCTCAACCTGAAACTTTCTTACTGACAATAAAAGCTTAAGTTATTAAATGATTTGAGCTCAGAAACATAAGAAATTAGGAGTGCGCCTCACCTCATTGTAGTTTGGTTCAAGTGCTAATATTCAAGAATATACCAGAAAGTATAGTCATTATACTCATTAGCTGAGAACTGATGTCTAACAAGCATCCAATCAGTGTAAGCTCAGTGCTTAATTAAAATGCTTACAATTTGAAAATTAGTAGACAATCCCCAACAAAATGAAATAATTGTGGTGAGGTAATAATTAAATCAACAATTTTGAAAAATAATACAAATACTGGTGCCTGAAGAGAAGCAGAATGGTAGTTTACCAGAGAAATTTTGGATTTACTGTTGAAACCAACACCAACTAGAAAAAATAAATGAGGTCTAACTTTTGTTTGATAAAATCCAAAGCACGAAAGATGAGCTCTGTAAGTGCAGCCTAGTAGGCTTTCCAGCAGATGTGTGCATTCAACAAAGAATGATTTGTAGTGATTTCACTGTTATTACATTGGTTTATGCGCAAAGATCAGTGGTATGTTGGCTAGGTACCAGCTAAAAGTCTCATTTCATTGGAATGGAGAAGCACCATCCTTTAACAAGAACATGAAAATCTCCTGTATAAGGATTCATTAACTAGCAATGGAGATGTCCCAGACTGTGTTTTAGTATGAAGCTACTATTAACAGATTAGCTCTGAATATTTTTGACTCATGCTGGACCACAAATTACCTCCCGTTTCCTTATCTTCTACTAGTATTTCCAGTTTGAGTAGCCGCCAGGGAATTTCAGGATCATCGCCCATCACTGTAAGCGTAGCTTCAAATTCACCTTCAACACGAAACTTCACACGTCCATTGGCTTTAAAGAAAGGACAGGAATTTTAAGAGTAAAAGAACTCTTACTACTTCATACCTTCATGCAATGTGGACTGAACTCTCATTAATGACTTAAAAATAAAACCGTCCTTCAAACCAAAATCATTACCTATAAGACAAAGTTCAAAGAAATCAAAAACGTCCAATGTCAGAGAAACTTCCAAGCCTGTTTGTGAAGACACAGGCTGGGATGCTTTGGTGGAGACTGTTGCTTGCCGAAGAGCTTACTTCTCCACTCCTAACAACATCCAACCAATGCTTGCTGGCCTTCTTTATATATACAGCTGAGTACAATTAACTAACCGACACCCAACAACTGAGACATTAACAAATTCCCCACTTTTCTTTAAAATTAAATACATTTATATAAAACGAAAAAGAGACACAAAATAATGATACTTTTTTTTAAATCTTACATTACTATACCATCAACCTTCAACTGCACCAGCCATTAACACAATGTATAATCCCCCTTTGTTTGATAAAACCAAAAAAAATGTTTGAAGAATTACAAAGCGATCTTCAAAAAAATTTCCATTTTCCTAACTCATCATAACACAAAACAGCCCTCCTCGAGGACATCCAACAATTTCTTTCAACAAGCACCTCTTTGTAAAACAATCAGACAACTGATGACTTGCATCGACCCATTTTATTTTGGAAATTTCTTTCCAACATTTCTTTTATACTCGCGAGATCAATCCTCAACCTCTTTTCTGCACACTTTTTGTCAAATGGACATTGTCCCAGAGTGAATGGTTATCCATGTAGCAGTCCATAGGAAAACTTTTCTCCAATTGCCCCTTACATAAGATTCCTTTAAAATACTCGTTAAATACATACCCATATCTATCACTTCTATCAGTGTAAGTGTCTCAGCAGCTAAGGTGCTTTTAACTATCATCTTTATTTTCTTCGATTTCCAGACTAATGGACAACATTTATCATTTCTTCCCACCAAAAATATAATGAACCCTGCTGCGCTCGAATAACCATTGGGAAGATTAGTGTGTGAGGCGTCACTAAAAATGACTAATTTCATTTCTTCTAGATCACCCAATGCTGCAAACTTGAGTGTACATGTGTCTAAACTCAATTTCTTCAACGTCTTATTTGCTTTCAGCACTTCCCCAACAGTAGCATGTTTCAGCATGGTGCTCAATTCTAATACATCATAGAAAGCATCCGGCTTCATTTGTGTGCACAACCAGTTCAACTGCCCAATTAAGCTCCTTAACTGATCTGCTTCGTCCTTGGTTGCAGAATCATCCTTTTGAGAGCATCTGGCCCAATTTATTGGGATCCTGTTAACATTCTCTAAGTAAGAAGGTTGATTTAAGGTTACCCCCAACTTAATCTGCCTAATTTTATGTAGTTTATGTAGTTTTTTTATGTAGAGATACAGCACTGAAACAGGCCCTTCGGCCCACCGAGTCTGTGCCGACCAACAACCACCCATTTATACTAACCCCAAAATAATCCCATATGCCCTACCAACTATCTACACTAGGGGCAATTTATAACAGCCAATTTACCTTTCACCTGCAAGTCTTTTGGCGGTGGGAGGAAACCGGAGCACCCGGAGGAAACCCACGCAGACACAGGGAGAACTTGCAAACTCCACACAGTTCAACCCTCAATATTTAAAAGTTCCAGAAGCCCAACTTCCAATTTTAAATTCCTGTAGAACTTTTATCTACCACAGATTTCTCAAATTCCGCAGATCCTCCCCACAGAAAATGGTCTAATTGCATCAAGAAAATGCCTGCTAGTTTTTCCTTCATAGTAACAATAAAACATTGCCGGATCCGCGTTTAGCTGAATACAACCAATTTTTATAAAAGCAAAATACTGCAGATGCTAGAAATCTGAAATAAAAACAAGAAATGCTGAAAATACTCAGCAGGTATAATACCTCCTGCAATAGCAGGGGAAGGTGCCTTGGGAAGGGGTCTGAAAATTGTTTTCAATAATTTCAGAGCTTGACGTGCCCCGCCTTTTCTGTTTCGTTTTATTTTCTGTATTTGGTTATTTTATTTTAATTTTTTTTTAGTTTGGTTAGTTTTTTTTAAGTTTGGTTAGTTTGTTTCTACTGTGACTACCCACTGTTCCTGTTTTAAAATTTTTTTTTATTGTTTGTGCTTGGAGTGCTTTAGTCAATTCACACCCTCTCTGTACTAACACTGTCTTTCAGCACACCATTAATATACCTTTTGTCTTTGTTCCATGACCTTCTGGTCAGTTATTCTCTGTGACCTTGTCCTATCAACACCTCTCTTTTGTTATTTCTTGCCCCACCCCCGCTTTACTTGCTTAAAACCTTTTATATATCTAATATTTGTCAGTTCTGAGGAAGGGTCATTGACCTGAAACGTTAACTCTGCTTCTCTCTCCAGAGATGCTGCCAGACCTGCTGAGTATTTCCAACATTTCTTGTTTTTATTACAACCAGCTTTTAGTAGGACAGACCTAACTGAAAAATACCAGACCCTGGATGCATCGTTTAGCCCATAAACATACTTGAGCTTCCATAATTTCCCCTCTATATCTCCAGCTTCTTCTGTTGGCTTTAAAAATACCTCCCTTTGAAATTTCTCACCTTGCATGAGAATGCAAGGTGAGAAAAATGCTGCTTTGACGTCAATGGACTTACATTCCCTGGAGTGTGTCACTAAAAGGGCTAGGAAAATCCTCAAATTTGCTTTTCCTGCTGTTGGGGAGTCCACTCTAACTTCTTGTCGCCTAATCGTTCCTCAAATCCCCGAGCTACAAGTCTGGCTTTATACGTACTATCAGGAAGTACTTTCTCTGTACAGAACCATCTATGGGACAATACTGGTTGTCCTCCATCTGGCACCTCCGTGTATACGCCGAACTCTCTCCAACTGTCAAACTCTTTGTCTTGCACCCTTTCCCAACTTATCATCTAACTTGTTAGTAGCCACTAGAGCTTCTCTATCGTAAGGGCTCCTACTTCTTGTGGTGCTCTTCGCCTGCTCTCTGGCCCTTGCTCTTGTGAAACCACGTCCCCTACTAGATTTCCTATCCCTTTCTGGACTGCGACTACTCGACCTGTCCTCCTGCGACCAGACTTCTTTTCACAAGTTCATGACCTTTTCCTTGGACTATGATCATTTTCATGCCCACTGTCTGAACTTACACTATGTTTTCTGGCCTTCCACATTTTCACTTCCTTCTGCCAATCGATAGGTCTAATATCCTGTCCCTTGTCTTGCACATTCAGCCAATGTATATATGGCCCTGTGGTCTTTCCTGCCATTCCTATAATGGTGGCTTCCCTCCATTCACTAGCCCCTTCTGGCCCGGAAGTCACTCCAGTGCCAACTTTTGTTAGTTGACCTCTGGAATAAATGGCCTTATCTTGATCTTCACTATCACTTGGTCCACTCTCAGTCAGCCCGCTAGCTGCCACAATCTGTTGCTTGTAAAGGTCCAACATATGTGCATGTGAAGTAGATGGTGCATCATCAGTGTTCAGATTCTGTCAATATATAACCAGTACCAATAAGCCGCGACGAATGTACTCTAAAAGGTTTGGTTGCCATGTTGCAAAATTACCGTTTTGCCATCAATGCCTATAACTTTTCCTGGGCCTCTCCATTCTTTCTGCCCTTCTCTTTTGTAATACACCATGTTCCCGGTATTAAAATTCTTTTCTGATGGCCTGATCCGATACCTCAAAATTCTCTTTTTCTTTCCCTGAAACCTCTGCTCTTCTCCCTGCATGCATGGCATTCAAATGTTCCACAAAAATTGAACTAATTGCAGTCCCCTCCAAAGCCGGGGATGATCCCACATTACCCAAGGTATTTTCAGATTCCTGCCATAAACTAATTGATAGGGGCTGTAGCCCCCAAACATTTGAAGCTTGTTTTTCGCATGTACTGCCCATGACAGAGCAATTGCCAATTTACAATTTGTTTGGTCGGCTAAAATTTTGCGTAGCATTTCATCAATCACTGTGATTTCTCTCACAAATCCCATTACTAAAAGGACTTTCTGCTGCCGTGTGCATTGCTACAATATTCATATTTTCACACATACTCCTGAACTCATCATTGGCAAATTCTCCTCCATTGTCAGTTAGAAACCTAGCCGGTGCTCCCAGTTCCTTTCCTGTCCACTTTTCCATTATCTTGCCCACTATTACTTTTTTGTCTTTACTATAAATTACCATTGACAGACTGAATCTAGTCGCTATGTCTATAATCCCATACCTTCAAGTCCATTGCTACAGTTTCATTAAAGTCCCTTGCGAATGGGAGACTCACTACAGGTTGCGATGGGGTCCTCCTGTATTTTTTTTTACAGATATCACTTTTTTCATTGATATCCTCGATAAGTTTAGTGTAGTCATCATCTATTACCCCTGCATCTTTTAACAGAAACTTCAACCTATGACAAGGTGGATGTGCAAACTGTCAATGTAGTTTTGAACTAATTTGCCTTTTCTCCTTTAAGTCCCTACCCCCGGATGCCAGTAATACCTCTTCAACATCCTGCTTAAAGATGCTAGGTCTCTCTAAAGGAATACAATAATGTCCTGACTGTGTAAACTGCAAAGATACAGATTTCCCAAAGATAATTGCCTTATCATATTCCATATCCAATTTCATCAGAGCCTTTTTCATAGACAGTTTACCTAACAGCAAAGCTATTTCACTGGCTACTACACCTGTACTAATAAAATGGTTTACCCCCTGCTTTTTTTTTTTAAAACACAAAATTACCACTCTTTTTTCTTTGACCTTACTTCGGAATCCTTACTTAAAGAATCCATGTAACACTTTAACCAGTCCACTCCACATGCTGTGGACGTACACCCACTGTCTGGTACTGCACAACTGAACGAAACTGTGACTAGGACACTCACTACCTGACTGAAGCTTCTCACGACCAGTACAATTCCTTGTGATTTCTCAGTAGCGTCATCTTTGCCTTCCATGTCACATATCATCTCAAAAACCCTGTTATTCCTTTTTGGACAATGCAAGGCATAATAATATTTTGAGTCACATCGGAAGCACCTGTTGGCCACTCCTTGCTTATTCCTGGGGTCCATCTTTCGGCCATAATTGCCCAATTCCTGCCATCTGTTATAGCTGTCAAAAGGGTCTCTATCCTCATTCGTTTTGTTTGTGTTCTTCTTTCGTACTGACTTTTGGGCCCCATATTTAAAAAGCCTCGAAATGCTGCTAACATTGTATCCTCCACCTTTTGTGTCACCGCTGAAGAGCCCATTTGCACCATAAAAGTGGACGGAAAGGAATGTTTTCTCAAAATGTTTTCAGGGCGTCTGTAATCTGATCAAAGAGCGTATCTCTTTCTTTGAATCTAACTGCGGTTAATACCAAGAACCTATCCATGTTCGATATCCTAGCACCAACCCAACAATTTGAAGGCAAGTAGTGATTTAGGAATTTCTAAGTAGAATGGCTGCAACCTTGCATATAGTCGGTTAAACTCCATAATATATTCTTCCATGGAAGAACCATCCATTTTTCTAAATTTATCAAAGTCTGACCATACCTCATAGGCACTCAATAATTCATCTTTCATATAAATTTTATCCATACATTTTCAAGAAATTGTCCAAATCTTCCTCATTGTCCAAATGATGAGCCTCTTGCTCCAAGAACACTTTGCCTCTGATTTTGCTTCTGGCAGAAAGTGAAAGTGCAAGAGCTATTCCTTGCTTCCTTTTTGGCAAAGATGTAATCCATGTCCATAGATCAACTTCATTCTTTCATTGATGGTAATGTTCGGCTTAACAAAACAGCAGTGGAAAATCATATCCCAACACCTTACACCTGATTTTAGTCATCTTTCTTCAAAATAAAAAACTCCAATTACAGCCTTCTCAAAAAAAACTCCAATTCTAATCTCCTGCCTGGAAACAAATCTTAGTCTCCAATCTTCACTTTCAGACAACCATCCTCTGTTACCAATGCTAGAGAAACTTCCAAGCCCATTTGTGAAAAAGACATTGAGACTAGGATGCTTTGGTGGAGACTGTTTATTGCCTACCAAAGAGCTTACTTCTCCACTCCGAACAACACCCAGCCAGTACTGGCTGGCTCTTCTTTATATATACACATCTGAGTACAATTAACGAATCAACAACCAACACTTGTTCACCCTATTACCTTCAACTACTAGGTATTTAACATCCATTAACAGAATATATTAGACACTAACATCCAACTATATAATTGAACAGCATTTTTAATGTGAAAGCAGCCTCATGTTTTATCCATGCAAGAAAAATGTAGTTTTACATTGATGTCACAGGAATGGACAAACAGGCTTGCAAGATACACTAAAGAAAATAATCCACACAGTTTACTTTTAGATCAGATGCTAATAATCTTCTGCATTAAACCTCAGCCTAGGCCACTACCAGAGTAATGATCACTTTATAGAGTCTTAGAATCATTGCAGCACAGAAGGTGGCCATTCAGCCCATTGAGTCCATACCAGTTCTCTGTAGAGCAATCCAATCAGTCCCTTCCCCTGCAAGTTTATTCCCCTCAAGTGCCCATCCAATTTCCTTTTGAAATCATTCACCGTCTCTGCTTCCATCACCCTCCTAGGCAGCAAGTTCCAGGTCATTACCACACGCTGCGTAAAAAAGCTCCCTCCAGCATCTCTGGACCATAACCTTAAATCTCTGTCCCCTAGTCCTTGTACCATCAGCTAATAAGCACAGCTTTCCTTTGTCTACCTTATCCAAACCGGTCATAAACTTGTACACCTCTATCAAATCACCCCTTTCTCCTCTGCTCCCAGGAGAACAACCCCAGCTTCTCTAATCTAGCCGTTTGGTTTAAATCCCTCATCCCTAGAACCATTTTGGTAAATCTCCTCTGCACCCTCTCAAGGACTCTCACATCCTTCCTGAAGTTTGGTGACCAGAACTGGGCGCAATACTTGAGTTGTGGCCTAATCAGAGCTTTATAAAGGTTCAGAATAACTTTCCTGTTTTTGTACTCAATATCTCTCTTTATGAAGCCCAAGATCCCACACACTTTGCTAACTAGTCTCTCAATATGTCCTGCCACCTTCAGAGATCTATGCACATGAACCCCCAGGACCCTCTGTCCCTGCACACTCTTCAGAACTGTGCCATTTTGTCTATATTACCTCTCCCTAACCTTTCTGCCAAAATGCATCACCTCACACTTCATTTATTCAGCTCATGATCATTAAGTGGAGCACTTTGTAAACCCCATATGTTCTACCTCCATAAATAACAAAATTCTAACATTTCACCAGGCAGCTGAACATTTAACTTATCAAACATCGTCAATATTCTTTAATGTCTTAATAGTGAATGTTAAACATGGAGGAAGGACAATTTAATTTTCTAACCAAACTGAGGTTTGAGTCTAGTATAATTAAATGACCATCAGCATAATTGAACGAGCAACAAAATTGAGAGGAAATGTTTTTGTGAGAAAATAAAGTTTATGATTGCACAATGTAAATGTCCAGGGCATGTTTTTGTTGACCAGGGCCTTTTAAAAATAGAACTGTAAACTAAAACTTAACTCATAAATTGAAATGAGTTTGCATCACTTTTCTCTCAATAATGGGAATCCGATTTATGTGGTATGTTTTCAATCTGAGACCTCAGAATAGAGGAAACTGCAAGACTATCAGATTTCTGCTTTTAACTAACTAGCAAATTAACAGCTTACATTTATATAATGCTATTAATGTATAAAAACCTCCTATGTGCTTCACAGATGCGTAACAAGACAGAAATTGACAATGAGCCAAAGAAGATATTAGACGGGTGACTAAAAACCTGGTCAAAGAGGTAAGTTTTAAAAAGGAGAGAAGTAGAGAGGTTTAAGGAGGGCCTGGAGAGGTGAAGATGCAAAAACCAATGGTGGAGTGAATGAGTGGGAGATGCACAAGAGGTCAGAGTTGGAGCAGGTTTCAGAGATAGGAAGGGGAAAGTTATGAACAGATCTGAACATGAGAATAAGAATTTGAAATTGGAGCAATGGGAGACCGGAAGCCAATGCAGGTTGGCAAGCTCAGGGTTGATTGATAAGTACGACTTTATGTAAGATACGATGAAGACAGCAGAGCTTTGGGCGAGCTAATAACATGAAGGTGGGGGATAGGAGGATGGTCAGGAGAGTATTGCAATATTTGCATCTGGAGGTGGCAAAGGCATGGATGAGGTTTTCAGCAACAGATTTGCTAATGCAGCGGTGGAAATAAGCAATGTTATGGTGGTAGAAGTAGGCAGTTTTAGTGACAGAAAGGATGTGGGGTCAGAATCTCAGCTTGGAGTCAAATAGTATGCCAAGGTTGCAGACAGTTAACTTAAACTTGAGATCACAGCCAAGGAAGGGTGTGGGGCAAGAGTACGAAGTATGAAGATAATGCCATTGGTATTCCCAACATTTAACTGGAGGAAACTGCAGCTCATCCAAGAATGAATGTTGGACAAGTAATCTGACAACACAAAGGCAGTACGGGGATCGAAAGAGTTGGTAGAGAGGTTATTTTCCTTTAGGTAGGTGACAAGGTTGAAGCATTTGCATCCAGCTTCAGCTACAAGTGCCGAGTGGGCGATCCATCTCTGCCGCCTCCTAAGGTCTCCTGCATCACAGATGCCAGCCTTCAGTCAAATCGATTCATTCCATGTGATCTCAAGCAACAGCTGAAGGCACTGGATATTGCAAATGCTGTGGGCTCTGACAACATTCCGGCAATAGTACTGAAGACTTGTGCTCCAAAACTAATCATGCCCCTACCAAGCTGTTCCAGTACAGCGACAACACTGGCATCTACCCAGCAATGTGGAAAATTTCCCAGGTATGTCCTACTTTTTGTGTGCAGGACAAGTCCAACCTGGCCAATTACCGCCCCATCAGTCTATTCTCGTTCATCAGCAAAGTGATGGAAGGTGTCGTCAACAGTGATATCAAGTGGCACTTACTCAGCAATAACCTGCTCAGTGACGCTAAGTTTGGGTTCCGCCAGGGCCACTCAACTTCGGACCTCATTACAGCCTTGGTCCAAACATGGACAAAAGAGCTGAGCTCCAGAGGTGAGGTGAGAGTGACTGCCCTTGAAATCAAGGCAGCATTTGACCGAGTGTGGCATCAAGGAGCCCGAGCAAAACTGCAATCAATGGGAATCGGGGAAAACTCTCAGCTGGTTGGAGTCATAACTAGCACAAAAGGAAGATGGTTGCTGTCATCCCAGGACATCACTGCAGGAGTTCCTGAGGGTAGTGTCCTAGGCCCAACCATCTTCAGCTGCTTCATCAATGACCTTCCCTCCATCATAAGGTCAGAAGTGGGGACGTTTGCTGTTGATTGCACAATGTTCAGTACCATTCGTGACTCCTCAGATACTGAGGCAGTCCATGTCCATATACAGCAAGACCTGGACAACAGTCAATTTTTTTTTCTACAATTGACGGAGTTTGCAATGGAAGTTTTGTTAACACAAGGCAAAACTTTATAAATGTTTCAGGCGTCAAGATTGGCAGCTTTGGTTGCCCACAGTAGTGGCTCTTTGGCACTCGTACCACATAAATAATACTAAGCCGTACAAAATTCTTACCAACAGTAAGGTTTGCCAGCTGTGGAGGCAGGTCTGTTGTCACTAGTCGGTGTCTCAGAATTTGATTGAGCTGATGAAGTGTGGATTGTTTCTCACTTTTCGTTATTGGATTTGGAGGAATGATTTTATCCTATTGTCAATATGAGCAATACAAATTTCAGAAATGTTTATCATAATTTAATTAGAAGCCACATTCTAGCATTTACAACTTAAGCTTCAATATAAACACTAAAAATCAGGTGTATATGCAAATATTAATGCCCACACAATTGTAACCATTTTAAATAAAGTAGGCTGAATTTTCCCAGTTCTTTGGAGACTGACTGGGAGTTGGGAGGGCTGGCAACATTGCAGAGGAAGGTATCGGGAGAGCAGCCTGATATCTTCCCACTGCCATGGCATATTGCCAACAAGGGAACCTTAGCGGCGGAGCATAATTAAGGGCCACTTCCTATCCCCATGGGCATTTTGCCTGTGTTGGGAGGGCCTGCCACTGTGTGGGGAGACCGCCAGGTAAACCCTGGTGGCCTCCGAGCGGGTTACTTGGGGAGGGGGGGGGGGGGGGTGGGGGGGTGGGGCGGAGGGGGAGGCAGAAGGCTCCTTGATGAGTGTTCCATGGCCCATTGTGGGGGGACCCCCCCCCAGCAGCAATGGCCTCCCACATGCCTCCGTCATCACCGCCACTAGAATTACCCAATAACTCCCAACCTCCAATCGCCGGGGCCTGCCTGGCTCACCCCAGATTCCTCAGGAAAAACTTACATGTTTTTGAGGGCACCTCACCGTTGAGCCTCCCTCATGCTGCAGCCTCAGCAGAGGCCACCACTAACGGTGGCACTACGAAGGCTGCTGATCTGCCAGCCCTCTGATTGGGCCGGCAGCTCTGGCGTGGGGAGTGCCTTCCTCAATTGGACGGCAGCCCTGACAGTGGGCTGTTAATTGGTCGCCACTGGCAAATTGCTGCCCCAGGGTCCTGACACCAGCTGCAGCAGGGTCGGCTCCTGTGTTCAGCCCTAGCAGCGGCACTTCATCCTGTCTGACAAAATTCAGCCCAGTAAGTTTACAGAAACTGTTGTTTCTCTGCATGCATCCATGTGAAATAACTATACATTGATAGTCAACATATGCATTACCCATTAACTATACTGAATAGGTTAGTCCTGCAGAGGGATTGATTTTTTTTTTTAAACTGGGCATCTCCCAAGATCATAGAATTTTATTGCACAGTGCCTTCCACTTTGGCCCATTCCTCTGTCCTGTTCTCCTATGTACTTAAATTTATTTTCTTTTTCAACTATTTACTCACTCCCCTGTTATAAACTATTACAGATTCTGTTTTCACCAGTGTTTCTGATTGGGCATATCATGTCCAAAAAATTGCAGAGAAAAGAAAATTCCTAACCTCACCCTTCATTCTTTTGGTGCTGATTTTAATTTGTGCCCTCTGTTACAAACTCACTGACCAGTGGAAACAGTCTCTCCCTTTTCACTCTATTATAATCCTTCATTATTCTGAAGTCAAGCCAATACACACAGCCTAGTTAAGAACATCCTTAACCGGTATAAGCTCCTATTAGCTAGAAAAAAAAATAAAACAATCAAGTTGGCTAATTAATAGAAAATCAGAAGTCAAAATAAAACAAGTTACAACACAAAGAACTCCACTATAATAAATAAAACACAATCCTGTTCTTATGAACTTAGTCCAATGGCTCACCCGAATACAAGTGGGCAGGCGAGGGTACGACCCGGTAGTTAAAACATCAATAGCAAATGGAATTGCAAAGCTTGGTAGGCGTGCATGAACCAAAGCATCTCTTGCCAATGATGCCATTCGATCAGCAGTGTCCACAAAGATGAATGCCTGCTGATCCAAGAAATTTGATATCATCTACATGTAAAAAAAAAAGAAAAAGAATTAATGATGTGCACAGTGCAATGAAACTGAACAACATTATGACTATCAACAAAACTGAAATAAGGAGCTGCTCTCAAGGTTGGTGCCTTTGAACCCAGTGGTGTCTAAAGTCACTCAGAGGCACAATTAATTGGGCTTACTGCATTAGGCTATAGCAAGGAATTTAAATAGTATGAAACATGAATTCTTTTGATAACCAAATGAGTTGCCCAATCTAAACTTGATATGAAGGGTGAAAGAGTCACCAAGGTGCTGTCCACTTTCAAGTGTTTGTATTGCCAGTTAACACTGATGATTTGGTTCTCAGAAGATAGGGATAAAAGACATGTTCTGCCACCTCATTTTACATTGTGACTAAAACCAAGGCATCACTTGTTATTTGATAACTTCAGGGATATCAGGTACTACACAAAAATAATTATTGAATGAGGCAGTGTCCCAGTGAGGTTTTCCCCCTTCACACCCCCACTCCCACTTTAGATGACAACTAATTTGGATAGCGAAAGCCTCTAAGTCTCACAATGTTCAAATGTTTTTTGCTGTAGACTAAACATGTAAATCCAATTAACAGTGGTTTATAGAATATTGTTTATTTTACCAAAATTCTTTTCAGAGCAGACAATAACCTGGAATAAAGCCATCAACCAAAAACTGACAGAAACTTGCATCTGGAACTAAATCACACGATAAGCAATTATTTCCCAAAGGAGCAAAATTAATTGGAGACCCAGTAACCCACAATTCTCTTACACATTTCCTTCTAGCTGGTTATAGAGTACTAGTGGAGGATAAGATAAAAGGGCCCAAACTGTCTTCTCAATCAGGGGGAAAAAATGCTAGGCTTCTATTCATGTAGTATCTTATTAGAAGTGCTGTAAATTTACATGGATTAATGACTTTTGATGTACTGTCATTGTTATGTAATCAAATGTCACCGCTAATCTGAGCACAGCAAGATTCCACAACAGCAATGAATTAAATGATCAATGAGTCTGTTAGCTGCAATACTTGCTGAAGGACAAATGTTTGCCAAGGTAATCAGGCAGAATCAACATGGTTTTGTGAAAGGGAAATCATGTTTCACCAATTTATTGGAGTTCTTTGAGGGAGTTACATGTTTAGTTTAGTTTAGAGATACAGCACTGAAACAGGCCCTTCGGCCCACCGAGTCTGTGCCGACCATCAACCACCCATTTATACTAATCCTACACTAATCCCATATTCCTACCACATCCCCACCTGTCCCTACATTTCCCTACCACCTACCTATACTAGGGACAATTTATAACGGCCAATTTACCTACCAACCTGCAAGTCTTTTGGCTTGTGGGAGGAAACCGGAGCACCCGGTGAAAACCCACGCAGACACAGGGAGAACTTGCAAACTCCACACAGGCAGTACCCGGAATTGAACCCGGGTCGCTGGAGCTGTGAGGCTGCGGTGCTAACCACTGCGCCGCCCCTAGTGCTGTGGATAAAGGGGAACCGGTGGATGTATTGTACTTAGATTTCCAGAAGGCATTTGATAAAGTGCCATGTCAAAGGTTATTGCAGAAAATAAAAGCTCATGGTGTAGGGGGTAACATATTGGCATGGATAGAAGATTGGCTAGCTAACAGGAAACAGAGAGTAGGCATAAATGGGTCATTTTCTGGTTGGCAAGATGTAATGAGTGGTGTGCCACAGGGATCTGTGTTGGGGTCTCAACTTCTTACAATTTACATAAATGTCTTGGATGAAGGGACCGAAGCTATGGTTGCTAAATTTGCTGATGACACAAAGATAAGTAGGAAAGTAAATTCAAGGGCGGCACAGTGGCGCAGTGGTTAGCACCGCAGCCTCACAGCTCCAGCAATTCTGGGTACTGCCTGTGCGGAGTTTGCAAGTTCTCCCTGTGACCATGTGGGTTTTTGCCAGGTGCTCCGGTTTCCTCCCACAGCCAAAGACTTGCAGGTTGATAGGTAAATTGGCCATTATAAATTGCCCCTAGTATAGGTAGGCGGTGTGGGGATGTGGTAGGAATATGGGATTAATGTAGGATTAGTATAAATGGGTGGTTGGTGGTCGGCACAGACTCGGAGGGCCGAAGGGCCTGTTTCAGTGCTGTATCTCTACATAAATAAATAAATAAGAAACATGGTGAACTCCCTGTTTTTCTTCAAAGTGAAATGTGATCTTAAATATCAGTTTAATGTTTCAACTGAAAGACAGCACCCTGAACAACACATGACTTTCTCAACACCGGATTATGTGCTCAAGTCCTGAAGTGGTGCTCGAAGCCACAACCTGACTCAGATGAAGACTGCTACCAGCTGAGCAAGCTTACGCAGACCAACTGCATCCTGCTGCAATGGTTCAGACAGTTCTTTGGGACCACTCAGAGATCAGCAATGCCCACTTGGTTGTTAGTAAAGACCAAATTCCAATGGATGTTAAACTTGTGGCATACAAAAATTATGTTCAACCATTTTGACAGATTCAAACTCCTATGCTCACAACAAAAATTCCCCATTCATCGATGTGCTACTCGATCCAGGACCAAGTTATCAGGTGAACTGAAAACAAAAATAGTAAATTACTGCAGGAGGGAGGCCTCCAGCCTCAATCAACCTGTCACTAACCGCCTTGAGCTCTTGTTATCAGGGAAGTTATTCCCTGATGTCCTGGCCAATATTTAGCACTTAATCAGCATCACTAAAGCAGATTATCTGGTCATTGTCACATTGTTGTTTGTGGATGCTTGTTGTACGCAAATCAGCTGCTACATTCCATACATTACAACAGTGACTACAATTCAAAACTACCTCATTGGCTTTGGGACATCCTGAGGTTTCAAAAGACAGTATATAAATATAAGGTTGGTGACAAATGACAAGCTGTCCCATGTAGGTCCTTCTGAAATGCCGTAGTCTCAAATTAAATGCAAGCTCTGATGCTCACTGTCACACTTGAAAAGCCAACTTGGTAAGCCACGTTGGTTACATTTAACGTTATCTTAATGCAAACTTAGGAGTCCTTACGTCTGGGCTGTTAATTTGTGCCCAAGCTCTCTTTTCGGGGAGAGTATGCTCTTCATATTGCCCAAACAAAAACTCATCAGTGTGGATCTCTCAGTAGCTGCATTTGGAGATGGTAACAAGACACCCAGTGAATGAAAACACACTGGGTAACTCCAAGCAAAAGAAAATAACTATCACAAAAAAATCTAATACTCCACATCTGGGGAGAAGGCAAGGGAATGGAACTGAGGGAATTACTCTCTCAGAGAGCCAGTACGGACACAATGGGCTGAATGGCTTTCTTCTGCATTGTAACGATTCTGCGATCTGGGTAAACTAGTAATAGGTCACTGGATCATAGCACTCTTACCGCACATTTCTCCACCTTTCCAGCATTACTTGCCCATTTTACCAATGCTAGCAGACGAACAAAGAGTTGACGTGTTCGACTAGCAAACTGAACAATTTCAATTTTCCTGTGGAAGGAAGCAAACATGCTAGTAATTTTTCAAATTTCATCACTTTCAAAAATGAAGTGTGCTTTCATACAAAGTAGAAAATTAACTTGCCTTATCCCTTTCTGAATTTTCGCACCAACTGTTCATTATATTTAAAAGTACATTAAATTTCAGCATTAAAGACAGTTAAGTAACTTGCGACCATTCATCATGCAATGTTAAACTCCAAAAAGCTTGTTATAGAAAGATAAGGCTGCAGGCTATATTTACTCAGTTTCACATTTACTGTGCAGAGTAAAAGGATTACAAACATGTAGCTCCTCACACAAATCCCCCTCCTAGTCCCAGTGAGTGTCTGCTTTTAAGTGCTCAACTAAAACCCCAATTAACTCCCTTAACCTGCATATAATCACACAATTAACTTGCAATACGTGTCAAAAGGCAATCAACAGTGACCCTGGTAGTTATTCCTCTTGTGGGGAATTGTGTAGCCACCACTCTGCCTCCCCACATAAACATGCAAGATTAGCATCTTATCATTCTGCAACACTGATGATCCAAAGCAGTTGAACAATACACCAGCCTTGAGCTAACTATTCCAACATGCTTAATCTTGTAAACTGTATTTCTGAGCAAATATATGAGATATGGTTACAGTTGTTTAGTGCTTGTGGTACTGCACTAGCAACTCAGAGTCCAGAGTTCATATCCCACCATGGCAAATCATGAAGTTGAATACAATGAAGTTGGTAAGTTGTGGGCTCACATCTGGAAGTGACCATGGAAGCCAGTGGATTCTAAACCTAACAGGCTTATATTTGTCTTACCACCCTACATGGTCTGTCTTACCTGCAACTCCGGTCCCGTACTACTTGGTTGACTCAACAACCTCAGTACAACAAATACCAGCTTGCCAGAAGGCTCCACATCGCAAGGACAGATAAAAAAAAACCTTAAGTTCTGTCTAGAGAATCTTACTCAAAAAAAGAGTGAAGCAGTTGTCTTTTGCAGAACAGGAACACACATACTGATCAGAGGGAAACATTTGACAAAGGGATTAATAAGAAGTGCATATAGGTGGATGACAAAGCAAATGTGTATGCTATTTTCAGCAGTTATTGTGGGCCGTTCAGCAATGGCATCAATCCATGTGGAGAATTTAAATATGTGGAGTCAAGGTCTGAATCCAAATAGACAACAGGGTGGCATGAGAACAGGCACTGAATTACTCCAGCAAGTCCAGGAAGGGATGTTTTCAGAACATGTTGCATTTGAGGTCCAACTTAATTATTTGGGAATGATGCCAAAAAGCGATATATCGCTGTAATTTTAGCATACATAATTCAGCTAATATCCTAATGCATCAGGACAATGTTTCTGTCACTAGAGACTTGCAGTAAGCTGCACAGTCAAAAAAGCACAACCTAAATGGTCAAAAGTAGACATCTCATTTAAATTCACTCCATGGGTCCTGTGGATGTTTCACCATATTATTCACCAATTATTTTCCAATTTCTCCTGAAGGCATCATTCCTTGATGGGATACAGGTCCATGGGTGCCAGAACTCTCCAATACTTCACCCAAATACTCAACATCATTGATCATGTTCAAACCTCAACAGTCAATACTGGCAGGCAATTTGAGTAAGTGGAGGAGAAAATCACACCCAAGCCAATTCCTGCCCTAACCCAACATCCACACCTGCCTTTGCAACAAAGGTGCAAACAGGAGCAGGAACCCCGATTTTCTCCTCGCTAACTCAGGAATGGTAAAGCCAATTATAGCTCTTCTACCGCCAACCCTGCTGAGATCAGTTAACTCAGCACGACCACCAATTAATCTGGGAGCATCTTGGTCTGGAATGGCTTAACAATCCACTGACTACACTCACTCACTGAGCCACTGGGGAGTCATTGTGTAGTGTTCTTGGAACAACAGTATGATGCCCTGGACCTGAAAACAATTAAATGCTAAATTCCTCCTATCCAGTGGCTTATGCCCTATATCACGACAATATTTTTGTTATTTGCAAGCAAATTATGAGTTCAATTAATAAACATGATTGGCAACAAGAACATTTAAACTAATGTAGAATCTGTAGATACTTACTCAGATAATCTTTTAGAACTGTATATTGTCTCAATTTTTTAAAATAAAGCAGCCTTTTTTTTTAAAGATACTAAATACATGAAAAAAAGCAAGCTGAAAGCAGTCACTTACCGTTCCATGTCAGTCTTTCGAGGCAACCTAAAAAAAAAACTCAAGTTACTTACTGATGCAAATGAATGCTCTGCAAATGTTTTACTCACAACTATATACTTTAGCTACACAGTCCATTCATCACAGTTCCAAACTACATTTATCTATTACTCCTAGTGATATAAAACATCTGAGAACTTTTTCATGGTAAAAAGGCAGTAACCAAACACAAAAGTGAAGATATAGGTTTTTGAGAAGCTTTCCAAAGACTAAGTGATTTTGAAAGAGAGCTCCAGAGGACAGGGCACAATGGCCGAATCATGTTTAGACCTCTCTCATCCAAACGTTTCCCAGAAATGTTTATAATTTCTATTGTCTGCAATTGTGAAACCCCCAACTGAGTGATAAACAATCACTTCTTGTATCAAAGATCTATTAATTGCAACAAAGTCACAGACAGACAGAAAGTCATGAATGGAATTTTATTTTGTGATGGAAGACTTTGTTAGCAAAGAACCATGTTGCAACAATATCATATTCATGCCACCAGAAGCTCATCAGTGAAATATATAAAAGATGAGCTCTCTCTAGTGAAAAATGCACATAGTACAATGTTAAATATATTAAACAATTTTAATAAAAACAGAGTGTGCTGGAAATACTCAGCAGGTCTGGCAGCATCTGTGGAGAGAGAAACAGAGTTAACTTTTCAGGCCTGTGACCTTTCATCAGAACGCTTTTTCTCTCCCCACAGATGCTGCCAGACCTGCTGAGTATTTCCGGCACTTACTGTTTTTATTTCAGATTTCCAGCATCCTCAGTATTTTGCTTTTATTCAACAACTTTAAGCTTGTTTTGTTTTTTGTCTGGAAGAGATAAGCTTGTTTTGTATAGATCCCAGATCCGAGACCAAGCAAATTGCTAATGTGATATACCCAAGATGAATAAAAACCTTCACATTTGATATTCCAGTCAATATAACACATTAAAAAGGTTTCCCTTTTTAAAATAAAACAAACTTTTAATTCAGGTCTAACTAGGTTTCAGACTGTCCAAATAAGCGCAAGATCAGTCAGTTGTAAATACAAAAGCAATTGAAAAATAGTCATATGTCAAATATTTGAATACTTCATAACTCACCCATGTCTGATAATCCTGTACTAATTCATAGGTTTTCAAATTGTAATAAGTATTGGCATAAAGCCACATTTTATCTTCAGTAGAAAAGTTCTCTGAAAAAGATACCTTGCCCATTCTACTTTTATTTAATGCAAGTCACGTTATTAATAACCCTCAAGGGTTTAATAGCAGTCAGATGCTTAAAATGACAATATCAAGTACAAGCTTATTCTGTTTTAAATATAATTTTATGACTGACATTCATTAAAGATATTGTAACTATAAATACAACATTTTATAGGATGAAACAGAGCAAACAGGTCTTATTTATTTTGGAATATATATTCAGCTAATATATACTTTCATTGAATTGCTAAGGTTTATAAATGTTCCATTTTTCCCAAATCTGTTTCTGATTTGCAGAACAGTAAACTCACCAGAATTAGCATGGTTGAAATTGCTGATTCAGTTAATCATTTCATTACCAATTCAGAATAATGGCAGATACTTTATTATGTACCGACTTCATTAGAAGTTTAAAGGCCTGTTACAGAAGGCTACTGATATTACTACCATAATAAAATAACAATTTTAAGTCAATTATATGGCCAATTATTCACAATATAAGGTGAAAATGTATTTTAAATGTGAATCCTTTACACCAGTCCTTGATGTGCTGTGCATGCAGGATTTTGCAGAATGTTGTACTGCTACATCATACTTTAATCAACCTCAGCAATTAACACTGATTAATTATTCCATTCACTGCTCTGTCACAATTACTGGATAATTTTTTGGAACAAATTTAGGTATAAACACATGATAGCCAAGGTCTAGCTCCGTTGGGCTGGCTATGTTGTTAGCATAGATGGACTGACTAGATTGCTCCATGGAGAGCCCCTTGGACGCAATGGGCCAAATGGGCTCCTTCTATGCCATAAATGACTATGACTCACAGTTGACGAAGCAGGTGTTTTATAGAAAACTGATGGATAGCAAAAGAAAGCAGAGTCAACAGCAAAGATACCATAAGGACACACTGAAGAGTCACTTGAACATATGAATTAGGAGCAAGAGTAGGCCACTCGGCCCCTCAAGCCTGCTCCACCATTCAACAAGATTATGGCTGATTTGACTGTAACCTCAACTTCACATTGCCGCTTACCCCGATAACCTTTCACCCCTTGCTTATCAAGAATCTATCTACCTCTGCCTTAAAAATATCCAAAGACTCACAACCCTCAGAGAAAAGAATTTCTCCTCCTCTTTGTCTTATATGGGCGACGCCTTATTTTTAAACAGTGACCCCTAGTTCTAGATTCTCCCACAAAGAGAAACATCCTTTCCAAATCCACCCTGTCAAGACCCCTCAGGATCTCATATGTTTCAATCAAGTCGCCTCTTATTCTGCTAAACTCCAGCGAATACAAGCCTAGCCTGTCCAACCTTTTCTCATCAGACAATCCACTCATTCCAGGTATTAGTCTAGTAAACCTTCTCTGAACTGCTTTCAATGCATTTACATCCTTCCTTAAATAAGGAGACCAATACTGTACACAGATGTGATCTCACCAATGTCCTGTATAACTGTAACACAACCTCCCTACTTTTGTATTCAATTCGCCTCGCAAAAACAATAACATTCTGTTAGTTTTCCTAATTACTTGCTGTACCTGCATACTAACCCTTTGCTATTCATGCACGAGGACACCCAGATCCCTCTGCATCCTCTCACCATTTAGATGATATGCTTTTTTATTCTTCCTGCTAAAATGGCCAATTTCACATTTTTCCCACATTATACTCCATTTGCTAGATCTTTGCCCAATCACTTAACCTATCTAGATCCCTGTGCAGCCTCCTTCTGTCCTCTTCAGAAATTACTTTCCTACATATCTTTGTGTCACTCCTAAAGTGTGGTGCCCAGAATTGGACACAATGCTCCAGCTGCGGCCGAACCAGTGTTTTATAAATAGCGCCCTACTAAATTCACGGCCGTGAAAAATGTGTCATGGATTGTGAAATCTTGGGTCCTCTGTGAAATTGACTACTTTGCAAACTTCACACATTTTACTAATTGACACAAGGCTGAACCCGCTGATTGGTAGATGAGGGAGGGCTTCCGGTGCAGTCTCAAGTGTTAGCAGACAAGCTAGCATGCCAGAATGAGCAAATCAAAAACAGCCACAACCATTACTGCAGCACATCAACTGAAGGAATTTGGAAGCCAAATTCTGCATTCCGATGGGGGCATACTGTTTTGTACATGCTGCAATGTTTTGTTGGATCACATACTGCAGGCAACGGTTCAGCACCACTTACAGTCCGAAAGCCATCGCAGCAGAAAGAGAGCATCCGACACCACACTGCGGGAAAATGAACACACTAAAAAGCAAGGAATGATTTCATCTCTTTTTAAGAAGTCAACGGAGAGCTCAGAAAATCGTCAGTTGGTTACAATGGAACTTGTGGATACTTCTGCAAGTGCCAACATAACATTGGAAAAACTTGATCACCTAAGTGAGTATCTTGTGGGTATTCATTCAACATAATGTGCAAAATGGTGGTTGTGTGCCAAGTATAGATAAATGACAGGACTACCTACCGAAGGTTTTTGCAACGCATTGAGATGAACTCTATGGACTGCAAAATCCCCCACCTGGCAAGGCTAGCACAGCTCTATCTGACAATTAGAGTCATAGAGTTGTACAGCACAGAAACAGGCCCTTCGGCCCATCGTGTCTGTGCCGGCCATCAAGCACCTAACTATTCTAGTCCCATTTTCCAGCACTTGGCCCATAGCCTTGTATGCTATGGTGTTTCAAGTGCTCATCTAAATACTTCTTAAATGTTGTGAGGGTTCCTGCCTCTACCACCCCTTCAGGCAGCATATTCCAGATTCCAACCACCCTCTGGATGAAAATTTTTTTCCTCAAATCCCCTCTAAACCTCCTGCCCCTTACCTTAAATTTATGCCCCCTGGTTATTGACACTTCTGCTAAGGGAAAAAGTCTCTTCCTATCTAACCTATCAATGCCCCTCATAATTTTGTATACCTCAATCATGGTCCCCCCTCAACCTTCTCTGTTCTAAGGAAAACAACCCTAGCCTTTTCGGTCTCTCTCCATAGCTGAAATGCTCCAGCCCAGGCAACATCCTGGTGAATCTCCTCTGCACCCTCTCCAGTGCAATCACATCCTTCCTACAGTGTGGTGACCAGAACTGTACACAGTACTCCAGCTGTGGCCTAACTAGCATTTTATACAGCTCCAACATAACCTCCCTGCTCTTATATTCTATGCCTCGGCTAATAAAGGCAAGTATCCCATATGCCTTCCTAACCACCTTATCTACCTGTGCTGCTGCCTTCAGTGATCTATGGACAAGTACACCAAGGTCCCTCTGACCTTCTGCACTTCCTAGGGTCCTACCATCTATTGTATATTCCCTTGCCTTGTTAGTCCTCCCAAAATGCATCACCTCACACTTCTCAGGATTAAATTCCATTTGCCACTGCTCCGCCACTAATTTTCGTGTCATCTGCGAACTTACTCATCATACTTCCTATATTCACGTCTAAATCATTAATGTACACTACAAACAGCAAGGGTCCCAGCACCGATCCCTGTGGTACACCACTGGTCACAGGCTTCCACTCGCAAAAACAACCCTCGACCATTACCCTCTGTTTCCTGCCACTAAGCCAAGTTTGGATCCAATTTGCCAAATTGCCCTGGATCCCATGGGCTCTTATCTTCTTAACCAATCTCCCATGCGGGACCTTATCAAAAGACAGAATGAAGTCCATGTAGACTACATCAACTGCTTTATCCTCATCTACACATCTAGTCACCTCCTCGAAAAATTCAATCAAGTTAGTTAGACATGATCTCCCCCTGGCAAAGCCGTGCTGACTATCCCTGATTATTCCCTGCCTATCCAAGTGGAGATTAATCCTGTCCCTCAGAATTTTTTCCAATTGTTTCCCAACCACTGATGTTAGACTCACCGGCCTGTAATTACTTGGTCTATCCCTGCTATCCTTCTTGAATAATGGTACCACATTCGCTGTCCTCCAGTCCTCTGGCACCTCTCCCGTGGCCAGAGAGGATCTGAAAATTTGTGTTAGAGCCCCTGCTTTCACCTGCCTTGCCTCACATAACAGCCTGGGATACACCTCATCTGGGCCCGGGGATTTATCCACTTTTAAGCCCGCTAAAACATCTAATACTTCCATGTTAATATGTTCAAGTATATCACAATCCCCCTCCCTGATCTCTACACCTACATCGTCGTTCTCCACAGTGAAAACAGATGAAAAGTAATCATTTAAAACCTCACCTATGTCCTCCGGCTCCACACACAGATTGCCACTTTGGTCCCTAATGGGCCCTACCCTTTCCCTGGTTATCCTCTTGCCCTTAATATACTTATAAAATGCCATAGGATTTTCCTTTATCTTGCCTGCCAGTGTTTTAAGTTCCTTCCTACACTTTCTATACTCCTCTATTGCCTCCGTTTTCAGCACTCCGAATCTGCCATAAGCCTCCTTTTTTTTCCTGTTCCAATACTCTATTCCAGCAAACTCTGTGGACGCAGAGAGAGCTGTGTTTAAACACGGACAGGCGTTCACAGCTCTGAGACAGGGAATGAAGAAAGAGACAGTTGCAGGTTGCTCATTGCTCACATTCAACCAATGACTCTAGTGAGTAAAGAATGTGACCTGTTTATAGTCAGCTTTTTATAATAGTTTGACCAAACAATAAGTGCCAATTGAAACCAGAAACCTTTGCCTTTTTTGTTTTAAATAGATCATTTTCATGATTTGTTGCGACACCATGAAATTTACAATTTAAATATGTGAAATCATGGAATTTGCGATTCTTAAAATGCTGTGATTGCGAAATTTGTAAGATTTGACTGTGATTTTGGTAGGGCCCTATTTATAAAGGTTCTAAAATAACTCTCATGCTTTTGTACTCTTATGCCTCTATTTATAAAACTGATACAGCGCAAAAATGATCAGTGTCCAGAATGGGAACATTTCTGCAAAAATCATAGCCTGCAAATATAACAAAAAGATTGGGGTTCCCCCAATTTGCTCCGCCATTAGTAAAGAAGGAAGATCTCGGGTTCAGGCACAGCCTCTATTGAAATAACTAATTTCAGCCAAATAAACACCACTGGATTAAGAGTAGAAAACTCCTAGGTATTTTCCTGTATGTATTGCTGCCAGGTGAGTGTGTGACTAAGTTTAGCTGTATTCCCCTGCTGTCAAATAGCAAGCTAAAACTCACTGTTAAAACTCCCACATGAATATCCACTTTGGGAAGGTACTGGCAAGCAACTAGCCTACATGGAATCATATCCGAGCAAGGAGATGATGAAAGGCAAGGGAAACAAACCACTTTTGGAAATCCAGAGTCAAATTTCACTCTCCAATTCCCATTATCTTAAGAACTAAGTCATGTTTTAAATAACCAATTGTAACCGTATTGTTTAGTGCAAAGATACTGCTGAATTTCAAAAGCTTACAACTTGGAAATATTACAGTCGGAGTATCTAACTGCAGCAAACTAGTTGAGGCTAAAAGAGATGCTGAACAATGCTGTTGGGTACCAGATATAAAGAATCCAGAGTATCCGCAAGTGAGTATAAAAGGCATCATTACACTAAAAAGATAACTTAAAATACTCATTAAAACAAGCGTTTAAGAAGTGGGCAGGGAAGGCGAGTGCAAGCAGATGGAGGGCGGTAAACTCATTCAGGGCGCTGGATTTCCTCAGGTTACTATTCCTACTTACAGATCGGCTAGCACCGTAATCTCATGGTAGGTCCTCTGCAGCAAGAAGTCGATCAACATGCTGAGGCGGACGCCAGGGCTCGCAGCCACGGCTGCTGGGGCAGAGGTCGGGCCGCCCGCAGACACCAGCTGCGAACTCTCCACCTGAACTGGGGCCATTTTTCGGCTCGTTGTACAAATCCCACCGTCAGAGCCGGTAAACTTCGTCTGTTCACCGGTCGTTAGCGGAAAGGCTGTTCTCGCTCCATTGCCACAGGTCGCGATGATCTTTTTCCCCCGCCCAGCGGTTTGATTCCAATAATTGTTGTTTTGCACTCGTTGAACAGACGCTGTTACAATTGAACAGCGCCCGCCATATTGTTAGGGACCGGGAAATAAATGCAAGCGGTGACCCGGAAGGAAACTCTAGGGAGCAGCCAGTAAATAGAAGAGTTGCTACTGAGCTTCCTTCGGCATCTCTCAAACTGATATTTTGGGGTTAGCTTTAAAAGTAGGTCTTTATGTGAACAAAAAATGATTTTTCAAAAATATCATGTAAAATCACATAACGAGATTTATTGCTAACACAAGTGTGTAAGTAACTTTCAGACAGTTAAATATACGTTTTTTAAAATTGGTAGGCTTCCTCTTTATATGTTTTTCTTTCACCTTTTCCAGGTGAGTACAAATAACAGCTGTGCTGTAAACCTCTGCCGGATAAACACTGTCTCCTCAAAATACCCACCCTAGACTTCTCACTCCTTGCAAACTACCAGCCCGTCTGCAAATTTTCTCTCCAAAGTCCATTAACGTGTTGTTGCCTCCCAAAACCCATGTTTGAACCTCTCCGATTAGGTTTCTGCCCTTGGCACAACACTGAATCTGCCCTTATCAAAATCACAAGTGATATTCTGTATGACTGTGGTGCACAATTCTTTCTCAAGTACTCTGCAGCCTTTCACAGAGTTGACCACACTATCTTGCTCAAACGCCTCTCCTCCTTTGTCCAGCTCAGCGAAAGTGTCCTCGCCTAGTTCCATTCTTAACTGTCCAGTTGTAATCAGAGAATCTCCTGCAATGGCTTATTACTGCCACACAGTTATCTCTGAAGTCCCTCAAGGATTTATTCTTGGCCCCCTCCTATTTCTCATCTATATGCTACCTCTTGGCAACAGAATGCAAAAACATGTCAGATTCTACATGTGCGCTGACAACACCCAACTCTACTTCATCACGACCTCTCTCGACCCCTTTACTGCCTCTGATTTGCCATGCTGCTTGTCAAACATCCAGTATTGGATGAGCAGAAAATTCCTCCAGTTAGATATTGGAAAGACTGAAGCCATTGTCATCGGTCCTCATCACATACTCTTTTCCCTAGCCACTCACTTGAACTCCTTCTCTGGCCACTGTCTGTGGCTGAACTGGACTATTCGTGACCTTGATGGCCTATTTCACCCTGAGATGAGTTTTCAATCCATATTCACTCCATCACCAAGACTACATTCTTCTATCTCCATAATATTGCCGATCTCTGCTCCTGCCTCAGTCCATATGCTGCCGATACCCTCATTCATGCTTTTGTTATCTTGGGACTCGACTATTCCAATGCTCTTCTGGACAGCCTCCCAACACATACACTCCATAAACTTCAGCTCATTTGTCAGCTCCCTATAGCCTAGCTCACATCAAGTTCTGATGAAAGGTCATCAACCTGAAACGTTAACTCTGCTTCTGTCTCCACAGATGCTGCCAGACTTGCTGAATATTTCCAACACTTTGTTTTTATTTCAGACTTCCAGCATCCTCGGTATTTTGCTTTTATCACATTAAGTCCCGTTCACCTATCCTGTGCTCACTGACGTACGTTGGCTTCTGGTCTGGCAATGCCTCAAATTTAAAATTCTCATCTTTGTGTTCAATTCCCTCCACTGCTTCACTTCTCCCCTATCTGTGACTTGCTCCAAAATCTCTGCGTTCTTCCAATTCTGGCCTCCTGTGCATCCCCACTTTCCCCTGCCTCACCATTGGCTGCTTTGGCTGTAAGCTCTGGAATTCCATCCCTAAATCTGTCTAACTCCCTTTTGTCCTTTTAAGATGCTCTTTAACATCTATTTCTTTGACCAAGGTTCTGTTTACTTGTCCCAATATCGGTGTCGAAGTTTGCCTAATAATGCTCCTGTGAAACAGCTTGGGATGTTGTACTATCTTAAATACAAAATGCAAGTTGTTGTTTTACACACTGCTGAACTGTTGGGGCAGATATGCGAGGAATAACTTCATTGTTGAGAATGACTCAGCAAAACTAGAAACCTGCAGTAAAATTGGTCTCTTAACAATATGCCATAGACCAGAGCAAGTGTAAAATATCTGTGATGATTCCTTAGAACTGTGGGATGCTTGTTGAGGATCTCTTGAAGTACTGCATGTGGACATGCAAACTTGGATTAAATGTTAGCAGATTGAATTTACGTAGGGATGCGCAGTTGAATAAATTGCAAGTTAAGGTGACAAGCAAATGGCATTTGGTTCGTGCAGAACCATAACTGCAGAGGTGCCTGGGGGAGACCAATACAGGCATTTTCTGATTTCCATTGAGAATTAGAGCAGATGCTAACAGCTTGCTCACACAGTTGAATCATAGACTGGTTCTAGGTTCTTTAAATTATTTAATTCGTAGATTAACAGTGCTGGTGTCTCCAAATTCTGATTGTAATATCAACAATTTTTTGTATAAATAAACTAAAACAAACCAGAGACTGCTAGCCTGTGATTCAGATAACTGATGTCTCGGGGATAGAGGGGTGATGTTTTTTCCCCAGTTTGAGTTGGCTCCTTTAATACTCGACTGTAACTAACAATTTCCTTTAATCTCATTGTATTTAACAGGAGTGAACCAGTTCTAGTCATATTAATAATATTTAAACTGATTATTCAAAGTTTGAGAAGTTCTTGAAAGTAGCCATCAAAACTGCCATTGTATGATTTAATTATATGTGTAAAAAGCTAATTAATCTCCTGTGATGTTGCACACACAATGTCAAACTAACTGTACTCTTCAGGGAGGCAGGGTTAGATGGCGGGGGATAACTAGAGCAGGGCATGCAGATGTAAACAAGAGGTAGTGCCCACAGAACGATACCACAAGAGTCAGTGCCAGATGAATCATACCCTAGTGAGCGTGAGCGCCAGAGGAACTGTACCCCTGTGAGAGTTAGTGCCAGGGTAACTGTACCCCAGTGAGAGTCAGTGTCAGGGAACTATAGCCCAGTTGGAGGTAGTCCGAGAAATGAAAGCAGATAGGCATTAATGTGAAGTCATTTTCATCGAGTTTCCAGTAGTAGGGCTCGGGAGATGAATTGTCAATTTCAGGAGACTCCCACCCAAAGCAGGAGGGTTGGCAACGGTACTATGACTATTTGCAGATAATACCTTTGTGATCAAATGCACAGCACCTTGTGGAAAGCCTTCAAAAGGAGGCACACTACAACCTTCTGCCTATTCAGAATTGTAGACATTGCTGGAAAAAAACTGTCAGAAACTTACTAAACTATGTAGTTGTCCGGCTAATTGTAATTTGTCCATTGTCTGAAACGCTGTCTCTTTCTGGGCAATGATGCTGCACAGCGATGTCCAAATACTATTCTGAAGGCAAGTGAACTGGGAGTTGACCATTTTCATTTTCTATGAGATTGCTAATAGTAAATTGGAGCATGTGTTGCTCTCACTTTTCATCTTGTCTCTGATTTGTTCATTCTCTTTTTATGTAAATCTTTCCTCGTCTATCTTTCTTATGCATGCTCAGTTTCTGTCTTTCTCCCTTTTCTCCTGAATGTCTTTCTTACTTATGTGTGTCTTACTTTTCATCTCATCTTTTACAGCCCAGACTGAGGCCTCGAGGTGCAGAAATTACCTATTCTCTCACTGGGAGTGTGGGGGCGGCCATCCAGAGAACAAACAGGCCACAAACAAGCAACATTCCCTTTACGATGCATGTGTGGCCACGCATTAATCTTAAAGGGACCACGCAGTATAGCAAGCTGGCTGCGCACAACAAACAGCAGTTAGAGGGAACACTAGTAGGAGAAGGGGTGAGGTTGGAGTGTATGTCATGTTATTGCATTTGCACTGATTTGGGAAGGTAAATACTGGAATAAGGAGGGTATGGGAGACCAGGGTCTGAGAATACACCTATGGGTGCATTATTAATTAATATTAGCAGATCTTACGTGATGTAGCTCACAGAGAGCCAGAGGTTTATAAGCGAAACAGTATTACCAGGGACTCTGACATATCAGGATTCAGTATAGCCCTGGGAACTTGGGAGGGGAAATTGGAAAGTGGTCAGGGGTCTGGAAGTACTGGGATGGAGTATTGGACACGAGCAGTATTGTGAGGTGCGTCCCTAGGTTTAGCAGCACAGGGAAGAATGTTTGAGGATTCCAGGACCACTGAAGAGGGAGGTTCTTGGTGGCAGGTTCTGGGATCATGGAGCTTTGAAAATGCAGTTATAGGGTTTCAGAGTGGAGTTGGGAGTATGTCTGTAGGTTAGGTTCTGGGGTTCAGGATTAAGGAGGGATGTTTTGGAGCATTAGTGGGAGAATCTGTCAATATTGAAGTTTGCTGGGATCTGGTGGGGAACTGGGTCTAAGTGTTACAAAGGGCAGCTGAAAAGAATGGGATTCAAATTGCCATTGGCCCCTTGAGAAAAGTTAGGCTCCAAATGCCCACCACATTCTCACCCATTAGCCAGCGCCAACCTGTTAATAGTGCCTTTTGTCCCCTCAGATTTCCATAAACAAACACAAACCATCTCATAAAATATTAATGGCCCAGATTTACTTCCAAAAGAAGACTAAGTTTGATGCACATACAGTTATTTATGTATATATTGTCCAGCAACATTGCGAGGAAGCAATACACCGTGAATTGTGAATCTCCTCAAATTGCTGGACGATTTGTGCCACTTGGCAATTAACCTCACGAAAACAGCCCATGGGTTTCATGAAATGACTGTCTCTACACATTAATTACCAATTAAACTCACCAGAGAAAGTTAGGGCTGGAATTTAACAATGTAAGTGCCATTATAATGTCCTGGAATGTCATTCAATGTCTCTGTCACAGAAAGAGAACAATTTAAACTGTGGCCTCTCATTCCTGCAAGTAATTGTTAGGTGAGTTTTTTTTTACATTTTACATTTTTTCTTACTTTTCCTTTCTTTTTCTTTTGTAATTTAATCTTTCTTTCCTTCTGTTTATCTATCTTTCTGTATCTGACCCTAATTCAACCTATTTCCTTCTCTGTAATTCATCTGTTTTTTTCTCAATCCCTAAATCTCATTGGTTAAGGAACTAGACTATTGGTCCATTATTCACCACGGTCTCAAATGCCTTGTTGTCCATGCCATTATCAGCTTGCACTTCTAGTAACTTGCAGGGAAAAATGTTTCAAGCTAAAGGGTGAGGGAATTAGTCTAACTAACAGGGCATGTTGAGAGATGCCCTACTCCAGCAAAATCTGGGCCAGTGTTTTACAACATTTCCAAGTTTTTATACATCAATCGATTGATATATCGATTATGTACTAAAAACAGTCACTGGATGCAAGAGTCTACAAGTACTGCACAGTAGGTGACACTGTAAAAATACTGTTATTTATGTGACACATTGAAAACAATGGGCTGCAACCTAATGTTACATGACTGGCCACTGAACTGCCTTAGTAACTCGAAATCAATTCATCCAAAAAGAAAAATCATAATTCCATCATCTTAGGAATAGGCCAGATGAACACATCATGTTTTAACAGAACCTATAAAGGCAAAGTGTAGATCACCAGTAATCGCCAGGAATGTAATTTTCCAAAATGAAAGGTCTTGTCAGAACAAAGTTCTTCTTCTTCTTCTTCGGCCTCCTTGTCTCGGGAGACAATGGGTAAGCGCCTGGAGGTGGTCAGTGGTTTGTGGAGCAGCGCCTGGAGTGGCTATAAAGGCCAATACTAGAGTGACAGACTCTTCCACAGGGTGCTGCAGAAAAAATTGGTTGTCGGGGCTGTTACACAGTTGGCTCTCCCCTTGCGCTTCTGTCTTTTTTCCTGCCAACTACTAAGTCTCTTCGACTCGCCACACTTTAGCCCCGCCTTTATGGCTGCCCGCCAGCTCTGGCGATCGCTGGCAACTGACTCCCACGACTTGTGATCAATGTTACAGGACTTCATGTCGCGTTTGCAGACGTCTTTAAAGCGGAGACATGGACGGCCGGTGGGTCTGATACCAGTGGCGAGCTCGCTGTAACAATGTGTCCTTGGGGATCCTGCCATCTTCCATGCAGCTCATGTTATGGTATCACAGTAAAGAAAACATAAGTAAAAAAGGAATACCTAAACAAATTCAGCACAATGCAAGACTGAACCAGTGCTGAACAATTTTTGAACTTCCAAATCGGAAATCCTGTAAGTATATGAGGGGCAGAGTTGAGTCTGCACCATTGGCCTGTTCCTGTGCTGTACTGTTCTTTGTTCTTTATTCATAGCCCAATTTAAGATAGCTGGGCAGCAATTAGAAAAGAGAACCAAAGCTCACAGCCTACATCAGAATGCAGACGGCAATGGTAAGTGAGGTAAAGCCATCACGGGAGCAAGTAAATCTCAACATGTATTGTAAACAGCTGGTCCGCAAACCCCACTGATGAAAAAGCAGAGCATCAACAGCCCCTCCCCACGCCCCCCCTCCCCGAAGCAAAATTTCATCCTTGCCAACTGAGACTAAATCTGTTGCAGAACTCCTCATAAATCAGGTTAACCTTCCCCCAATGTGCAGAAAGAATGATCATCACCTCAGAATGTGTAGAAATCATGGCATATGTAACAATCAGGTGAGGAAGATTCACAAGGCTCCCATCTTGTCCTTCTTGTTTAACCGCAACAGGGTTTATTCCTTTTAAAACAGTGGATGTGCTTATCACTTCAGTGAGTGTTTAACCTTTTACCTTTGTTGTGATCATAAAAGAACCAATCAGACAGGTTTTATTGAGTTTAAACAAGAAAGAGGTGAGTTTATTGTACTTAACCGAAAACCGGATCAGAATAAAATTATAAACTACGCTACACTTTCACTCACACACGAGAATCACACACACATAAATAGGTTACAGAGTGATGAGGGATAGTTTGGGTTCGATTAGAGCCCGGAACAAATAAAAAAAACTACAGTCTGTGATGTCTCGGGGAGGCGGTGGTGTAGTGGTATTGTCACTGGACTAGTAATCCAGAACCCAGACATGGTTTTGAATCTCACCACAGCAGATGGTGAAATTTGAATTCAATTGATAAATCTGGAATTAAAAGCTAGTCTAATGATGACCATGACGATTGTTGTAAAAACCTATTTGGTTCACTAATGTGCTTTGGGGAAGAAAACCTGCTGTCCTTATCTGGTCTGGCCTACATGTGACTCCAGACCCACAGCAATGTGGTTGACTCTTAAATGCCCTCTGAAATAGCCTAGCAAGCCAATCAGTTCAAGGGCAATTAGAGATGGGCGATAAATGCTGGCCTAGCCAGCGATGGCAACTCCCACAAACAAATAAAAAAAAATTCAGCTGTCTTCTGCCTGATTCTGGAGTTCTGACATTCTTGGTGGGTAGATATTCTTGGAGACAGTTGAGCAGGTGGTCTTCTTCCCAGTCTTTGTCTTGGATCTTTCCCAGCCAGCTGACAAACTTTGAATGCCCCCAAGGTCACCTGGAGAGAGAGAGAGGGAGGGAGAGAGAGAGAGAGAGACACACACACACACCCTCCCCCCCCACCATGGGTTCTCCTTGCTTCAAAGTCTAGTAGCTTGTGTCCTTGTAGCAAAAGGCTGCTCGTTCTTCACAGATGGGGAGGCAGTCCCATGATTGTCCAGTGTCCTTGTTTGCAGTTTAATTAGATTCAAGTCTAGAAATTCTCAATCCCTCTCGAGTCTAATTGTTTTAATGTTTACGCCCTGGAGGTACATCTCCACTGTTAATGTTCCAAGATGGCTTTGAATGTCCTGCTAACAAGAGTGATACTGGATAATCTACTCAGTGATCCAAGCTATTGTCCCAGATGGGACCTCGTTAAACATGCGTCTCCAATTTAGGGACGGCGCAGTGGTTAGCACCGCAGCCTCACAGCTCCCGGGACCCAGATTCGATTCTGGGTACTGCCTGTGCGGAGTTTGCAAATTCTCCCTGTGACCGTGTGGGTTTTCGCCGGGTGCTCCGGTTTCCTCCCACAGCCAAAGACTTGCAGGTTGATGGGTAAATTGGCCATTGTAAATTGCCCCTAGTGTAGGTAGGTGGTAGGGAATATGGGATTACTGTAGGGTTAGTATAAATGGGTGGTTGTTGGTCGGCACAGACTCGGTGGGCCGAAGGGCCTGTTTCAGTGCTGTATCTCTAAATAAATAAATAAAATTCAATGTCCTAGAATGTGAGGTATTTGAATGCAAATTGGGGTGGCCATCTTGGCTGCTAGCTTTTTAAAAGTTAAATGTAGGATCCCAGCTTTCCTTTTTAAATGTTTAATGTAGGTTTCCAGTAATGAATTAAAAATCCTCATTTGGCATAGCATGTTTTCTCGACACATAGCACCAACTCTCTCCACTAAGCAGTTCCCCCCCACCTCCACGAAAGAGCAGGAATTCCCATCCTTCAATTGACCAGTTCACCTACAACCATTGAGAAGAAGCAATCAAACCAATTCTGCCTCACTCAGCAGTAAGTTAGCAACAGGAAAACCCCCAGTTGAGCAGAAAATAAAGACTTCCTCTTCCATTGAGCACAGATCAGTACACAAAATCCTCCAGTGAGGGAAAGTTCGATCCCTGCCTAACTGAATAGAATTTGCTCATGCCTACCCCACTGTACATAAATGTTGCCATCAACCCCATCCTACTCCCACTTAGCAGAAATCCTCAAACATTCCCACCCCCACTTAATGGCAAACTCGGTTTTCGCTGCCCCCTGCTGAGAACAAAGAGATCCTGCCATGCTCCATTTCGAGTGAGGACAAACATAGCTTTCCATCGTGTGCTCCTGAGTACAAAAATTATCAATTGCTCTCCCCCACCCTTCAACTGAGGCCAACTTATCCTTCCCCCGCCCGTCCTTCCTACCATCGCTGAGGTCAAATTCATCCTCCCTCATCCATCTCTCAAACCCTCACCCCTCACTGAAGACAAAGAAGGCTTACTGTTCCCCCGCCCCCCCCCCCCCCACCCCACTAAACATAAATAGCCTTCCCATTAACTGCCACTTAGAACAAATTCAGGCCTAATCCTGTCCCCCATGATCAGTAACTCACCATTCACAAAAAGCAAATTAGCTCCCCACCCCCACCATGCAGAGGAACTACTTGTGGCTCTTCCAAAACCTCAACCAGAAGCAACTCAGCACAATCCCCCACCTTATGTAATGTCCGTCACAATAAGGGGAATAAGACAAACTCCTTTTCCTGCATGGAGATATAAATGGGCTCCCCCTACTATTGAGGAAAATTGGCCAAAGTCCTCGTGCAATCAACCCTTCCCCATCCACAGTTTCTCCCTCTCCTCCACTCCTGTCCCCTCGATCTTCTCCTCCTCCCCTCCACTTCTCCCTGTCCACCTCCCCATCCTCCTTCCTCCCTGACCACCTACTCTCTCACCACTTTTCCCCCAACCTATTTTCCCCACTGTAAATAAATGGGCATTGTCCCAGTGCCACCACCCTTTCACTGTCCTCTGTTGCTTACTCTTTGCCACCCACTCCCCCTGATGAAGTCTCACCAAGGCCATTTATATTATAGTGGTCATAGTTTTCTACTGAACAGTCCTAGCAATACAGCCAGGACTATATTCACTTTGGGTGAAATGGTGCTTGAACCTTTAGGGAGCGTTCCCAAGTTCATTTCCTTTCATGTCACCTTTCATCTACCACCCATGCTATACTCTATATACACATCCTGTGTATCATGAGTTTCTTTGTGTTATCTTAAGCAACACAATGAGGTATGTGGATTCCAGTTCCTTGAAGATCTCTGAAAGGTTTATTTCCAGCTAAACTGGTAGTTAGTTCGAAGATGGTAGGTTGAAGCCCCACTGTGGAACTTGAGCATGTAATTTAGGCTGGTGCTTCAGTACCGATGGAATACTATCAGAGTTACTATGCTTCAGATGCATTATCAAAGTAAGATCCTGTCTGCCTGCTTAGGTGAACATAAAACATTTTATGGCAGGGGCATTTTTTCTTGTGTGCTGGCAAACAATTGTCCCTCAATAAACACCACCAAAAATAGGTCTTAGAGCAGGCTGTCATTAACATTGTACGAAATAAGCCTTGTAAATTGACTGAAGAGTGCTTTCCAGATTCATTGCCGAAATGGCCTGCAAACTACCTGAAGTGTATTCAAAATGGAGTTTTAACTTGAAAGTTGCTTAGTGTGGAGTTCAGCTGTTGAACTGAATGCTGGCAAGTGGCTAGAAAGCAAAGTTCTCAGCTAGTCAAACTCAGGCCATAAAAGCTTTTAAGCTAATCAGACTATAACATTTTTAATTACACCAGGTAAGTTTGTGTGTACTAACAATGCCTTCATTTAGTGTTAAAAGCCATTTGGGAGACACAGGTCCAGAGAATAATTCCCCATTTCTATTTGTGGGGAACCTTGCAGTGTGAAAACTCGCAGCCATGTTTGCCTACAAAACAATAGTGTCTACACTACAAAAATAGTAAATTGACTGTTAAGCACTTTAATGGGACAACCTGAGGACATGATGGGCGCTACAGAAATGCAAATTCTTTGCTTTTGTTCATTTAGCCAACTGCGATCCCTCTTACCATATCTCCCTTCACACAATGAGATACAAATTTAGTACACAGTCCCTCAGGTAGTACTTTATAAATACTTTTTGAAAATCCAAACAGATGATGTTTACTGGATTTATGTGATTCATCATTCCAGTGATTTCTTCAAAAAGCTAGATCAGGTTTATCAAACGTGAGTCCTGTTTTCTGGCGACGTTATCCTAAGACATGAGGCCAGCTTTCATATGTACGCTGAAGACACCAGCTCTGCCTCTGCACCATCTCTCTTGACCTCACCATCGTCTCTGTGTTGTCAGAGTGACAGGCATCCAGTCTTGGATGAGCAGTGAAACATTGAGAAGACTAAAGACCTTATTTTCGGCCCTGCTGCAAATTTCATACCCTTGCCATTGATTCCATCCTCCTCCCCAGCCACTGTCATAATTTGAGCCAGACTGTTCGCAACCTCGTAATCCTATTTGCACTATATGCTTCTGACTCCATATTTGAATTTGGCCTAACCATCAGCCTCAAGAAAACGAACATCATGGGGCAGGATGTCAGAAATGCTCCATCCATCAATATTGGCGACCACGCTCTGGAAGTGGTTCAAGAGTTCACCTACCTAGGCTCAACTATCACCAGTAACCTGTCTCTAGATGCAGAAATCAACAAGCGCATGGGTAAGGCTTCCACTGCTATGTTCAGACTGGCCAAGAGAGTGTGGGAAAATGGCGCACTGACACGGAACACAAAAGTCCGAGTGTATCAGGCCTGTGTCCTCAGTACCTTGCTCTACGGCAGCGAGGCCTGGACAACGTATGCCAGCCAAGAGCGACGTCTCAATTCATTCCATCTTCGCTGCCTTCGGAGAATACTTGGCATCAGGTGGCAGGACTATATCTCCAACACAGAAGTCCTTGAAGCGGCCAACATCCCCAGCTTATACACACTACTGAGTCAGCGGCGCTTGAGATGGCTTGGCCATGTGAGCCGCATGGAAGATGGCAGGATCCCCAAAGACACATTGTACAGCGAGCTCGCCACTGGTATCAGACCCACCGGCCGTCCATGTCTCCGTTATAAAGACGTCTGCAAACGCGACATGAAATCGTGTGACATTGATCACAAGTCGTGGGAGTCAGTTGCCAGCATTCGCCAGAGCTGGCGGGCAGCCATAAAGACAGGGCTAAATTGTGGCGAGTCGAAGAGACTTAGTAGTTGGCAGGAAAAAAGACAGAGGCGCAAGGGGAGAGCCAACTGTCCAACAGCCCCAACAAACAAATTTCTCTGCAGCACCTGTGGAAGAGCCTGTTACTCCAGAATTGGCCTTTATAGCCACTCCAGGCGCTGCTTCACAAACCACTGACCACCTCCAGGCGCGTATCCATTGTCTCTCGAGATAAGGAGGCCCAAAAGAATACTTCTCATCACAAATACTGCCTACTTCCAACTCTGTAGCATTGTCTGCCTCTGCCCATCTGCTGTTGAAACTCCCACTTTTGCCACTTTCAGACCTGACTATTCCAATACTGTCCTGGCTGGCCTCTATACACCCAATAAACTTAACCTCATCCGAAACTCTGATTATCTGTATTCTAACTTGCAGCTAGACCTGCTCATCCATCATTGCTGCTCTTGCTGACTTACAATTCAAAATTCTCATTCTCGAGTTTCAATGCCTTCTTGCCCTCACCCCACTTTATCTCTGTAATCTCCTACAGCCCTAGAACATTGACTCTTACTTTCTGGCCTTATCTTGAATAAAGGGTCTCACACAGGACCAAGTACGGTATGAAAGTTTTATGTCATCCCCTGGGCTACTCTCTGGACCTATGTCTCCCAAATGGCTTTTAACTCTAAAAACGGCATTGTTTGTGTACATAAACTTATGTGGTATAATTAAAAATGTTATAGTTTGATTAGCTTAAAAGCTTTTATGGCCTGTGTTTGACTAGCTGAGAACTTTGCTTTCTAGCCACTTGCCAGCATTCAGTTCAACAGCTGAACTCCATACTGAGCAACTTTCAAGCTAAAACTCCATTTTGACTACACCTCAGGCAGTTTGCAGGGCATTTCCCCAACAACCTGGAAAGCACCCTTCAGGGTATTTATTTCATACAATGTTAATGACAGCCTGTTCTACCTTTCCACCAACTCTTGTGAAATCCCCACTACCTCTGTACTGCAATTTCCTACACATAAACGTTGAAAAGATCAAATTCATAGAGAGATACAGCACTGAAACAGGCCCTTCGGCCCACAGAGTCTGTGCCAACCAACAACCACTCATTTATACTAATCCTACATTAATCCCATATTCCCTACCACATCCCCACCTTCCCTCAATTCTCCTACCACCTACCCTAGGGGCAATTTGCAATGGCCAATTTACCTATCAACCTGCAACCTGGCTGTGGGAGGAAACCGGAGCACCCAGCAGAAACCCATGCGGTCGCAGGGAGAACTTGCAAACTCCGCACAGACAGTACCCAGAACTGAACCCGGGTCGCTGGAGCTGTGAAGCTGCGGTGCTAACCACTGCACCACTCCTTAAATGCTGTACCTTTGCCACTGATCCCATCTCCCTTCCCAGCCACAGTCTCAGGTTGAAGCTGACTATTGACAACTTCAGAATCCAATTTGACCCTCAGCAGCCCCTTTTCCTCTCCATCACAAATACTGTGTACTTCCACATCTGTAACATCACCTGCCTCTGCCCCAACCTCAGCCCACCTGTTACCTTCATTGGGCTGAATTTAAGATGGCAGTCTGCCCGCGCGGATCGCCCATCGGCTAGTCCCCGCTATATTTAGCGCAGCAGCTCATTAGCGTCACGGTGATGCAGCGCCCCCCCCCTGCCCCCCTCCCAAATTACTTGGTGGGAGCTGGGACATCTGGCACCCTGATGGACGTTGGCTCAGCTGAGGAGCAGGTCCTGGGGCCCTATTTAATGGGCCCCAGCACCTGCTTCCTGACAACTGCCAAATAAATACTGGGGATGCTGGCATTCTAGCAGCAAAGCAGAAAGTGCTGGAGAAACTCAGCAGGTCTGGTGGCTTCTGTGGAGAGGGAAGCAGAGTTAACTTTCAGGTCTTTCTCTTACAGCCTGTTTGCCTTCGGAAAGTCAGTTTAAACTTATCTGAACTCAGACGTCAATAGCTTATTGTTCTGCTCCAAAATGTACAGTCCAGAAATATGGTTTCACAAAGTCACTTGGGCTTTTCCATTGTTCCCAGGTGCTAACAGCTGCCTGGTACATTTACATCTTCTGAATTGTTGACTTTTTATTTTACGACCCGAAAGTCTGGGAGGGCAAAACCCATACTTCTTCAAGCGGTAGCCCTGCAGTCTCTGTTTTCAGAAGAAAGCCTTTGATATGTGTTCTCTGTTGTCCTGGTAACTTTTCACAGAGCGGAGGTGAGGTCATCTGACCTTCCAGACTCCCATCTTGAACTTATAAAAATCTAAATTGTTAAAACATCATCATGTTACAAGGTCCAGCATTCATAACACAATGTTCTCCCAACTGACCTTCGGGCTTCCATTCTTCGTAAATTTCAGATCATTCAAAATTCTATTGCCCATATCATGCATCAAGACCCAATGATCCATCACCCCTGACTTGCATTGCCTCCTGATCCCCCAACACCTGAAATATAAAAAATCCCTTCATAGCCTTACTCTTCTGTAACCTGCTCCAGTGCTATTATTCTCATCACCCTCCCCAACCCTCACCCCCACCAAACTCTCCATGCCTCTGACTCCAGCCACTTGTCTGTGCATCATTTTCTTCCCTCCACTTCAACTGCCTAGGCTGTACACTCTGGAATTCCTCAAAGCCCTTAACCCTGTCACCTTACTCTCTTCCTTTAAAACACACCACTTTGACTAAGCTTTTGATCACCCCTCCTATTTTCTCATTACTTGGCTCAGCATTCACCTTTGATTGTGTCTCTGATGCGCTTTGGAATGTTTTTCTATGATGAAGGTGTTATGTAAATGCAAGTTGTTAAGCAAAATATTTACTTGGGCATCACTCATAATCCCTGTCACTTCCTTCAGTGCCCTAGGATAAATTAAGTCTAGTGCTTGTGCTTTTCCTACCTTAGAGCCTTTCGATTTAGCATGTACCATTTCCATTCGGATATGGAAACAACTCAGATGAGCGTAAATAAAAACAGAAAATGCTGGAAAGATCAATGACCTGAAGTATTAACTCTGTTTCTCGCTCCACAGATGCTGCCACACCTATTGAGTGTTTTCAGCATTTTCTGTTTTTATTTCACATTTCCAACATCTACTGTACTTTTCTCATATCTGTTATGACAGAGGTTGGAGGAATGCACAGTCTTTATCTAGTTCCACTACTCCACTAGTCACAACATATATTCAAATGCTTTACCCAGTTACCAATAAGGCCAATTATTTACTTTATCTATATTAGTTTCAGAATAAAAATCCGCCAACCAGTATTCTTTGATAAACAACAACATTGTTGATTTAATGTAAAACAAGACTTAAGAAATAAAGATGCAAAGTTTATTAACACACAGTTTGAAATATGAAAGTATAAATACCCTTCTAAAATATCCTAACACACAGGTTAAAGGAAAAAAATCAAGAAAAATGAAAAAAAACCCGCTCTGCAGAGATCAACTTTTTGAAAAAAGTACTTTGGCCAAGTTATTGTCAATTCTTGAAGGAAAAGGATAAGATATAGAATGTTCCAGATGGCCCTTTTGGTCTGGCGTCTGGGTCCACATAATGTTACGAAAGTGCTTCCATTTTTAAAATATTTTATTTTTTTGAGGACTTATGTTAAAACTGAAAAGATTCCATGGATGTGTTTTTTTTTACCAAGTTCACTGAAAGGACATTTGAGATGTTGTTTGAAAAACACCGGTGCTGTAAGTCATGTGCTTTGGACTCAGTAAACAACAGACCCTTGGTGACCTGCGGAAAACTGGTTACAGAGAAGCCACATGTCAAGGTTTATCGAGGTCAGGACGTCGACTCTCTATTTGGGGTTTGGATATTGTTTTCAGTGCAGCAGCTGGGGTGTGAACTGTTTGAAGACAGTTGGTGTTTTCCTGCCAAGGGAAAAAGAAACCACCCAGCTCACGTCCTTCTCTACCTCTTTGAAGAAATCCTGCAAAGATCCAGTGTGGGAGAACTAAAATCCCTGGTGCTGCATAGCTCCTGAGAAGTTGAAAAAAATCCTGCGATTCAAGTGTGTGCTGGCAGAAAAACCTCACATCACATTTCTCCTCGAAAGCCTACTAGAATAATTCTTCACATCTCCAGAACAGACTGCTTCTGAAACGATCCCAGTGACTCATCTCCATATACCCTGACATCAGACCAAAAAGGGACAACTGAACTGTTTCCATATCTTCTCTTTTTTTCATAAAGAATTAGCAATTATTTGGCCAAATTAGTCTTTTTTTTTTAACTTTTTTTTGTAACAGACCTCAGCAGAGAGAATTTCTGTATTTTTTTCCAGTATGTGTCTGTGAGTATGATTGGGGAATTTTAAAAAGGGAACGTTCATATTTCAATCTGTGTGTTAATGCTTTGCTTCGTTACTGGTTAAGTCTTGTTTTATAATAAACTGATAATTTTTTTGTTTATTAAAGAAACCTGGTTGCTGTATTTTGTTCTGGGATAAAAAATAGAGTGTATGATTGGCTGTTCCAGTAACTGGGTAAACATTTAAAAACATGTTGTCACCTGTGGAGAAGTGGAACGAGAAAAGATAGTGCACTCTCCTCCCACCTCGGTCATAACAGTGGATGACTGTCACAGGGAACTTTCTGGAGCAGTTCTGTTCAGGAGATGTCGAGGAGTCTTGCAGGCTTTTCGAAAGAATTACTGCATCAGTGGGTTCAGCTATCATACTGGATTCTCGAAGATGTTTCAAAACAGGTGGAACAGGATGATTTGTTTGCTTCTCTCTCTCTGCAAGCTGCAACTCCAACTGAACTCCAAACAATATACAAAACAGAAACCAAAACTCCTGACAGCCATAAACTCAGACTTGTGACTTCTCTGGGTCCAAACAATTCCGTAGTCCAAAAGGCTCAGTCTGTTTACTTAGCTGAAGACATGTGACTTCCAGTAAGTTTTTTTTAAACACAGTCCCAAGTGTCCCTCCGGTGACCCTTTAAAAAAAACTGAGTCCAGGCATTTCCTCAGGTATTTTCCACAGTCTTTGAAACACAGGTCCTCAAAATATATTAATAATGGAAGGACCTTCATGACACTTCCATCCTTGGAGGAATGAAACACCATTTTAGTGCATTTCATTAGAAAGTATGGAAAAGAAACAGAACGTGAAAAAATATTAAAACACATTTACGCACTCATTCTCATTCACTCTTTACCTGTAAATAATACAGTTATGCCCTGTACCATCTTTGTACTCAGATAACTAAAAGCAAAGTTAAATTCTTGATAAAGCATCAGCAGTTACATTGTTTTCCCCGCAATGTGGATAATCTTTTAAGTGATAGGGCTGCAACAGTAAACTCCATCAAAATAGTCTGGCATTCTGGTTTTTGAATTTTTCCACAAAGACTAGGGGGTTATGATCAGTATATACCAGCCCTGTAGACATGGTGGACATATACTTCAAAATGTTTAAGAGCTAGTAGTAAGCCCAGGGTTCTTATCCACTGTAGATCTTTTGATGTTGATTTAGCTTTTTGGAAAAGTATCCCACTGGCCTTTCTATGTCCGGTTCATCTTCTTGTAACAGGACTGCACCTACCCCCAGGACACTAGCATCAATTGCTACCTTGATGGGCTTAGTGAAATTTGGGGCAGCCAACACTGGTTCATTAATAAAAATTGCTTTCAGCCTCTCAAAAGATGCTTGGCACTCCCCTGACCACACTACCTTGGCTTTCTTTTGTAGCAAATCCATCAGTGGAGCAGCTATAGTGCTGCAATTTGGTGCAAACTTGCCACTGATATAAGACATCCCCAAAAACCTCATAATGTCACGTTTAGTCTTAGGGGCAGGGAACTCCATCAATGCGTGTACATTTGCTGTTCTTGGCAACACTTGTCCTTGCCCAACTATATGCCCTAGGTAGGGTACCCTCACTTTTGCAAATTCACTTTTGGCAAGGTTTATCACCAGATCAGCCAATTGTAATTTTCGAAACAGAGCTTCTAGCTGTTCCCAGTGGTCCTTCCCAGTGTCTCTGTATACCAGCACATCATCAAGGTAAACCACACAGTTAGAAACACTGGCTACCACTTGGTTCACTAGTCTCTGGGAAGTTGCTGGGGCATTTTTTAGCTCAAATGGCATCACTTGGCATTGAAAAAGACCATCTGGTGCGACAAAGGCCAATATTTCTTTAATCAGTGTGCTAAAGAAACCTGCTAGTATCCCTTTAACAAATCTATTTTGGTAAGAAATGTGGCACTGCCAACTCTGTCCATACAGTCTTCCAAGTGAGGAATTGGGTAGGAGTCTGCCTTTGTTACTGCATTAACCTTTCTGTAGTCTATGCAAAATCTAGTTGAACCACCAGGCTTATGCACTAACACAATTGGGCAAGTCCAGATGCTTTGACTGGGTTCAATTAGCTGATTTTCCAACATATATTGGATTTCTGCTTTCACCTGGGCCTGTTTCTCTGGACCTAAGTGATAAGGATGCTGCTTTATAGGAGATGATTCTCCTACATCCTGGTTTGTCCCTACAGCCTCCTTTAAATGCTGTGAGTAGCCTAGTTAGGTCTCCTCATTGTTCTGCATCTAAATATGAAAGCACAGTCTAATCTCCCTAACAATTCAGTGTTAGCTAACCGGATGGTGGAAGGTTCAATTTGGGAATTGTCTAGGCCTCCTTCTGTCTCATCCTCACTATCCCTTTCATCCTTCAATGTCCCTACTACCTGACATACCTGTGCTTGCTTATCTTCCTCTCAGCGGTGACATTGTTTCAATATGTTGATGTGACACAGCTGATTCTTTTTTCGTCAATCAAATAATTTACTTTACCAATCCTTTTGATTACTCTATATGGACCACTGAACTGTGCTTTCAGTGATTCACCCTGTAAAGACAGCAATACTAATTCATCATCCCCGGTTGAAATTTTCGGGTCTTAGCACGCTTGTCTGCCCATTTCTTCACGGTTGTTTGGGAAGCTTTAAGGTGTTATGTTCTTATAGACAGATTTTTAATTAGTAATGGATTGAAGGATTATGGAGAATGGGCAGGAAAGTGGAGTTGAGGCCCCGATGAGATCAGCCATGATCGTATTGAATGGAGGAGCAGGCTCAAGGGGCTGAATTGCCTGCTCTTGCTCCTAGTTCTTATGTTCTTATTAAGGTGTTCTTGAGTCAATTTTCCGGCTCTCGTGAGCCATTCCTGGAACACAGGTACGTAATCTAATGTGGAAGTTTTGTCCCTCTATTCTAAAAACCTTTCTTTGATTAGTTTCGGAGGACCTCTTACCTCATGTCCATAAACAAATTCAAAGAATTAAACTGGTAGACTCATTAGGTGAATCCCTGTTGGCAAACAAAAGAAATTCCAGCTCTTTATCCTAATCATGGGGATATCCATGACAGTATGCCTTGATCATCATTTCGAGGGTCTGACGGTATCGTTCTAAAGCCCCTTTTGTCTGTGGGTGGTATGCTGAGGACTTTAACTGTGGTATACCCAGATTACTCAAAACTGCCTGAAAAATTTTAGTCAAAAAATTGGAACCCTGATCCGACTGGATCTCAACCAGTAATCCATATCGAGTGAAGAACTGGGTTAACTTCTCTACCATTACCTTAGCAGAAATTGTTCTCAAGGGAATGGCCTCTGGGAAGCGAGTATCCATATCCATAATAGCGAGTATATATTGGTGTCCTGTGTTTGTTCTCGGTAAAGGTCCCACACAGTCTACCAATACCCTACAAAATGGTTCCCCAAAAAGTGGAATGGGAATTAGAGGTGATGGTTTTATTGCAGGTTGCAGCTTTCCGATAATCTTGCACATATGACACATTTTGCAAAACTGCACCACATCCTGGCCAGTAAAAATGTCGACTTATAAGTGCTTGGGTCTTCCAGATCCCTACATGTCCCGCCATAGGAATTTCATGGGCTATCCTTAATATTACCTGGCGATACTTGGGTGGTACCACTATCTGGTGAACCAAGGTCCATTCTTCATCCACAGGTCCGTGAGGAGGTCTCCACTTGCTCATCAGAGTCTCATTTTTAATATAGTAGCATTCCGGAACTCCCTCTGCCTCAGCTTCAGTTTGAGCCAATTGTGCCACCTTAGTTAACTCTGGATCGGCTTACTGAGCCACAATCAGAAAAGACTTACTGAACATTTCCTTTGGATTATTCAAATTGCCCCAAAAAAGTTTCAGATAGAGAAATATCTGTCTGTGGTGCCAATTTGACCTCTGACAATGGAACTTGTTTAGCCACTGCTCGGGTCATTACACATGAAGGAAAAATTCCTGGAACCTTTTTCTGCAACTGCTCTGTCTCCTTGACTTCACTTGGTCTTTCCGTGACTACTGGAGAAGCTACTAGCTTCGCTACGGCCAAATCATTCCCCAGGAGTTGGTCAACTCGGTCCACAGGCAGACTATGGACATTAGGTCACACTCCAGGTGCAATACAAAGGTTAGGGTATATACTCCCTGCCGATACTGTTCACTAAAACCTTGGCATTCAAAGCACTCTCTGGTGGAAAAGTCATGCCTTTCCCCAGCAAAAGTGTTTGTGTGGCTCCTGTATCACAAAGTATAACTATAGGTTTATCTGCCTCACTTGAGGAATAAGGAGTTACTTTTTCTTTTGACAAGAATTCCCTATAACTCTCAGGTATCTTGTTCACATTCCCCACACTCACAGCAGTTTTTTTACTTGGCCTTGCAGCTGCAGTCAGAGCTCCAGCTTGATCTATCATCCTGTTGGTCAGGGCCCCTTTCTCTGCACTGGCCTCATGTACCCCAATAAGTCCCATGAGTTTACCCCGTAATTTCCTGCAATCTGCACAAAGGTGGCAATGGAAACACTTAGTCCTCCAGACCACATTCCCACCCTCAGCACTTTCCTGCCTGAGGAGGAGAGCCTGGTACATTCCCAGCTGTCCCTTCTCGTCCCTGGCTACTTGCCTTCCTTTCACCCTCCCACCTTCTATCCTTCTCGTGTTGGTGGGGGGGGGGGGAGGTGACAGAAAAAGGGTTTGTACTTTGTCACAGAAGTGTATTTTTTTCTCCTCTGTTTGAAACAGTGTCCCTTTAAGACTGTAAAAACCAGTGTGCCTTTAAGACAGAGAGAGTAGTGTTAGATTTCTGAGGCACAGTGTTCCAGCTGCATTTGTTACCGAGGCAAAAGCAGGAGAGTGAGGAAGTCACATGGTATAATGTTTCAATTTAACTGTGTGTAAAAACCAGCTAAAACCAGTTTTGAGAGACACCAGCAAAGCATGCTTACTGAAGGAAAGAGCTGTCTATTTCTCTCAGCAGAAATTCTATGATGAGCTACAGGCTGTGTTAATTGCCTAAGGAGGAAAATACCCTTTGAAGAGACCATTTGTATTGCTGGAGGTAGTAAAATTCCTTTTCTTTACTTCCAAGCCAAGAAGTCTTTCCTTCAAGATTGAATCTTTCTTGACTGATTGTGCTTTCTGGAATTCGCAGTAAAGTTTCGACTGAGAGACTGTCAGTTTTTAGACCCATTGCTATACTCATTGTTTAAAGAACAGTTTGACGCCTGCTGCATATTGAAGGACTGTTTCATCAAATCCACGTGGAGACTTCGAGTGACATTTGATTATTTTTGCACTAGGATACCTCACCCATCAAGAACATAACCCACAAATACTAACATCCCAGTTATTTATTTATTCTTAAGAAACAGCTAATTTTTAAAACATAACTTTTTAAAAGAAACTGGTTAACTGTGATTTTAGAGTGTATGTGTGTGAATGGGGGAGTTAGGTTAAAATAAGAAGTTATAAGGTCTTTAGACATAGGTTTATCTTAATAGTGTTCAAGATTTAGTTTTTAATAAATAGTTAATTTGTTGTTGTCTAAAGATACCTGGTTTGGTCTGTTTCATTCTGGGGGTTACTAGAGTGTTTAATTTGGCTGTTTTCCAGTTGGGTGGGAAAACTTTAACAATATGCTGCAACTTGTGGAGTGATGGAACTGAATTGACGGTGCATTGCTCCCGCCTCGGTCGTAACAACTTATGGACAAGCTCGTAATCATCAGCCATCTCAGCTGCCTGTCTGGTTGTTGAAACCTTCTGGTTCTTTACAAGGGTTCTTATTAATGGAGGGAGTGAATTTTTAAATTCCTCCAGGAGAACTATTTCCCTAAGGATCTCATATGTGGCTTCTACCTTTAGTGGCAGCATCCAACGGTCAAAGTTAATTTGCTTTACCCTCAAATTCTATACAAGTCTGCCCAAGCTGTTTCTGGAGGTTCCGAAATTTCTGCCTGTAAGCTTCAGGGACCAACTCAAAAGAAGCGAGAATAGCCTTTTTTGTCATCTCATAATCTTCAGAAGCCTCCTCAGAAAGCATGGCATTAACTTCATGGGCTCTGCCTATCAATCTGCTTTGCATAAGCAGTGTAAGTTTTCTTTCAGCCACCTCATCTGTTTAGTTAGCTTTTCAAAAGAAATGAAAAATGCCTCTACGAACCATTCCTCAAACTCCGGGAGGGCTTGCACAAATTTAAACAGCTTCCCACTGGGTCCTGGGTTGGATCAGATTCTTTCTCATCAGAACTTTCTCTGGAGTCAAGGCTACCCTTTGTTGTTTTAGTTCCAGCCTTTTTAATTGAAATACCCTTTCACATTCCCTTGCCTCTCTTCATTTTCCTTTTCTCTTTCCCTTTGCAATTCCAATTCCAGTTTCTGAAATGCTGTTTCTTTTTCCTTATCTTCTCTTTCGCTTGTCCTTTCTCTCTGCTGTCATTCTGCTTGCTCCCTTTGAAATGCCTTTTCTTTTTCCTTTACCTCTCTCTGAAATTCTAGCTCTAACTTTGGCCTGTCCAACTGAATCTGTGCCAGTGTTACCTTGTCTTCTTCTGATTCTACTCATCCCTCTGGCTCTTACACTTCAATATTCAGCTGTCTGGCCACTAGTCTCTGAATTTCAGGTCTCCTAGCTTTTGATCTAATATCTACCTTCAAATGCTCTGCCACAATTAACAGCTCGTGGACAATGCCTTTAAAGAATCATAATTTACTCCAGACTGCTGCACAAACGCACTTGCATCAAAAGTAGCCATTCCAGTAGTGTAAGCTTTACTCTAATATACAAGAAAGCGTTTTCCTTTTCCTCTTTTCAATTATTATTACTCCATTTACAAATGCACTTCGTCGGCTTTGGGTTATACCGGACCAATCCCCCACTTGTATGTTACAACCGAGGTTGGAGAAATGCACTGTTTTCTCTAGTTCCACTACTCCACTGGTCACAACGTATGTTTAAATGTTTTACCCAGTTACCAATACAGCCAATTATATACTTTATATTAGTTTCAGAATAAAAATCTGCCAACCAGTATTCTTTAATAAACAAAAAAATTGTTGATTTATTATTAAACAAGACTTATTCAATAAAGATGCAAATCTTACTAACACATAGTTTGAAATATGAAAATATCAATATCAATCTTCTAAAATAGCCTAACACACAACCACACACACAGGTTAAATAAAAAAATAAAGAAAAATGAAAAAAACTGGCTCTGCAAAGATCAAGTTAAAAAAATCTTTGGCCAAGTTACTGTTAATTCTTCAAGGAAACGGATAAGATATGGAATGTTCCAGATGGCAGCACAGTGGTGCAGTGGTTAGCACCGCAGCCTCACAGCTCCAGGGACCCGGGTTCGATTCTGGGTACAACCTGTGTGGAGTTTGCAAGTTCTCCCTGTGTCTGCGTGGGTTTTCGCCGGGTGCTCTGGTTTCCTCCCACATCCAAAAGACTTGCAGGTGATAGGTAAATTGGCTGTTGTAAATTGCCCCTAGTGTAGGGAAGTGATAGGAAATATGGGATTACTGTAGGGTTAGTATAAATGGGTGGTTGTTGGTTGGCACAGACTCGGTGGGCCGAAGGGCCTGTTTCAGTGCTGTATCTCTAAATAAAATAAAATAAAAATAAGATGGCCCTTTGGTCCGGGTCCATGTAGACAGCTGTCAATGGGATCGTTCTGGAACAGTCCTGTTCAGGTGACATCGACGAGTAGTCTTGCAGGCTTTTTGGGAGAATTACTGCATCAGTGGGTTCAGCTATCACACTGGATTCTCAGAGATTTTTCAAAACAGGTGGAACAGATGATTTGTTTGCTTCTCTCTCTCTGCAAGCTGCAACTCCAGTTGAACTCCAAACATTATCCAAAACAGAAACCAAAACTCCTGACAGCCATAAACCCAGACATGTGACTTCTCTAAGTCCAAACAATTCCATAGTTCATAAGGCTCTGGCTGTTTACTTAGCTGAAGACATGTGACTTCCAGTAAGTTTTTTTAAAAAACAAAGTCCCAAGTCTTCTTCCAGTGACTCTTTTAAAAAAAAAAGTCAAGGCATTTCCTCAGGTATTTTCCACAGTCTTTGAAACACAGTTCCTCAAAAAATATTAATAATGGAAGCATCTTCATGACATATTGGATGAGCTTAATATATCTGGTATGCAATGGACTGATCCAACATTCCCACAGTTAGAAACAGATATAAAGTATCAATTCAATACTTGCCATGCACATATCGTAAGTTCTAATCCTGCCCAAATCTCCATGCAGTGGCCCTATTAGTTGTTTAAACAGCTTTAGATTCCTTTTTTTGGGCTACTTTTCATTATCTTCGTCTTCAGATTCATTTTAGCTTGCCGAATACTTCTTTTTGTTAATGTTTGCTGCTTTTTATATCTTTATCTGAAAGATTATTTTATATGTTTAAAATTCATCTATTTTGAGTCAAACTTATTCCTCATGAATACAAAAGCAAAATACTGTGAATGCTGGAAATCCGAAATTAAAACATAATGCTGGAAATGCTCAGCAGGTGGAGAAAGAAACAAAGTTAACATTTCCGGTCTATAACCTTTCATTGGAACTGGAAAGAGTTAGAGATGTAACAGGTTTTAAGCAAGTAAAGGGTTAGGGAAAGAGGAGGAAAGAACAGAGTGGAAGGTCTGTGATGGGGTGGAAGGTAACAGAGATTAAATGACAAAAGGGATAATGGTGCAAAGCCACAGGAGATGGTAATCCTTGATGAAGCCATTGTGGCTTTCTCTTGTTATACACTGTTTCCTCCTCATATGGATATATTAGACTTCATAACCTTTCAGGATCCTTTTCAAAAGTATCCTGTTTTCTTTTTGTGCTGCAGCCGTTCTCACCTAACTTCCTGTTCCATTTCTGCTGCTTGGTCTCATTTCATTTCTGTAATCCAAGCCTTTTTAAAATACAGCACTGGCATACCACTACCCCTAAACTTACTACAGCTCCATACTTTAAATCTTATAATAGAGTTGTCTGAATAAAAAGGTGCTTCCCTATCTCTGTCAGTTAACAGTTAACTCTGTCAGTTAACCACAATTGTGTGGTTTAATGTTAAACACTAAATACAAGATATTATACCCTCTAGTGCTAGTCCTAGCATTCTGAATTAAGAAACAATCAATAAATGCAATTTCTATTTATCCAACAAATTTACAGCTTGCTTGTTTCTGAAAGCCCAATTCCGTGAGTCTGCATGATTTATTTAATAAGCTCAGGCCAGATACTTCTAATAAAGTTGTGGCTGGTCCCTTCCCCTTAGCCACTTTTCATCTATGAAGGGCATTTTTATCCATTTATTTATTTAATGTTCAGTCAGATCTGTGTTCCCCCTGCCAAACTCTACCATCTCCTTGTGATTCCTTCCCTTCACCTATTCTGTGAAACCAGTAGGTAAATTTTAAAACAGTTGATTGCCTATATAATGTCCAGAAGGAGCATTCATGAGCATGGCCGCAATACTGTGAAGGCAGGAAAAACCAATGTGGCTTGAGAGACCATGATGTTTGGCAAGTGGCATACACCAGAGGGATCAGAGGCCAGAACAAGGATGAGCTGTGGAAATAAAGCTGTAGCTGGTGATGATCAGACTTTACAGTGATGTGACAGGGAACCATAACAGATTAGCAAAAATTATGGACCAGATTTTGTTACAGGAGTAACAGTGAGGCTATCAGCGTACACCATTATTAAGGAGTAAATCGGACAGCAACCTCTGGCATTGGCACATGCACAGATAGACGCAGAAATCAGTTAGTTGCTGTCTGGTTTTCCCAGCTCCTCTGAAAGTTTTGATACACCAGTACCTTGCTGAGAGACTAGGCATTTAAACAAATGAAGGGCGTGAAGTTACAGTGCTTACTCACTAAACACAACAGAAAATGTTAGGACTTGTCCATTCAAGTGTAAGTGAAATTTTAACGATTTGTCTTAATTGTCTTAATTACTGCTAATCAACCTCTCTGGCACTGAAAAATTGATTTTCCAATTATGGAGTCTCATTGCTTCTGATTTTTATAGTTGGAGATTTTTTAAAAATCTACTTTTTCTTTTATCTCTCTCTCTTAATCATCTCTTTACCTCTCTTTATTTTTCTTTCTGTGCATGATTTTAAATTGAATTAAATATTCTAACTTACACTTCCTGGTTTAGACTCTGTAAGACTCAGTAAGCATTTTTCAATCTGATTGTTTGAAGAGACACACTGTACCTTGCAGTGCTCACACAGGTCCCAAATCTTCTCGAGGACGTTGTGTTGTATTGGACTCCTGGTGACCATAAGCTGCTGCATAAAAACTCTTGAGAAGCCTATGGGCAATGTAAGCATAATGAAGGGCAATGCTGTTCCTTCAGCATTGAATGCAAAATCTGGGCCATTTACATTGGAATTCTATTAGATCATTATAAGCAATCAGGTAAGTATAACTGGTAAATGTTGACAATGTAACATTGGATGTTTCAATAGCCCCTACATTAGTACTTTAATATACTACTGATTGTAAATAGGAGGACACATTCTCTCTCTTAGCTGTTTTCTCTTTTTATCTCCTCTGAATCGGTCTTCTTCTGGTTTCTCTTGTTTCTTGGCTATCTGTCCTGTTTTCAATTGTTTGACTTTTTCTTGTGTCTTACTGTCAGCTGTGTCTTTTTCAGCTTCCCAGTTTTTCGTTTTGAGAGGAATATGGATGGTTGAATGGCAGAGAAATTAGTATTTTGTGGTGTTGGTGCAGGGCACTGGGAGGCAACTGTCTAGGGGTGTAACACTCTAGTTGTTGATATCTTTCGAGCTCATGGATTGGGGAGAGATCCTGCCAGAGCTGAATCTTCACATGGTGAATATTTGGTGATGGTCAGGAACAGATGTAGGCTCAGATGGGAAGCGGTAGGAGGGACATTTAAGGACAAGAAAGAAGAAGGCACAGGTGCTTGAGGTGGGAGGTAGTAATAGAAAGAGCAAGTGGTGGAAAGGACCACGTGCTTTGGATGGGACAGGAAGGAACAGGTGGTCAGCGTGTTTGCCAGGAAGCAGGTGGGAGAAGGAGAGGTGAGAAGTCGGTGCTTGAGGCAAGAGCTGGTAGGAAGGAGATCAAAAAGGCAATGAATGGGAAGGAATTTGTGGTGAGGGTGCTTGGGGTAGAATGCAGAGTGAAAGGGCAAGGAACATCTTGCCACAGTTGCTGAAGGCAGAGGCACTTGAAGGGAGAGCAAGGGGTGATAGAAGGGACCACATTGTATATGTTTGGCTTTTTGTGGTAGAAGAGAGAAGAAATTGGAGAGGAGTGAGTGTTTGAGGTAGTAAGAGGGAGAAAGAAAGGGTGAATGGAAAGAAATGGGTACTTGGGATGGGAAACAATTGGAAGGAGAGAGAAACAGCAAGTAGTGGGAAGGAATGGGTATGACCAGAGTGGGTAGCAAGAGCATTAAATTATCCTTGCAGTTGTAGGTTTGGAGAAGGCCCTATCATTTAAATTTTTATGGTTTCGATAATGGCTGCATATAGTGACATCACATGCTCTAGCCAGAATGGAGATGATTGGGTAATTCTCCTGTCAATCACACCTGTAAGTAAGTGGGATTGATTTTATGCACATACTTTGTTTTATGTAGCTATTCTTTACTCACAGCATTTTGCTGCAGAAGTAATCCTGCTGTACTTGGGAGATTCTATTTGTTGCAGTTTGTGTAAATTGAACCACAGTGCCGCAGTGGTTAGCACCGCAGCCTCACAGCTCCAGTGACCCGGGTTCAATTCTGGGTACTGCCTGTGTGGAGTTTGCAAGTTCTCCATGTCTCTGCGTGGGTTTCCTCCGGGTGCTCCAGTTTCCTCCCACATGCCAAAGACTTGCTGGTTGATAGGTTAATTGGCCATTATAAATTGCCCCTAGTATAGGTAGGTGATAGGGAAATATAGGGACAGGTGGGGATGTGGTAGGAATATGGAATTAGTGTAGGATTAGTATAAATGGGTGGTTGATGGTCGGCACAGACTCGGTGGGCCAAAGGGCCTGTTTCAGTGCTGTATCTCTAAACTAAACTAAACTAAAAGTCCCACTCCACCTCCAGCTGATAGGCTGACACAGCAGTTTCAATATTCACTCCGTTTGAGAATACAGGTTTCCTCAGGGGTAAGCCATTAAGAGATTCACTTTTTCTAATTCATAAACCTTCCTCATGACATTGGAGAAGGCCTTGTTATTAAAAGTAGGAAATACATGAAATTATAAGGCTTTACTACTGTCATGGAGAAGGCCTGTAGGAATCTTGCCCAGTCACAGTTCAAAAGCCAGTTCCTGGTGGTCAGGATCTGACTTTTCAAATACCACTTTGGAACTGAAAGATGCCATTAAAGGGTCATCAGGCTCCAAGAAGAGTTAAGGTGGCTGTGAAAACAGAACAGTAGGGTGGGGGCTGGTAGCACAGTTATTGTGTGGTTAGTCTGGGATCTTGGCATAGATAGGCCCTCAGGCCCATTGAAATAGCCAGTGGAACATTGGGGAGGTGTTGGTGTTTAGGGTGGTGGTGGTGGGGAAGATTGAGGAGGGAAACCTTGGGGTTGGCCAAGGACAGAGACATGAACGGGCCTTTGGGTACATGGAAAAGGCTGGCGCAGCAAGGGGATTCTACCATTCTGGGATTGGGCCAGGAAGTAGACAGGGATACCGGGCATTCTGTGAGGTCTCATGGGAGTGCGGCAAGCATTAGAAAGATGTTGGGAACTGCAAACAGATGGGCTTGAACAGAGCAATAGATAGGATATCGGGTCCAAAAAGGACCAGGACAGGACTCAAAGGGGTAGCAGACTAGTGGGTTCGGCTGGCAGCAGGTGGGTCTGAAACATAGAGGGAACCACGTAAATAAAGTATTTGCTTTGGGTGCAAACAGCATATTGCTCTCAAAATTACACAAGTTTTCTGAATTGAATTTTTTGCTCAGGTTTCTGCATCAAAAAAATTAATTCATATATTTAAGAGTGGTAACCTGGTAGAGTTTTATTAATACAGCTGAAAATGAACTGATCACAAAAAAATAAGCATTTTTAATAGGAGTGTCCAGTCCATCACCAATAAGTAACCTATGTATAAATAACTGAGAATGACCTTAAAAAACTAGACAGAACTAGTTTCATTGGTGTACAGTAGTCAGTTTCTTAGTAAATTAAATATTTTTAAATTTTTAAAA